>NC_142439.1:27978333-28306111 GCF_059453495.1 Arachis ipaensis | reverse complement strand
AGTGCCAACATCCGGCACAATGATCCTACCCTTGAATCTCCATAACCCATCTTTTTCTTCCGACACTCTCCACTGTTTTTCTTGCTCGATAGCCGGTAACACCTTCCATAACGCTTCATCGTTTTCATGAGCCTTTAGGAGCTCGGACTTAAAATCACTCGATATTTCTAATCGGCTCAAACACAAGGTTCCAGATACTTCTCGAGCACCAATTTTTAGACTCTCGAATTCTTTGAGCAACTTCTCTTCTTGAAGCATCATCCAAGCCGTATATAACGACTTCCGACTTAACACATCCGCCACTACATTTGCCTTTCCCGGATGGTAATTCAACTCAAAGTCGTAGTCCTTCAATAATTCCATCCACCTCCTTTGCCTCATATTCAGCTCTTTCTGATCAAAGAGATATTTCAAACTCTTGTGATCGGAGAAGACTTGGAACTTAACCCCATAGAGATAATGCCTCCACACCTTCAAGGCAAACACGACCGCAGCGAGTTCCAAATCGTGCGTAGGGTAACTAACTCATGAGGTCTCAACTGTCGTGAGGTATACGCCACCACTTTATGATGCTGCATCAGCACACATCCTAGACCCTTTAGTGAGGCATCACAGTACACCTCAAATGGTTTGTTCGGCTCAGGTAACACCAACACAGGTGCAGTGGTCAACTTTTTCTTCAATGCCTGAAAGCTTTCCTCACACTCAGAAGTCCAAACAAACGGAGTGTCTTTGCGGGTTAATTTTGTCAACGGCAAGGCTAATTGCGAAAAGCCTTTGATGAACCTTCGGTAATAGCCAGCTAAGCCCAGAAAACTTCTTATCTCAGTTACTGTGGTTGGTTGCCTCCAATCCATCACAGCTTCCACCTTAGTTGGATCTACGGCTATTCCCTTCTTACTCACCACATGACCCAAAAACTTTACCTCATCCTTCCAAAACTCACACTTAGACAGTTTCGCATAGAGTTTCTTCTCCTTTAAAATTTGCAACACGGTCCTCAAGTGTTCCGCATGCTCTTCTTCAGTCTTGGAGTAAATTAGTATGTCGTCAATGAAGACAACAACGAATTTATCCAGAAACGGACGGAACACTCTATTCATGTAATCCATGAATACCGCAGGAGCATTCGTCAACCCAAAGGACATTACAGTGTACTCGTAATGACCATAACGAGTCCTGAAAGCGGTCTTAGGGATATCCTCACCCCTCACCCTTATCTGGTGATAACCGGATCGCAAATCGATCTTGGAGAAAATCCCAGCTCCTTGTAACTGATCCATGAGATCATCAATCCTCGGCAATGGGTACTTATTCTTTATGGTGACCTTGTTCAGCTGCCTGTAATCCACACAGAGTCACATACTTCTATCTTTCTTCTTTACCAGCAACACTGGAGCACCCCACGGGGAAACACTTGGTTGGATAAAGTTCTTACCCAACAATTCCTCTAACTGAGACTTTAGCTCGGCCATCTCTAACGGTGACATTCTATAAGGAGCACTTGAGATTGGTCCCACCCCAGGCACCAATTCAATAGCAAACTCGACCTCTCGGTTAGGTGGAAATTCCTCAATATCATCGAGAAACACTTCCGGAAACTCACATACTACCAGAATCTGATCCAACCTTTGGTCATCACCCGAAACACCCGCGGTTAACAACAGGATACCCTGACATTCGATTCCAGAACAGTTCACCATCATCGAATTCAAGTAATAATTATTCACCACGACCGGCCCGTCTGTATCTTCCGGCATAAAGTACACCGACTTTGTAGAACAATCAAGCAGGACATAGTTCTCAGATAACCAGTCCAATCCCAAGATAAGATCAAAACCGATCATCGGTAAGCAGATTAAATTATGGACAAAATCACGCTGCTTGAACCTAAACGAAACTTTCGGGCATCCTAGCCTAGTTACCATGGCTTCATGGGTAGCATTATATACTTTTAGATCATAACCTAAGGTTACGATCTTCAATCCTAACTCATGGGCTTTCTCAAATGCAATGAATGAATGCGATGCTCCCGAATCAAATAAAGCATTTAAAGTTTGACCAGCCATTTCACAGTTACCTCGAATGAGTGTCTCAGATCCCTCTGCACCCCTAGCTGAGGTGGTGAACACCCGACCAGTCTGCTGCGCCTCCCCGGCACCTTGTTTCTGCTTCTCCGGACACCTTGGGAGCTTATGTCCTGCCTTTTCACAATTGTAGCACAAATCCCATCTGGCCTTGCATGGTGCTCCCGGATGGTGACTTCCACACCTAGTACAAGCTTGATCATTTTGAGGCTGCTTTCCAAACCTTTTCCCTTGGGAGTTGTTGTTGTTGGGCCTCCTAAAGGAACCTCCCCTCTTGAAAGGTGGACCTCTAGGTGCAAAACTCTTCCCTCAGTTCTGTGGAAATGATCCTTTGTGACTTTCTTTCTCAGTGGCTGCCTTCTTCACGCACTCTTCAGCAACCCTACATTTGTTCACCAACTCGGAGAAAGTCCTAATCTCCATTGGCCCCACCGAACCGAAAATATCGCTCCGGAGTCCTCCTTCGTACTTAACACACTTCCATTCCTTATATTCCACCGGAGTCCCTTGACACATACGAGAGAATCTGAATAGCTCCTCAAACTTGTCAGTATACTTAGATACGGACATAGTTCCCTGCTTCAGCTGCAACAATTCAAGCTCCTTGGCCGTCCTGGCAGAAGTCGGAAAGTACTTATAGAACTCCTCTTGGAAGACATCCCAGGTGATATAATCATCACCCTACTGCAGGAGGCGTCGGATTCCTTGCCACCAATGCGACGCTTCCCTAGTGAGCAAATAGGTAGCGAACTCCACACGCTGCCCTTCAGGTACCACCTGCGCTTGCAGTGCTCGTTTCATGGCCTGAAACCATGTATCGGCCTCAGTCGGGCTAGTGGTTCCCTTGAACTTAGGTGGATTAACCTTCAAAAAGTTTGCCAGTGTCATCGGGCCCTGAACTCCACATCCGTCATTACCATGGTTGTTCATCCGTTGACCAAGAGCCTCAACAGTGGCTTGCATAGCAGCAGCCATGTTCTCCAATGCAGTCATAAAGTTCACCGGGTCATTAGGGTTAATCTCTGGCGCACGAGCATTCATATGACCGCTCCTACGACCTCTACCACGTCCACGAGGCGCCATCTGGTTCCTATACACATCAAACAATCCATATTAAGTTGATCAGTCTCAATATCGAAAGTCTAGTGCTTCAAAGTCCCAAATGCATGCTCATGAACGTTTATGCCAATTATATCAAGCAGATATACTAATAGCACATAACACACATACAGAGAATGCACAGAAGCATAGTCAGTCCGTCCCTCAGGCTCTACAGGAACGAACTGTTCTGATACCATAATGTAACACCCTATCATACAGAGTCTTATGCTTAAGTCATAATTCAGAGATGGCAAGGTATTACGACCTCTAAAATAAAAATTTAGTACGTATAGTAGTATGAATGATTGATTATAGCTAGGAGCCTTTGTAGAAAGAGGGTAAACAAAAACCGTAACTCGAAAGCGCAACACTCCGATCGATAACATAACGAACAAGGATAAGCTAACGCGAGATTATATATATACAAGGGAGTGTCAAAAATAAGAATATCAAGACTCAAAATCCGGTTGCGAAGATAACCAGTCCGAGCATAGTAAAATATACATATAATAAAATAAGGAAACCCCAAAGGAAACCCAAAGGGACACAAAAACAGAGAACCTATTCTCCAAAAATCTCCCATAAGAGGAGTCATCACAGTTTGTATTGTTTAATGGAGATAAAAGTATCTAAACAAGATATATAATCTAAAACAGAGTCCCGAGAACAAGGATCTTCGCTAATCCAGAAGTCTCCAGAATACCTCAACGAGAAGCCTCGCGTCCTGCATCTAAAAACCACAAAATCCGCATGGGTGAGAACCAGAGGTCCCCAGCATGGTAACAGCTTCCACATATATAATACATAATAATAGAAGAAAGCCAAAGGCAATCCTAGAACTTCCTCCAGATAATATCAAAGCTTATAAACAAACTAAACTGTAAGTGGCAACTGACTAAAGATCTTTCAGTCTAACTAATACTTCCCTTTCCAATTCCTTCAGACCTCCCAACCACCAACAGTAGTATAATATAACAAACCCAGTTATATCAGACAAGAGATTTACAATTAGGAACAGATAAGGCATTTAGGCAATTAACAAGTAATATGCAGTCAAACAGGAAATCTCAAACAATTCATGTAGTATGCACATGATGAATGCCTGCCCCGAGTGGCTGATGATATCATCTGTCGGTTATAGAGCCAACCCGACAAGTCCTGGTAGCTAACCTTGGACTGTCCCTCTATCGCGCATCCCCAACTCGAGTTATACTCATCATAAACTTGATCATAATCATGATCCATATCCATCACCCTCACTGGTGGATATTTACGGGGGCGAGCTCATTCGGGCTTTCACAGTGCCCGGCCACACTTACGACATAGGGTCGAAAGAGCTTCGAGTCTCAATCTGGAGCACGTGGTGGCTAGCCACTGCTTCCTCCCAGGGAAACCCTCATCTCCGATGGTGGAAGTGCAAACATTCACAACTCATTCAACAGCATATATGCATTTATACTTAGCCATAATCATGGCTCCGCCGTAACACAGCAATAATCTAGCCATCCGGCTCACGGTTAAATCCATAACCAGCCAATTCATTAACAATTACGACTCTTCGGCCCATGGCACAACAAGCACTTCCACCGCCATCCTCCGCATCTCACATAATCATCTTTGATCCTTATTGATCATTCATGTTTTCCTTGCTTCGCTCGCAAGTTACCACATTTACTAGCCCCTTGCCTCATTGCTAGGCATATTATAATGATTTAAGACATAAGTGGTGAGATCGGAGGCTTAGAAGTATGAAATTTGACTTTTAAAACTCAAAAATCAACTTTGGGATGAAAACAGGGCCACGCGTACGCGCACTCCATGCGCACGCGTGGATGGACACAAAACTCATCGACGCGCAAGCGTCATACGCGCGAACGCGCGGGTTGAAAAATAGCCAAACGACGCGCAAGCGTCAGCCACGCGTACGCGTGGGTGTTCTTGCGCCCCAGGCACAAAACTGACACAACTCTGGCACAACTCTCGGGAAAATAGCTGGGCATTTGGTGCAGTGCATCGACGCGCCCGCGCACACCACGCACACACGTGGATGGTGCTTTCTTGAAGAACGACGCGCACGCGCCAAGTGCGCCTACGCGCGGAGGGTCATTCTGCTAAAAAATTTTCTAAGTTAAAAGTTGCAGAATTTACAGATTCGACCCCCAATCTTCCGACGGACATAACTTTCTCATTTTAAATCGTTTTCACCCGTTCTTCGAACGGCATGGACATCCCGGATCCAATTTCATTTCTAAACAGATTTGGCACAAATCATAGATCCGTAGTCCAAGTTATGTCCCGTCAAAGTATGCCCAAAAACCATGTTTTCATACAAAACCATAAAGTGCCATTTTCAAAACAAGCCACTTTCAACTCTTTTCAAAATCAATCAAAACATGCCAATTTCATCCCTTTTCTTTGAAATCAATCAAAATGTACCAAAATCAACATCAAGCCATCCTCAACTCACACATTAACACTTTACCAAAATTCTCAAAACCACATCTAACCATTTTAACACTTCTCAATCAAATGGCTAAAGGACAAACACAATATCATAGCATATATTCTTCCTCATCCCAATTTCCAATAATACCATTTCCAATCAACCATCATTATACATAATCATCATCATACTCACCATCAACATGGTACCACCCACCAATTCAACCTTAATCATTCATCAAGCATATATCACAACATGCATTTTCTCATACATCACACAACCAAGGCATTAATATTCATAATCACATATATGATCACATCATATATCTCAACCAATCAACAATATTATCAATTCAATGCCTATCTTAGGGCCTCTAGCCTAAGTATTTCTTACCACATTACATATTAGATACGAGAAACCGAAACCATACCTTAACCGATTTCCCAAGCTCAACCGGAGCACTTCCAAACCACTTGTCCACAAGCTCTCAAGGTCTCAACACCTCCAAGAACAGATTTTATCACACAAAACCCTCTCCCAAGCTTTCCAAAATCACCAATCAAGCTCTAATATTCACATACACATAACCTAAGCCACAATCATCATATCCATACACAACATCTCAATACCCAAACATCATAGAACAACAAATTACACTAGGGTTGAGAATCTTACTACACCCAAGGTCCTAGGAGACAAGATTAACCTTCTCCTTCAAGAGAGCTGGGTCCTATAACATCAAAGAGCCCAAAATCTCAACATTTCACCCATGAAACTCGAAAACAAGGACTGGAATTTCGAAGAGTAAAACGTGGCTTACCTTAAGATTGATTGTATGGGTTTTGTAGGGCTCTCCGCGGTGAACGCATGACCGCAAACGGTACGGCGATCGGAGCTCTAGATCAAAAGTTATGGTGGTTTGAAGATCAACCAAGGGAGAGAACTTGAGAGAGTGTTCTTCCCCCCCTCCAAATCAATTTCAGCGTGTGTTTGTGTGTTGTGAGGAGAGAGAGTGCTGAAAACTAGGGTTTTGGTTTAGTTTAGTTGGGTCAGGGACCCACTTTGGGTCCGGTTGGTCTGGTTTGGTCCGTTCGGTCTAATCTTGGTCCGTTTTCTATAAAATTGGTACCGAAATTCTCGTCTCAAACTCCTCTATCACATTTAGCCATAAAAATAACATTTTTTGGCTTTATAGGATAAATTCTCATTTATGGGTTAATTAGCCGTTAATTAACTGGGTCTTACATTATTCAGCAGTTTTTTTTTAAGATATTTATACACAAAAAATTTAAAAGAGTTGGTAACTATTATTCTTTTGTTTCTCTTTGCATCATAATTATTTCATCATGTATGTACCATTTATTTTAAGAGTGGTTTTTACCACTTAGTTTGATACTTTATTTAAGATCTTAAGATTGGGATTTAAAATATTTTTTCCTTAAAAATGCATAGATTTTACACTAGCCAAAAGTACTAATGTATCAAAAAAAAAAAAAAAAAACAAAATATACTTCTTTTTATCATGTCAATGTCTTAATTTCATATTTTTCATCGATTATTTTTTTTTAATATTGGCTTGGAGGTTTCTTATCATTTCTTACTCATTTAGTAAAAGTTAAAAATAAGAGGAAATACTTTATATTTCCATTAATAGAATTAGAATTTTATCCAAAACTAAAAAGAAAAAGAAAATTATTCATAAAATGTTTTCGAAACACATTTACTTTGTTGAAGCTATCAATTTTTTTCTTAGATTCTTATGTAGTTCTTTTTAAATTATATGATTTTGTATTTATAAGTAACTTTTCAAACTAAGTTTAGAGCCAAGTCTTTTGGTATTTCTACCTCTTAAACCTACTATGTTATTACGAGAGGCCAACAGGCGAAAGGCTAATGGACTTTGTTCTAAGTGGACTCATTTTCATTAAGCTGTATATCTTATGTTGTCGTACCAATTTGAGTTTTCATAATTCTGATTTATATATTGACTAATCAGGTTTTGGATAAATTTTTTTCTTCTTAAATTTAGGGTTTAAATTGAGTATCTGATCTTTTATTTAATTTGTTTGAGTAATAGATAAAATTTGATTTTTTAAAGAGATTTACAAATAATTTAGAATTCAAATATCGAAAATTGTCTATTGATGAGTTTTACAAATAAATTATGATGGATAAATATTATTTTTGAATTTTTTTTTCAAATTTATTGGCATAAAGTCAATATATGCTATTTTATAGTTGTTATACTTCAAATGTAATTTTCTAATGTTAGTAATGTTTAATTGATAATTTATTTTGCTAGATTTTTTCTCTATATAAAGAGACTAAATATATAATAACTTAAGTTTATTATGTCAATAAAGTCATGTATTATAAACTCAAAATTATTGTTTGAAAAATATTAAAATAGTTTTGGTGGTTAACTTTATTATTTTTAAATAATATTTATATTTATTAAATTTTGAAGAGTTAGTAGTGTGAAATTTGTTTTCTTTTAAGATTTGTATTATTAATTAAGATTCTAATTATCATTTGAGTTGGTCAACTAATTTAGTTGATCAATTAATTTAGTTAAAAATTTTGTATAATAATTATATAGTAAACATAAAAAATAAAATTATAGAATTGACTTAAACAATAAAATTTATATTCGTAATTATTTTATTTTTCAATTATTAATATTAATTGTATTGTTCATATTTTTCAACAAACTTGCATGGTTGATATTGATAAGGATGAGAAGTTGAGTAATGTTACAAATCTTAAATAGTGTTCACTGTTATATTTGTTTTGTTTTCGTGAATAAATTTGAATATTGTTGATTTTCTTTAGTTGAAACACATGTGTTTTGTTTGAGTTCATAATAACATGATAATTTTTAGTTTTTATCACAATTGTGCTTTAATTTGTCTTTTTTTGTATTTGAATAAATATATACTTTAAAATTATCTTTGTTATTTTTTATTTAATTAATGTAATCAGACGGTTTACTAAGAATTTTAGGTAAATGTTGTATTAAATAAAGTAATAAACTAAAGATTTTGTATTCATTGCTTAATATGTATATATTATTTAACTAATATATTCAATTGTCAAGGCGCCGGGTGATACAAAATTAGAAAGAGGAACCTCATCCACGACAAAAATTTGGAGACGGTTATGGATGTCATTAGAGCTAAAGATGTTGAATATTTATCCAAAGTCACAAATAAAAATTGGATTGAAGACTCTATTGTATTCTTCCATGTTGGTGTGTTTAATTTTTAGAATTTACATTAAACTTTTAATTTAAGGCATTACATAATTTAATCCATTTTTTATTATGTTAATTTTATACCTATTGAAAAACATGCATTTTACTTTAGCTTATGATTTCATAATAATTCTTAGTTTTTATGTCAACTGCATTTTAATTTGCACATTTATATTTGTATAAGTATATACATTTCATAATTTTGTCCGTCATTATTAATTTAGTTTACATAATTAAATATTCTATTACATGCTTCGGTGAATATCATTTTTAATAAAAACTAAAAAACTTTCGCTCATTATTTTTCTAATATATATACATTTTGTTATGTTTTTTTTTTTTTGGTTATTTATAAACGCAAGCAGTAAAATATCCGTTCTATTTCAACTAATTGTATTTACTCATTTTAATTGAAATATTAAATTATTTATTTTTCATATCATATATAAAACCGTGCAAATGCACGGGGCTCGACTAGTTAAAGAAAATAAAGAGTTTTGGTCATAACCAGTTCGACAATACGGCTTTTTTATTGAAATAAATAAAGAAAAAAAAATTATTTCTCTGAATACACCTAGGGATATCAATGGGGCAGGGCGGGGCGGGGATGCCTCCCTGCTCCCCATTCCCGCCCTCAAATTTGCTCCCCATCCCCGCCCCATTTCCCGCCGTGGGGAAATATTGCTTCCATCCCCATTCTCCACGGGATCCCATTCTCTGCGGGGACCCCATTCCCCATCTACATAATAGTTCTAACTAATTATTAATTTTCATATGAATAGAGCTGCAAGTATCTATCTTATACAAAAACTGCAAGATTTTATACACGATGGTGACTTCTTTCGAAATAACGCAATGGGGAAACACAACGACGAGTCAAAGGATAAAGCAGTGGACGAAGTGGGAGACGCGGCAACAAAAAGGAGAATGGACACGACGGCAGAGTTACGAAAAGGAACGCCGCAAATAGAAATTACGACGCGGTAAGGGTGATGGCACGGTGAAGTGTGACGATGCGATGAGAAGGGTTATGCAAATAAAGATTAGGAGTTTTGGGTTTCTCTATATATGTGTGTGTGAGAAATGACTAAAAAACATATACGAGAGATAAACTATAAAGGATAATTCAAGGAATTCATAAATTTCGGGAAATAGCGGGGACGGGGCAGGGATCCTCGCTCGAGTCCCCGCGCCTGCTTCGGAAGAATTTTGTCCCCCATTCCCATCCCGCGGGAAAAATTCCCCACAATCGGATCCCCATTCGGGGCAGTCCCGCAGGGATCCCCGCATCTCGGAGAATTTTGCCATCCCTAAATACACCCGGCTATAAATAATTTTCAAAATGCGCAATTCCATCTCAAATCCATCACCAACAAAGTGGATATACACTCCAACTCGATTTTAGTATCCACGAAATGGGCCAAATTTCCATTTCTTGGATAGCAGCCACGAATTGAACCATAACAATAGTAGCACACGCGAAATAAAACTAGAGGAATATTGGCACCTAGTTTTTATTTTATGACAAAATCTAATTATATATATAAATTATATATAAACTACGAAGCTTTGGAATATATATATATATAAATTAAAAAGTTTAAGATAGGTAAAGTTGGATCTAACAAAAGAAACACATTTTTCACATGTTCAAAAAAAAAAAAAAAAGTATATAATATCATTTGATGAGCGCTACTTCATTGTTGGTATTTTAAATTTAACACATACTAATTTACTTTCAATAATTACTATTCGCATTTAAGTGAAAATCCAATTTAAATAAAATATTGTTAAATACTAATATTTTTCCTAAACTCAATAAATGGGATAGGCCTTGCAATGTCTCAGTAATAGCATCAGCAAAAAGAATGCATTTTATTTATTTATTTTAACAATAAAAAAATTATATTATACAATTTCTGTAATTCTATATATTTATATAGTCAATATTTAGTCAATGAATTAAAGTTCAAATGACATGGTCTCTCTATATTCATCTAAGAGGTCGCGGATCGAGTCTCCCTATCTTCGATAAAAAAATATAGTCAATATTTAAGGTTAAAGTTTGTGTTGTTTTGCTTTAGAAGATAAATAAATTATAACATCGTAAGAACAAAGATAAAAAAGGCAAGACAATTTTGGCAATTTTTATTAAAATTAATTTTGATAAAATAAATATTATTTGAATAATATTAGTTAAAATTATTTATAGATAAATAATTAATTAATTAATAAAAAAATAATATTAAATTATATTATTTTTTTAAATATATTTATTTTTTTATATTTTTTAGTATTTTTTATAATATTTTATTTTTTAGTATATTATAATTTTTTATTATTATAATAAAAATTAATATTTATTTATGAAATTAAAAATAACATATAAAAATTGATAATTTTTTAAGTATTTTTTTGTAGTAAAAAATTAATATTTATTTATTAAATTAAAAATAATATATAAAATAACATATTTTAGTACTCTTTTTATGTACTCTTAATACTCTTATTTTTAATATTTTTTTCACGTACTCTTAATAATCTTATGTTTATTATTAACTTTAATCAATTGGTCAAAATTACTGCTCAAATAACTTAATCAATTAAAATAATTATTAACCTTAATTAATCATTATTGTAATATTTTATTTTATATTGTTTAATTTTATATTATCATTGGAATTAATGGGCAGATACATCTTTATTGTTATACAATGAAAATTAGGTGCCAATATTCTTTTGCTTCCATTTCGCTTGTACCATCATTATCATGGTCAATTCGTGGTGGGCGCTATCCAGGAAATGGATATCTGGCCCATTTCGTGGACACCAAAACTGAGTTGGAATGTATATCCATTTCGTGGATCATATACCTGAGATGAAGCTGGGTATTTTGGAAATTATTTGCAGCCGTGCGTATTTAGAGAAATAATTTTTTTTTATTTATTTCAACAAAAAAGCCTCGACAATACTTTTGATAATTTTTCGAATTACGGCAAAAGCTTTG
Source organism: Arachis ipaensis (assembly GCF_059453495.1). Lineage (NCBI taxonomy): Eukaryota > Viridiplantae > Streptophyta > Magnoliopsida > Fabales > Fabaceae > Arachis > Arachis ipaensis. The sequence continues at coordinate 28,294,220 of NC_142439.1, read as the reverse complement.
GTAGCACAAACGACAGTTGGTGTGGGTGTCGCTCGGCGCGAGCGTTGGTGAAGAATGAGCAGTTCGGGCGACGCAGAAGCAGAAGCAGAAGCAGAATACTTCAGCAAGGACTTCGAATGGGAAGAAGTAAGAGCTGACGTGGAATCTAACCCTTCGTTCCGCTACCACCTCCTTCCTTTTCAACCCTCCAAATCACAAGCAGAATCAGATGTGCGAGCATGGAAGCGATTCCATGTTCGTCATTCCTCGGGAAAGTTCTTCAAGGTTCCCCTTTCTTTCTTTCTTAATTTTTTTTTGGTCACTTTTCGTGAACTGAACTCACAACTGCATTCCCAGGAGCGACGCTATCTGCTGAAGGAGTTCCCGGAACTTGTTTCATCTGCTCCACACACTAAGCTTTTGGAAGTAGGTTGCGGCAATGGAAGCACTGCTCTTCCAATACTACGGTTCTCTTTCCTTTTTTTTCTTATTTTTCTTTTTTCTTAAAAATAGAATTATTTTACGCTAAGCTGTAATACCAATTGATTATTGAGAATTTGATAATGCATTTATAAATTATTAATCACATAATTGTGGCATTAAATCTAGATGGATGGAAATGGAATTGGCTTTCATGCCCTCAATTTCACGCATTTTTGTTGAGATACTCAATTCTCTGTGTTTTTATTTGAATTGGAAGACTAATGTACCTATTATTAGGACTTAGGAGTATAAAAACGTCGCACTTTTTATTCTTCTTCTCAACTTTATGATCATGTGAAGGGAATAGACAATGAGTTAGTTCGAATTAATTTATGAATTTGCTGATTGAAATTGAATGTAAACCTTTAAGTGGTTTGTTGCTTTGTGCTATTGGATTATTGCACCCTGCTTGGTGTTGTCGATCTTATGAGAGTTTGCCTGTGTAGGGCCAACAAAGATGTCATTGTCTATGCATGCGACTGTAGTGATGAGACTCTTGAAAAGGCCAAAGAGATTTTAGGTGCTGCCACCATTGTGGCTTTTAGTCACCGGTTTCATACATTCTATTGTGATGTTTCCACTGATGGATTCCCAAACTGGTTGGTATGCAACCCATGCCGAGATAGAGTTTTGCAAAAACCATCAATGTGCTTGTCAGGTTTGATGCTTTAACTTATTGTGGCTAATTATAGTATTTATGTGTTTCCAGCATCATATAATATCTGTTCTTTCTGCTTCTCTCTAGATGTCAAACATGATAATGGAATGCACTCTACCAATCCATTTAAATTAGAAGGATGCGAATGTTGTATTGGGGGAGTAGATTTTGTAACATTGGTATGAACTTTTCTCCTGTAAAATTTTAAATAGCGTGCATGCATTGATTTGAATGTTTCTAGATGTTTATGATTGTTTTACCTCAGTGGCTCAGTGATGCTTAGTTTTTCTAGTCCAGCTTTCTGAATTCATCCACATATGCATAAATGTTATCTCTAACTCTACAAATTAATTATTGAAATATGAGTGTGTTTAAGTTTAAATCAATGGCCTCGAACTGTATAAGTTTCTTTTTTTCATAAAATTTGATGTAATGCCAGATATTCACCCTATCAGCAATACCACTGGAAAGGATGCCAAGGTTCATCAAGGAATGCTTTGATGTGTTAAATCCTGGAGGCATGGTTTTATTTAGGGACTACGGTAACAAACAAACAAATCGATTTATTCATGTTTCTGTTTCTTTTAGGAGATAAATCTATAGTTCTGTGGTATTTCTGTAAATCTTTTTGGCATTTAGTTCTTTTGAACCCCATATGTTGCCAATGACTGACAACTAAGAAATCAGGCCTTTATGATATGACCATGCTTCGATTTGAGGAAGATAAGAGAGTTGGATTTAGGGAATACATGCGATTGGATGGAACACGGGCATATTTCTTTTGTTTGGATACTGTACGAGACCTATTTGTGGGTTCAGGCTTCACTGAGGTAAACATACCTTTAATTTTGTTTTGTTCTTTCCTTTCTGGCCACTATAAAACAAGAACTTTTGGTATTAAATATATCGGATCTATCTTTCAACCTTCCTATAGTTTTTTGGTGTCTCAAGTTTCTGAGGTGTTTCTGACATAATGTGTTCTGCTGACTTCCGCTAAATTTGATAGTCTATGAACTCTGCTGCAGCTTGAGCTTGATTATTGCTGTGTAAAATCTGTAAACCGCCAGAAAGGCAAGTGCATGCGAAGGATTTGGGTTCATGGGAAGTTTCAGAAGCCTGTACTGAATTAGGTATCAGCAATCTCTCTTTGGGCATACCTTGTTAATTCAGAAGAAAATTGCACTTGTTCAAATACATCATTGATCGGTTCCAGCTATCCTAAAGATTAAAGGGGAGACAGATGAATCATAAAGCTAGTGAAGAGCTCTTGAATTTCGGCACCATGAGAATGACATGGTTATCTGTTTCTGGAAAAGCAAATGTAGAAGATCTCTTTGGCTGCAGTGTCATGTCCAGTCTATCCATTTTCTTCTTTTTGTTTTTGGAGTGAATATGAATCCAATGTATCTTGAGGCTTTTAAGAGAATCATCAAGTTCTTAACAGAAAAAAAGATAAAGAATGATCTCGTTAATCTGCGGATGACAGTAAGATTCCTGCAAAATGTGTTAACGTGAAAGCAATAGCTGTTTTCACTTTCTAGTTTCTAGTGTTAATGTGTCGCCGGAGAATTAGAGCAGAGGTGTGGTCAATTACAATTTTCAGGTTGGGTTGGGCCATAATAAATTGGTCCCCACGAGACCCAAAATTATATGGTTCTTTAAGAAGTACATTGGGTTGTCCAAAATCAAAGTGCATCATGCACCATTTATTCGTTTCCAACCTGCCATTACAGGCTGCATTCTCCTATGTGTGGTTTAAAGATTAAATTTTATTACCAAGAATGTCATTCCTAGAAATATAATGTCTAGGAATAAGATTATTCTTATTCTTTAAAATATAAGATATCTATGTTTGGTTATAAAATTTAATGTTTTAGAATGTTATGTAATAATTTTAGGAATGAATAAATTTTTATTTGGTTGAGTTTAAATTTCTTGGTCATATTATGTAATATGTCAAAATTATCCTTACTCATTCAAATTAAAATATTAATGACTAAAAATTAAATAAAGCTAATTAAATATTATTTTTTTACATTGATTTTTTTTAATTTACAAAATATCTTTAATAATAAATTTATTAAAATATCCCTAATAATAAATATGTTTAGTTAAAATTATTATTGATTTTAATTTTTTTTAGAATTTACTAAAATATCTCTAATATCAAATATCTTTAGCTAAATTATTTATTGATTCTAATTTTTTTAAATTTATTAAAATACTCTTAATATTAAATATGTTCAAATAAAATTATTATTGATTCTATTTTTTTAAATTTATTTAAATACCCCCAATATCAAATATGTTTAACTATACTAAAATACTCCTAATATCAAATATGTTCAACTAAAGGAATATCAAATATGTTCAACTAAAATTATTATTGATTCTAATTTTTTTAAAATTTACTTAAATACCCTCAATATCAAATATGTTTAACTAAAATTATTATTGATTCTAATTTTTTTAAATTTACTAAAATACCTCCAATATCAAATATCTTTAGTTAAATTATTATTGATTCTAAATTTTACTTAATAACAATATGTTTAATTAAAATTATTAGTTTTTTACATTTTGAATTTACAAAAATACTTCTAATAAGAAATTTACTAAATACTCTTAATAAAAATGTGTTTAATTAAAATTATTATCGATTCTAATCTTTTCAAATTTACTAAAATACCCCTAATAACAAATATCCTTAATTAAAATTAACATTATCACAATTAAATTTACTAAAAAAGCATTACTATTATCCAAATGAAAGTTACAAAGAAGTCTCAAAAGTAAAAAATTACTTGCACTAATAAACATACATGCACAACTCTTATACAAGAACACAAACACATCAATAAAATGAAATCAATGTTACGACAGACAGCCTCACACATAGAAAAATGATTATAATTATCGAGCGTGAAGTCTTCTCCTCCATTGGTTCCATATTTCTTGTGCAAGTTGATCTCTTCATCTACCCCAAGCATCACTCGTCTCAATATGGTGGATCGTCTCACCATCTATTCCAAGTATATTTTGATCTTCTATCTCATCAATAGGATCCACAACCATCACTCTTCTAATATGATTATGCAAAAGGCAACAAGCAGTTATAATTCTTCCTTGAGTCTTAATAGGATAAAATGATCTTTCCCTTAAAATTTTCCATCTTGCTTTCAATACTCCAAATGCCCTTTCAATGACATTCCTAGCTTGTGAGTGTTTCATATTAAAAAACTTTTGAGCTGTACTGGGTTGATTATGTGGATTAAACTCACTCAAATGATATTTTTGTCCTCTATAAGGTGCCAAAAATCCTTCACAATTCATGTATCCAGCATCACATAAGTAGTAATGACATAGTGTGACATATAAAATTGAATAAAATTAATGAAAGATCAAATAGTTACTTTGATAATACACTAAAGTCTCAATAAAAATACCTTGGGGAATACTAAACCCATTGCGAAATAGTGCATCTCGCAATACCCTAGAATCCACAGCTGAACCCTCCCAACCCACCAGTACGTAGATAAATTGCATATCGGGAGCAACCACTCCAAGCACATTGGTTGTTATGTCACCTTTTCTGTTTCGATATCTAGACTTATCAGCCTCAAGGACATTGACTTTGATATGAGTACTATCTAAGGCTCCTAGGCAATTCTAAAATCTAAAAAAGAGATCAATTAACTCAATTCTAAAGCACACCAAGCATATTAGGTTTAATAACATTAGCAATATAAATTACCTTGAACTATTTCCATCGTTCATCCATTCTATCCTGGCTAAATGGTTGAGGTTTCTTCAGTAAGAGATTATGACATCTCAAAATAGCAAGCAATACATCATTAAATCGCCTATTAATTGTTTCTTCAGATCTCACAAATTGTCTCTTTATTACTCTAATTTTGACGTCATGTGCTATAATATGTAAAAACATGACAATCATTTCTTCCACACCCATATTCCTACTTGGTTCTAACTTTCCAACCACTTTAAGCATGTTACACAATGCATGAAAGGCACGTCTATCCATTCTTGTGTTTTCTATACATGCTAGATCGCTAAAATAAATAATCCTATCGACACTAACATCCCTTATTACTTGCTTACTGTAACTGTCATTCCATTTTCTTTTTTTTCTCAATTCCAATATAATCAAAATATAACAAATCATTAACAACTTAACCATAAGGTCATTCATTAATTCGAAATGTAAAATCAAGCAGGCAATAACTCTCATCTTCTGTTTGGGATCCATTCTATAAAAAAAAAATTAAAATATTTAGCCAAAAGACTTTACTATTTATTTATTCTATATAATAATTACTATTGATGGTTATCAGTGGCTAAGAGAAGGGGGTTGAATCTTAGCCCCCTTTTTGCTTGATAATACTTGCTGACCTTTGAAACCAATTTTGGAAACTTCTTGTCTTTTTATCTCGTGACTAGCCACGAGACTTTTTCTTTTGTCTCGTCCCTAGCCACGAGACTTTTCTTTTTGTCTCGTCTCTTGACACGAGATATTTTTGGTTTTTGCTCCTGTGCAGTAAAAATAGAAATGGAGTAGAGAAGAGAGAAAATTATACCCAAATATATCCTGGTTTAGCTGTTAAGTGCAGTGCAGCCTACATCCAGTCTCCATCACAAATATGATAGAATTTCACTATAATCTTCCTGATTACAATCTGTAAAGTGCTAACCCAACTTACAAGGGGATTCCCACAGAATCATGAAACACAACATAGATGAACAAAGGAACTCCAAGGACATCTACGGCTTTTTCTTTTAATTTTGTACTCTCTGTCTTTTTCCGCTCTATGGCTTTTTCATACAAACCCCACTGTTTTCCTTTTCCAATGAGACTCAAGACATGACAAAATTAAACAAAAAATTACAAAACAGAATACAATGAAGGAGAAGAGAAATCTGTTAGCTCAGGTAGCTCTGAGAACTCTGTGCCTTGCACTCTCACACTTTCTCCTTGCTTCAAACAGTGGCTGTTCTCTCTTTTTATAGAAGAGGGAAGCTTCCACTTTTGAAGCCAAAAACCAAGCTAACTTCTTCTTCTCCAAGAACAAAACCGGTTCAGCCAGAGAGAGAGAAGAGATAATCCATGCAATAACCAACATGCAATTACCTCTAGTCCTTTCTTGGTCATCACTCTTCATCAATCCGAGCTCTCCATCCTTGGCTTGCTCTCCAAGATGGATTTCTGGCCCTTGATGCTTCATGATGATGATGACTTCTTCTGCTCCACTTTTGCTTCCTTCCTCACGCAGCCACCCTAGCTACCTTCTGTGATGAGTGAACTCAAAAGTGGTGACAAGCCATCTCCTCCAAGATCTTCTTTCCTACTGGCCGAATCTCCTTAATCATTTTTGGTATGGAGAGGCTGAGATCTCATCACCATATCTTACCATTCATGGTTGCAGATCTTAGCCACTACATTTTTTATGTTTTCTTGCCATCATTGAGATAGTCTTGTAGCTTGCCTTTTCTTCTTTTTGATAGTTCAAAGTCTCCATGGTTTGCTGTGTAAGGACCAAAGAGAAGGAAAGAGATGAGAGAGAAAGAGATATGAAGAAAAGCAATCAAGTGAGTTTGAGTAAATTAATTAATGTGAGTTGCTTTTACTTCCCTTAGGTGGAGTAGCATGTAGCTTTGCTAATCACCATCAAATCAATTTGTCAATTTCTCTCTCATAGTTCCCATGCAATAAATGATAATTGAATGAATTTGAAATCCATCACATGGTTAGTGTTGAGATCCGTTGGAAGGCATAGGCAAATATCAACATTTACTTTCCTGATGAAATATTTTCGGATCAAGCATTGGAGTATCCAACCAAGATTTTGAGTTGGGCTAGTGATAGTGTGAATTGAATCTAGCCCATTCAAAATATTTCAGCCACACTTCTTTGATTATTTATATCAAAGCTAATGATAAGATCAATTGGGCTTAATTCATCAATTCTGGCCCAACTAACACAACCATTATTTTAGCCATATAAATTCAATTCCAAGGCTGAGTATATGAATTGGGTTGGCTAATATTTTTCGGCCCAACACTAAAATTCTGCATTGCAAAAATATTTAAATCAATATATGAAAATTAAAATTAATAACATTAATAATGTTTGATCATCACTAATTTAGAAATAGAGTTTTCCAAACTCATCAATCTCCCCCTTGATGACAAACATTATTAAAATTAAAATGGAAAGAAATTTAAAAATTAGAGTATAGAGTACTCCCTTTGAAGATTTGTTTTTCTCCCCCTTTCAAATTGTCACAAGGCTCCCCCTTAATATATGCCATTCTAATCAAGGGAAGCACTAACCTGTAACAGTTTTAATCAAGCTTCAAGTAACAATGTTATTTAGCATATTCATTACATGATGCTAAATGCTTGATTTATGAGCAGATTTGAATTGATAATCAAAACTTATTTGTTATCATAAATTGATTTTCTACTCAAACTTTACACACCAAATGAGTACAAAGAAAAATGATGTTCAAAAGATTTTTAAATATTTTCCAGCCAAGATATCAGAGCAATATTATTGTGGTAAGGAAAATATTTTTGAAACACACATGATCACATCAAATATGGCAGCTGTTATATTTTACACAGTTTAAAGGAACTGCCAAAAAAATAAATAAGTTATTAAGTCAGCATGTTTACCAAGATGAATCATAAAATTCTTATTTCAAAAGAGGCATGCATATAACTCAACAACTAGGCATTCATCAAAACAAATGCATTCCTAAACATCATAAACTAAATGCATTTCCAGCAGCAGTAATCACAGTGAAACAAATCAAATATTATCAACATGCATCAAATATTATCAATCATGTATTCTTTTAACAAGGGTGATCATGAATTTTCAAAGAAAAATTTCATCCCTGTTCATCCCCTGTTTTTCATTTCAATTTTTAGCACTTTCTCCCCCTTTTGTCATCAAAGGGGCACCTGTAAGAAGATTTTAACATGGAAACATAATATGAAAAATATAACCCAAAAGTGTCTACAAAGTATCACAGAGTTATTGTTCCAACAGAAACAAGCCAAAACAAAGTACCAAATTGAGCCTAAGTGTGCCAATATCAAACAGTAAACATAAGTTTAATCATCAGAGAGATTAAAGTCAGATCCCTCGGCCCCTGCTTCACTACCCACTTCATCATCTAGGCTTTCTAGCATTAGACCGACCCTTTCTTGGCATTTCTTCCAGACCGACTCATTTTCATATGCAAGTTTGCGTGCAGACTTATGAAATTGAACCATGAGATCGGACATGTTTGAGAATTCTGTGAGAATGTCTCTGAGGGAATCGGTCGCCTTTGAGGATTCTGGCCGGCATTCAAAATCATCATCCGAAGCCATAGATTTCTTTCCCTTTTTAACAGCGCCGCCTCCTTTGATCATAGAGACTTTATTTTCTACATCCTCATTTGTTAAATCTACCTTAAAGTACTCAAAGATGCATGTGAGAAACATTCCATAAGATAAATTAGCCTTTTTTGTACTCTTTACAGACTCCCACATATGTCTAATCATGAGATAACTAAATGAAATAGAAGATGAAGTAACGAGAGCTATGAGACAATCAGATACGGTTACCCTATTATGAGAGCTACTCTGTGGGGGTAAGAATGTGAGTTATGATGCGGTGCAGTAGTGAGTTGGTTGGTCCAAGAGCCTTGTAAGTAGGAACGGTGCCGTCTAGTCCAGACAGATTTTCACAAATTTGATGAAGAACTTGCTTGTATGCGACCCCAACGTGCGCATCCCATTTGTCAGTCATATAAACCCTCGGCACTTCATCAGTGTAACCAAGGGCAGAGCCAATGGTCTCAGCATTCAGAGTAATATGCACACGCTTCACGTAGGAGTGAAGACTACCATCAATCAATCTCAGATTCGCATAAAACTGTCTTACCAACCCTGGGTAAACCATTTTGTGAATGAGGAGCAATGGAGACCATTTGAGATTGTCAAACAGAGGATGTAAATCAATCCCTTTGGAAGCCAGAGAATCAAGATTCACCAAGTATGAGGGACACAGATGCCGCTTTTCCAAAACCTCTTTGTGGAATTCATAGAATGCACATGTAGAAAACCTTGAAGGATCAAAATGTGAATGTGACTTATGAATTTTGTTCTTGAAATCCATTGATCCAAGGTTTGTGGGTTCCCGGGTCTCATGAAGCACGAAACCTTTGGTTTTCTGAGAGCTTTTTCCAGACGCATGAGGGGTGGACTTCTTCGGTGGTGATGGAGGAGGTGATGTATGAGATTCCTCTTCCTCTTCCTCCATGCTTGGTTCCTTGTTCTTGTCATTTTTTCTCCTTTCAGAAGATTTCTGGGCTATAACTTTGCGCCTCATGGATTCGGTTTTCTTGGTGGGAGGTGAAGGAGAAGATGAAGAAGTGGAGTGAATGTGTATGTGTGTATGTGTTTGGGGAGTGGAAGGCTTTTGAGAGAGACGAATTCTTTCACTCTTCCTTGGTGCTGTTTTCTTTTTCATTATGAGAAAGATGAATGGTGATGGAAGTTGGAGAGCAAGAGGTGGCCGAATGGTGAGGTGAGTGGAGGGAGGTTAGAGGGACATTAAATGCTGATTGGAAAGAGATAGTGGAGGGAGTTATTAACCATTAAGGGCGCGATTATTAACCAGGGAAGTTTAAAAAAAAAAAAAAACTGAAAAGGAGTTTCCTTGAATCAAGGGATTAGTTGGAAGGAAAGATTTGATTTGACAACATGCTTCTTTTAATAAGATTTGATAAGACAACCAAGAGATTTTGTGATTTTATTTTTCAAAAAAAATGAGGAACTAACAAAACTGTCATGGTGGGGTCAAAGATATTTGGTAGGGCCCATGAAAATTGAATTCTGCGTTGCCTCCCCCTTGATTACAGCCCTTCCATCATGCTCTCATTTTTATCTCGTCCAAACCTACGAGACAAAACTGAACAGAATCAAATATTCACAAGTTATCAATAGAACTTAAATCAAACATTCCCAAACTTTTTCTCAAGGTGCAGAATCTGTCTTCACAGAGGGGTTTTGTAAAAATATCAGCAATTTGGTCTTCAGATTTTACAAATTGAATATCAATAGTACCCTTTTGCACATGCTCTCTAATAAAATGATATTTTATCTCAATGTGCTTGGTTCTTGAGTGCAGAACAGGATTTTTTAAAATGTTTATAGCACTCATATTATCACAAAATAAGGGTATACTATTGATCTTTAATTTGTAATCTTCCAATTGCGTTTTTAACCAAATTAATTGAGAGCAACATGCAGATGCGGAAATGTATTCTGCTTCAGCCGTGGATAAAGCCACTGTGGCTTGCTTCTTGCTTGACCACATGTTGAGTGAGCTTCCAAGGAAGCAACACATGCCGGATGTACTCCGTCTATCCACTCTATCTCCCGCATAATCTGCATCACAAAACCCTACTGCACAAAAGTCATCAGATTTAGGATACCATAATCCAAAATTTCAAGTTCCCTTAATGTATCTAAGGATGCATTTAACAGCCGTAAGATGGGATTCTTTTGGGTGAGATTGAAACCTTAAGCATACACCCACACTTTGGAAATATCCGGTCTAGAGGAGGTAAGGTACATAAGCGAACCTATCATTCATCTATACCTTGTTTCATCCACATCTTGGCCATCATCATCCTTTTCAAGTTTTGTGTTAGGGTGCATTGGTATACCCATTGGTTTGGAATTTTCTAGGCCAAACTTTTGATAAGTTCTTTCGCATACTTTCCTTGGTGAATAAAAGTACCACTAGGAGTTTGTTTGATTTGGAGGCCAAGGAAGAAAGTTAGCTCTCCCATTAAACTCATCTCAAACTCACTAGTCATAAGTTTTCCAAACTCTTCACACAAGGATACATTGGCCGATCCAAATACAATGTCATCAACATAAACTTGAACAAGAAGTATATCATCATTAGATGCTTTAATAAATAAAGTAGTATCGGTGGTACCCCTTTGAAATTGATTTTCCAACAAGAAAGCACTAAGCCTTTCATACCAAGCTCTTGGAGCTTGTCTAAGACCATAAAGAGCCTTAGATAGTTTGAAGACATGATTTGGAAAATCTTTATGTTCAAAACCGGGGGGTTGAGCCACATACACTTCTCTATCAATAAAGCCATTAAGGAAAGCACATTTAACATCCATTTGAAATATTTTGAAACCTTTATGGGCAGAATAGGCAAAGAGCAACCTAATTGCTTCCATTCTAGCTACTAGAGCAAAAGACTCATCAAAATCTATACCCTCTTCTTGATCGTAACCTTGGGCCACTAATCTAGCCTTGTTACGAATAACTTGTCCATCCTCACCAAGTTTATTTTTAAACATCCACTTAGTACCTGTAACTTTCTTACCATCCAGATGAGGTACTAGTGTCCAAACCTCATTCTTGTCAAATTGAGCAAGCTCTTCTTGCATTGCTTTGACCCAAGATGGATCTTCAAGAGCTTGTTTGACATTGTTGGGCTCCATTTGAGATAAGAGGGCAAAATTGCTTGGTTCGGATTGCCTTTTGGTGGAGGATCTTGTTGTTACTCCTTGAGATGGATCACCAATTATGAAGTCATGAGGATAACCCCTCATAGACTTCCATTCTCTAGGCTTCCTAAGTGGTGTTGAGCTTTGATGAGTTTCTGGTGGTCTCACTGTTTCAGTTTCTCATGTCTGCTCAAGAGATAAAATGGAAATGTCTCCTCCAATTTGACGAGACAAAACTGGACTGACAGATTCTTCATTTTGAGCAGATTTGAGATTTTCTTTACTTGTTCCAGCCTCTTCACCATCTGAATCATTATCTATCACAACACCGGGAATTGAATTAGAATCACAAAAAGTAACATGTATGGATTCCTCTATGGTTTTATGCTCTTTAAGATAAACTCTATAAGCCTTGCTTGTGGTGGAATATCCAACAAACATTCCTTCATAGGATTTTGGATCAAACTTTCCAAAGTTTTCTTTATTGTTAAGTACAAATCATTTGCATCCAAAAACATGAAAGTACTTAATATTTGGAGGGGTTCCTTTCCATAGCTCATAAGGAGTTTTCTTCAATCCTTTTCTAATGATTGTCCTATTCAAAATGTAACAAGCTGTATTCACAGCTTCAGCCCATAAAAATTTAGGAATCTCATTCTCACAAAGCATAATCCTAGTCATCTCTTGAAGGCTTCTATTCCTTCTCTCAACCACCCCATTTTGTTGGGGAGTTCTAGGGCATGAAAAGTTATGAGAAATTCCTAAGTCATCACAGAATTTTTCAAAATCTTGGTTTTTGAATTCTCTTCCGTGATCACTTCTTAAATGGGCAATTTTTAAATCCTTTTCATTTTGAATTTTCTTGCAAAGAGTGGAAAAGGCATGGAAAGCATCATTTTTATGAGCAAGAAAAAGTACCCAACCAAATCTAGAGTAATCATCCACCACCACAAGTCCATAGTGTTTACCTCCTAAGCTTTGAGTTCTTGTTGGTCCAAAAAGATCAATATGTAACATTTTTAATGGCCTTTTGGTTGAGATTCCATCTTTAGGTTTAAAAGAGGATTTTACTTGTTTGCCAATTGGCAAGCATCACAAGTAAGATCCTTATCAAATTTGATATTTAGAATTCCTCTAACCAGATTTTTCTTAACAAGCTTAGAAATTTGGTACATGCTTGCATGACCCAACTTTCTATACCATAGCCATTTTTCAGATTCAAGAGATGTAAAGCATGTCACATTTTGTTCTTTTAGGTCCTCAAGAGTCAATCCATACATATTATTGCATCTTTTAGCTTCAAATAAAACATCCCCAGTTTTCTCACAAACAACTAAACAAACAAACTTCCTAAAAATAACCTCAAAGCCTAAATCACACAATTGACTAACACTAAGTAAATTATGTTTCAAACCATGTACAAGAAGAACATCATTTATACAGGATGAAAAATTTTTACCAACTATCCCAACAGCCACTATTTTTCCTTTTGCATCATCACCAAAAGTGACAAGTCCTCCATCATATTCATCGAGCTTTATGAAGAAGGTTGTCTTTCCGGTCATATGCCTAGAGCATCCGCTATCCATATACCACATATTTTCTTTCCGTTTGGATGCTAGGCACACCTATAAAGCAAGTTTAAGTGACCTTAGGTATCCAAATTTTCTTGGATCCTTTCACGTTAAACCATCTCTTATGTCCTAAGCCATTATAATCAAAAACAACTTTACAAACTTTATCACCAATAATTCTTTCACCAAAAAAATATTGAATAGGAAAGTGTCCATTTCGATTGCATAGTCTACAAAATCTTGAAGTTGCTGTTTTGTTAAAGTAGGTGGGGTCTTGAAATCTTGTATCATTGGAAGATGAAGCAAAGTTTCCAAAATGAGATTTTTCAGCAGATTTATAAAACCCCAGCCCAGCCTTATCATAAAGAGGTTTCTGACTAGCCAAGATTTGATTCAGATTTTCAGAACTTTGAGTGAACTTGGCTAAGTCTTCCTTAAGTCTTTTAACCTCTTTAAGCAACTCTTCATTTCTTTTAAAACAATCTACATATGCAAGAACGGAATGATCACTTTCACAGCTCTTAATTTGGGCTTTTAACTGCTTATTTTCTTCAACAAGATCACAAGCAGTTTCGGCCTCCCTTACTTTTTCCTTAAGAAAACTGTTTTCAGCTTTAAGAATGGTGATTTGTTGTTCAAGTTCTTGATTTTCTAGCAGGAAACATCTTATTTTTTCAGAAAGGTGGTCTATCATAAGATGAAGATCTTCAGTGTTAGGGTTATGAAAGATTACCTTATCTATGTGATCTGCCATGAGATAAGGTTGTGACTTGGTCTCAGATTCCTCATCATCATCATCCGAGTCATTTTTCAAATCTTCCCATGAAGCCATCAGTCCCTTCTTTTTTCCTCTTTTTGGCTTCTCTTCCTTCTTTAACTTGGGACAATCAGATTTTAAATGCCCCATTTTCTTGCAGTTGTAACAAGTTACTTTGCTAAGGTTTTTCTTCATTTTCCTTGAGCTGTTGCCTTTGCCTTTGAGCTTCACCATTTTCCTGAATTTTTTTGCAAACAACACAAATTCATTTTCAGATGAGTTATCAATGGATTCATCATCCAGAGGGTTAGTGACAGAAGAAAAAGCTATTCCTTTCTTTTTTGAATCTTTTTTCAAGTAGGTATTTTCAAAAGCGAGTAAATTTCTTCTCAAATCATCATAAGTCATAGAGTCAAGACCACTACTCTCAGAGATAATTAAAGCTTTAGTTTCCCACTCTTTTGTGAGACATCTCAACACTCTTCTCACTAGCACAGATTCAGGATACTTGATTCTCATAGCATCCAAGCCAACAATAATGGTGTTGAAGCATTCAAACATCTCATCAATGGATTCTCCTTCCTTTATTGCAAACATTTCGTACTCTCTGTTCAACATATCAATCCTGGTCTTTTTCACAATGGTTGTTCCTTCATGAGTGACTAGGAATTTATCCCAGATTTCCTTTGCTATTGTGCAACGTGATACCCGTCGGTACTCGTCAAAGCTGATAGCACATTTGAGCAGATTGATGGCCTTGGCATTAAGCTCCACCTTTTTTCTATCTTCATCCGTCTAACTTGCTTCTGGTTTAAGAGAGACAACTCCTTCGGCACTTGTAACAGTTGGATATTGAGGGCCTTTCAGGATGATCTTCCAAAGTCTGTAATCCACTGCTTGTACAAATATCTTCATCCTCTCCTTCCAATAGGTATAGTTTTTTCCATTGAAAAGAGGAGGTCTGTTGCTTGATTGTCCTTCGGTCAGATTGTAGGACACCACATTTGAGCCACTATTTTCTGCCATGAGGATCTTTACTCCAAGCTGCAAAGCTTGATCTCTTTGAGACCAAGCTCTGATACCAATTGATGGTTATCAGTGGCTAAGAGAAGGGGGGATTGAATCTTAGCCCCATTTTTGCTTGATAATACTTGCTGACCTTTGAAACCAATTTTGGAAACTTCTTGTCTTTTTATCTCGTGACTAGCCACGAGACTTTTCTTTTTGTCTCATCTCTTGACACGAGATATTTTTGGTTTTTGCTCCTGTGCAGTAGAAATAGAAATGGAGTAGAGAAGAGAGAAAATTACACCCAGATATATCCTGGTTCAGCTGCTAAGTGCAGTTCAGCCTACATCCAGTCTCCATCACAAATATGATGGAATTTCACTATAATCTTCCTGATTACAATCTGTAAAGTGCTAACCCAAATTACAAGGGGATTCCCACAGAATCATGAAACACAACATAGATGAACAAAGGAACTCCAAGGACATCTATGGCTTTTTCTTTTAATTTTGCACTCTCTGCCTTTTTCCGCTCTATGGCTTTTTCATACAAACCTCACTGTTTGCCTTTTTCCATGAGACTCAAGACATGACAAAATTAAACAGAAAATTACAAAACAGAATACAATGAAGGAGAAGAGAAATCTGTTAGCTCAGGTAGCTCTGAGAACTCTATGCCTTGCACTCTCACACTTTCTCCTTGCTTCAAACAGTGGCTGTTCTCTCTTTTTATAGAAGAGGGAAGCTTCCACTTTTGAAGCCAAAAACCAAGCCAACTTCTTCTTCTCCAAGAACAAAACCGGTTTGGCCAGAGAGAGAGAAGATATAATCCATGCAATAACCAACATGCAATTACCTCTAGTCCTTTCTTGGTCATCACTCTTCATCAATCCGAGCTCTCCATCCTTGGCTTGCTCTCCAAGATGGATTTCTGGCCCTTGATGCTTCATGATGATGATGACTTCTTTTGCTCCACTTTTGCTTCCTTCCTCACGCAGCCACCCTAGCTACCTTCTGTGATGAGTGAACTCAAAAGTGGTGACAAGCCATCTCCTCCAAGATCTTCTTTCCTACTGGCCGAATCTCCTTAACCATTTTTGGTATGGAGAGGCTGAGATCTCATCACCATATTTTACCATTCATGGTTGCAGATCTTAGCCACTACATTTTTTATGTTTTCTTGCCATCATTGAGATGGTCTTGTAGCTTGCCTTCCCTTCTTTTTGATAGCTCAAAGTCTCCATGGTTTGCTGTGTAAGGACCGAAGAGAAGGAAAGAGATGAGAGAGAAAGAGATATGAAGAAAAGCAATCAAGTGAGTTTGAGTAAATTAATTAATGTGAGTTGCTTTTACTTCCCTTAGGTGGAGTAGCGTGTAGCTTTGCTAATCACCATCAAATCAATTTGTCAATTTCTCTCTCATAGTTCCCATGCAATAAATGATAATTGAATGAATTTAAAATCCATCACATGGTTGTGTTGAGATCCGTTGGAAGGCATAGGCAAATATCAATATTTGCTTTCCTGATGAAATATTTTCGGATCAAGCATTGGAGTATCCAACCAATATTTTGAGTTGGGCTAGTGATAGTGTGAATTGAATCTGGCCCATTCAAAATATTTCAGCCACACTTCTTTGATTATTTATATCAAAGCTAATGATAAGATCAATTGGGCTTAATTCATCAATTCTGGCCCAACTAACACAACCATTATTTTAGCCATATAAATTCAATTCCAAGGCTGAGTATATGAATTGGGCTGGCTAATATTTTTCGGCCCAACACTAAAATTCTACATTGCAAAAATATTTAAATCAATATATGAAAATTATAATTAATCACATTAATAATGTTTAATCATCACTAATTTAGAAATAGAGTTTTCCAAACTCATCAACTATAGCGGCTAAAATGTGGAAAGAATAAAGGTAAGAATTACTACTTTATATTTTCCAAAATCCAAATTATTGGAATTCAAGAAAAAATATATTAAGCTAATAAAATGAAAGAAGAAAATCTTCACACAACTTATGAACTGCATTCTTGTAATACTTACTAAATCCAATGCTATGAGTAGATCAAATGTAATTTAGATTCTACCATTCTAGCATGTATTCTAGCATGTGTAAGAAGATTAACCTGATCAAAATCTTGAAGCTGTTTTACAGCCTTAGCAATTTCTTCCTAGTTTTTCTCGTTTCACTTTTTCTTTCTTTCTTTCTGCCAGTGAACATTTATTAAGAAGAAAAGTGAAATTAGATCCATTTACCAAGAGTAAGAAACCAGAAAGAAGACTCAATATTTTTCAAGATTGTGATTCTACCTTCAAACGAGAAGTCAATTTTTCTGTAAAAAGCTCATAAAGAAATTTGTAACTAATATGCCATTCGCCAAAAGGATTTTTCCATGAAGTATTGATGATCAAAGATGCCCCTATTCAACATTTTTTCATCGAACTCTAACATCAGACAAAAGCTTAATAATTGAACAATTTAAGTTCATTGACTAACAAGAAAAAAGAGAAAGCATGAAAAAAAAGGTTATGCAAAAAAAAAAAAAAATTGCATGCAAGCACACAAAATTATAAAGAGGGAAAATAGAATGGAGAAAGAAAGAACGCAGACAATTTGGAGGAGGGAAACTTAAAGGGCTTCTTGTTATAGCAAAGAATAAAGAATCAAAATAATGCAGCATCTATGATTGAGACTTGAAAGAGTGGAACTAATAATTTTGAGAGAGTAAGAAGGAAAGAATGAATAAAAGAGAGAGGAATGAATACTATTGATATAATCTTCACATAAACTTACACTGATTTATATATACATGACAAGATAGGGTCATACAGTTAATACAAAATGGAATGTACTTAATTTTGTTATTTGTACAACAAACTTGTCGGTTACTTTATTTACTCCTGTACCTTTTCACGACTTCACTCAATGAAGAGTATAACTATAAGAGAATCACCTTACATTTTCTTTTTTATCAAAAGTCAATCAACTAAAAGATTAATGCATTGAAATTGATTGTAGTACCAAAATTTACATTTTTCCTTTTTGAATTCACTTTTTTATATATAAACTAACATTCAGATTTATCAAATCAAGAAAAAATAAATCGAAGTTCATTGTGGTTTAGAGAATTTTAGATGCACATTAATGGTAATGCATTAATGCTCGTTCACCTAGTCATCCTTTAATCTAATTCAAGACTTTATTCAAATCACTTGAATCAAAACTTTAATTGCACATAGGAATCATACAAGAGTCATTCCACTCCCGAATTACTGTTAATAAGAAAGAAAAGAACCGGTGATCACATATCAAATTTAGTAATAGCAGTATGGAAATATCGGTTCTCAACAAATACAATTACAACAGATCCTTGTTCCACTAAGTAAGTTGGCTAATTCAATTTTCAAACAGTCTAAAATATATCAACAAACAAGTAAAATAGAAGAAATAAATTGAAGAAGCATTGGAGGAAAACTTAAAGGACTTCTTGTTATATGCCAAAATCTGTAAACATGCAGATCGAATAATTGAACAAACTTGCACTATCATACGAAACTGTAACAAATAACACCAGAACATACAAGTATACCAGAACATGCACACCAAAATACATTTTAAAACTGGAAAACTAGATCCCACAGATCCAGTAGCTGAAAATTAGATTGCCACCAAAACAACTTTACATTGTTACTAGTATGTAAAATTCATCAAGACAATAGGAAAAAGAAGCAGAGCAATAGTAATGCAAGCTTAGTAGTGGATTATAGCATGGCTCATGAAGTACATAGCACGGAAAGCCAAATTAAGACAAGATTAATCATGTAAAAATATGTTTTTGTCAGATTTAAGCCAAATTAAGCATGTAAAAATATGTCACAAGCTTAAACTCTTTATTGAGACAAATCATCAAACATGTTATTTTCATGCAACATAATCACAGAGAGCGTATAAGAAATCAAGCAAAATAAAAAATAACTAATTAAATTAGCAGTCTATTGCAGGAAATTAGTGTAATATGATGTAGAAAGCATAAAAAGAACCCAAACCTTAATGAGAGATTCAAAGAGAATTCGCAGAGAGAAGTAATGCAAACATGAACTCGAAGAAGAGAAGGAAACCAGTCTTTCATTTAGGGTAACGGTGGCACCGGCGTAGCTCCGATGGCGGTGGCGTTGGTGAAGCCTCTACTGATTTGGGAAAAAACTCAAACCTTAATATGAGATTCGAAGAAAATTCACAGAGAAAAGCAGTGCGAACATGAATCAGAGAAGAGAAGGAGACGAATCTTCTGTTTAGAGTAACGGTGGTACCGATGCCGGTTCCGATGGCGGTGGCGTTGGTGAAGCTCACTGATTTGGGGAAAAAACTGCTCTGCTAAGGTTTCGTTCTTCAGAGAAAAATGAAGAAGAAGGTGAAACATAGTATTAAATAATAGGGGGTAATTTAGTCTTTTTGTTTTATTATTTACATTCCATTCCCATTGGAATGAAACATAACTAGGGGGAGATGGGAATTGAATTAGTGGTAATTCAATTCCAAGGAATAAAAGTTACCTTGGAATATTTTTTTTCAACTTTAAACCACACATAGGAATTTCATATTCCCATCTTAAAATTCCGGGGAATATTCTATAATTCCCCCAACCACACACACCCTATGTGTGTTTGCATTGCATTGCAATCTGTGTTGAAGAATTGATGAGTGAAAAGTGAAGTTTACGGATACCGGCAAGTGTACCGAATTGTTTAAGTAATACCACGGACACAGTGTGGATATTGTTCCTACGAGAATTAATAGATTGAGCACGTAAATATCAAATTAAAATATTAATTAGATCAATAAAATTTGAAGTTGTTGAGTGCTAAAATCTTGAAGACTTGCTGGAAAAGTAAAAGCTTGAGGAAACTTGAAACTAGGGTTTTGAATTGCTTGACGCAGCACGTGTGATTGTTGGAGGAAAATATATATGAGGTAGAAGTAAAAGGTTTTGGGGATGCTTAAGCCTTTAGAATAATTAAACTTTGTTTTCTCTGTTCAAGCAAGCAAGGATCGTTCGCGAAGAATCTTAATTAACCGATTTTCAATTCCTTGACTCCTCGGTTTCTCCTCAATTAATCAAAGAGGTTAAGTGCAAAAACCGATTCAATTCCTCATAAGATTCAAGAGTAATCCTCAGGTCAGATTATATGTCATGTATCCAAGCTAGTCCTGTCTAATTAAATCTTATGCGGAAACAATTTTCGAAAATCGTTTTAATCCAAATTATATGTCACGTATTCAAAACTAGGACAATAAAAAATAATGTGCTGTGTTGCACGCTTTAAAAACGCTATGTCTAGTCCATTTAGAAAGCCATGTGAAAGAGTTTTCAAGCATAATTCGGATATAAGCTTTGTCGAGTCAGTAAACGAATTCAAAATGGGATTAGCACACCTTCCGGCACTACTAATCCTTTAAGGATGAAGAACGAAATACTCAATCATAAACGGATCAATGCAAGCTTTAAAATAGAAAGAAACTTAGATTAATATTTCATAGAAAACAAAAACAGAGCCCCTAACCCTTTGGCAAGGAATTAGTGACTCATGGAGAATGAAAAAATTCAAAGATGAAATGTCTGTCGCAGAAGCCAGGTGCCTTCCTATGTGAATGTAATTCACTTATCATACCTAGATTTTCCTAATTCAAATTCAAATCCTAATCTTATTTTAATCAGAAGGTTAAAATACTAAATTGGTCCCCTACGATTAGGGTAAATCCTATTTTAGTCCCCAATATTTAAAGTGTCCTATTTACATCCAAAATAGTTTTGATTATCCTCAATCAAGTCCTTCCATTAAGTTATAGTGAAATTGGTAACGGCGTGTCAGACGTGGGCGTTTGAAAGGGTAGGGGTTAATAGACGTGTAAGCGTTCCCGCGTTGAGACAAAACACATACTCTAACACCGACTCTTCTTCTTCTTCTTCTTATGAAGCAAAAAACGAAAAAAGACCCACAAACCCTACCTGTCATCATTCAAGGGTTGCCATTCAAATGTAGAGAGGTGGCATTATTGTTCACTAATATTCAAGTTCCACCCTAGCAGTTAGTTTGAAATTCTTCATCTCTTAAAGAAGATCGTGTCAGGTATTCATTTATCGAATCTCCTCTACCCTTTTGGTTTTCATCTTTTGAGGCTATTGTGATAGTTGTCGAACAGGGTTATTTAGCAGAGAACATCACTACGATGTGGTATAAGTCTCCAAAAGAAAAAACAAAGGAAGGATTGAGGATGCTTCACATAGACAAGGATACAATGGAGATAGCCAAAATTGGACTGAGGGACAACATAGTGGAGCTTTTTGTTGTTCACAAAGATGGTACTACTACTAGAAAAGCCTGTACCATTGAAGAAGTTCAAGAGATAGATGGTGGTGAGGTTGGTGCACCCATTGTGAAGATTGTTGAGTCTGGTCCAATTGTGGTGCATAAAGCCCAATCATCTGAACATGCCAAGGTGGGTAAGAAGCCCAAAGTTGTGAGGGAAGCCCAAAGTTTTGGAAGACTTTAAAGAGTGTGGGGACATGTTCTATGTTGGAGGAGGATTGTATATCTGCAGAAAGGTCAAATTCTTCAGGTGATGATGAATCTGAGGATGATGACTATCAGCCAAAGAGTGATGATGCAGATAGTGATAAACAGTGGAGTAAATTCAGCTCTAAAGATAGTGCAATGGAAGTAGCATTTAATGACAGTGATGATAATTGAAATGGTGATGGGGTTTTGTTTGATGTTGATATCACAATTATGAAGGATTCTCAAAAGATGAAAGAGAGTGTTACAGCTAAGAGAGTGGAAGGAGAATTCAGTGCCAGTTATACTAAAGGAAAGGAGAAAATAGTGGCTGGTGGACTAAGGGATGAAGATGATGGATATGACAGTGAGGAATTATGGGATATTCCTGTTGATTCACTCGAAAACTGTCTCTCAACAATTTTCTACCGGCAAGTGCACCGGGTTGTCGTCAAGTAAAAACTCACTGTAGAGTGAGTTCGAATCCCACAGGGATTGGTTGGTTGATCAATGTTAATTGGAGAATTGTTCTAGTTGAGCGAAATCATAATTGACTTGAGATTGCTGAAAGTAAAATTGGCGAGAAACTTAAATTGCAAGAAACTAAATGACAGAAATTAAATTGCGGAAAATTAAATAACAGAAGCTTAAATTCCAAGAAATTAAATGGGAATGGGGATTAAGCATGAAATTAAAGAAGCTGAATATAAAAGACTGGGTAAGATCAGAGTAGGGATTCATTGGATTTTAGGAGATATTGAATTCTCCGGATCAAATCATTTTCACCTCTTCCTCAATCAATGCATTCATTGACATTGCTTGGCAATCTTAGATGATTGGATCCCAATGTCTTGGCTCACCAATCTCTCTAAGCATGAACAATTGTCCAATGTCTTGATTTAATTGCTCATGGGAAGAGTTGAAATTCGGTCACTGATTATACCATACAAATTCATAGATCAAAGTATTGGTAGGATTAAATGTCACAATATCCATCCAACTCCCAATCTAATCCAATGTGAGAAAGCAATTCTAGCATGAATTCTTCATCCCTCTCTCAAGGATCCGAAGAATTCCAATTATGGATAGCTTCTCTGTCAAGACAACTATCCAATTGAATTAAGATCGAAAGTTTTCTAACAAAAATCAAGAGAAAAGAAAGAAGAAGAAGATGAAAACTACTATTGATCCATTGAATTACAATAGAGCTCCCTAACCCAATGAAAAGGGGTTTAGTTGTTCATAGCTCTCAAAATAAAAAATAAAATTGAAAGATACATTAAAAATGGCAGAGTGTTCTCGCTAAAAAAAAGTTGTAAAAAAAGGTCCCTCTAACTTAAATTCTAAGCTATTTATACACTTTCTTCCATTGATCTTCAATCTCTGAATTGGGATTTTGGCCTTGATGGAATTGGGTTGAAGTTGCTCCAATTGGTTTCTCTTGCTGTTGAGAAGAGATCTGTTTGAATTGAGAAAGTTCTGGTGCTCAAGTTGGAGTCAATGTTTGATGGCCAACATTGACTCAAACGCCTTTCTTAAAAACCAGATACACTTGCTGTCATTGGTTTTTGACTCAACGTTGGAGTGCCAACGTTCTTCTACCCACGCATACGCGTGCCTTGCGCGTATGCGCCTTTGGGGTCAGAATGCGCATCCACGCATGCGCGTGCTGCACGCGTGCGCGTGGATGCAAAAATCCCATTTTCCAGTTTTAAAAGCATTTAGAAGACGTTGGCCTTAGCGTTGTACTGGCAACGTTCCCTCCAACGTTGGCCTATCCACGCGGACGCGTGCTGTATGCGTGCACGTGGATTCTCAAAAGTCAAGCCTGCGCGTATGCGCCATAGAGCGTGCGCGTCGTTGTGCATTTTCAAATTCAAAATTTTGAGATCACAATCGCGCACGTTGGCCACCAACGTTGGAGGCAGCGTTTGGGGTCCAACGTTACCCATCCACGCGTACGCATCAACTACGCGTGCGCGTGGATTGCCAGAATTTCCAATCCATGCGTACGCATACAGCACGCGTGTACGTCGCTACAGATTTTCAAAATCTCCAGAAAGCTCATTTATTCACAACGTTGGGGGTAACGTTGGATTGCCAACGTTCCCTCCAATGTGGGCACCAGCAGATTATGCAGAATCTTGCTCTGCTTCCTTCTCAACGTTTGAGGCAATGTTGGTGGTCCAATACATGCATCAAAGCTTTGATAAAATCATGAGAATTCTCATCAACCAATACATGCATCAAAGCTTTGATAAAGTCATGAGAATTCTCATCATTCTTAGCACACAAGTAATTATAGCATAATTCTCATGAAATTGCATCAAATTAACTATGGTTAGATGAATCTAGGCATACATAAATTTCTAACCCAATTTCTTACTTATATCTCAAGAAAGTGCATAAAACCTATTAAAAACAAAGCAAAAGGCTAGTGAAACTAGCCTAAGATGCCCTGACATTACAACACTAAACTTAAATCTTGCTTGTCCCTAAGCAAGCACTAAATTATTGAGAAGAAAGAATGAAACAAAAAGTGATGTTCATATCAGCAAGTCATTATTAGTAGTTCATGGGGTTTTATGCAGAAAATGTTGCAGCTCACTTTTTATTGATCCATAGGAATAGAATGTCTCCTTCAAGCATCAACTAACATACTGCTGTGACCTCTTATTATTCACTCATCCTTGGTAATTTCTTTTCTTTATTTTCTTTTTCTGTAAACTTATTCTTTGATTCTAGCAGCTGAATGTCATGTGTTGTAGCAGCTTCTTAGCTTATTTGTACTCAACACATTTTCACTACAGACACTTGGCTCACAATTCTTCTTACGACATTGGTGCCCAGCACCTCTTTGGGTTACTAAATGCCTTGTAACTAGGTTGCTCTTGATAGTAGACTTTTGGTTCATAATCCCGAGTTAGTTAACCCAAGTTACCAAGTATTAAAGCACTCCATAGAACCTAATCATCCAAGTAGATCCTAGTACAAAGACACCACAGGCATATGTCCTAAGGTCCAAGCTATTGGTGTCTAGCCTTATTGATGAGCGGATAATTTATACGCTTTTTGGCATTGTTTTTAGTATGTTTTTAGTATATTTTAGTTAGTTTCTATTATATTTTTATTAGTTTTTAAATAAAAATCACATTTCTGGACTTTACTATGAGTTTGTGTGTTTTTCTGTGATTTAAGGTATTTTTTGGCTGAAATTAAGGGACCTGAGCAAAAATTTGATTCAGAGGCTGAAAAAGGACTGCAGATGTTATTGGATTCTGACCTCCCTGCACTCGAAGTGGATTTTCTGGAGCTACAGAAGCCCAATTGGCACGCTCTCAATCACGTTGAAAATTAGACATTTTGGGCTTTCCAGCAATATGTAATAGACTATACTTTGTCTTAGATTTGAAGGCCCAAACTGGCGTTCCAATTCAGCAAAAAAATTTTGGCATCAAAACGCCAGAACTGGCATGAAAGCTTGAGTTAAACGCCCAAACTGGCACAAAAGCTAGCGTTTAACTCCAAGAAAAGTCTCTACACGTGAAAGCTTCAACGCTCAGCCCAAGCACACACCAAGTGGGCCCGGAAGAAGATTTCTGCATTAATTACCTATTTCTGTAAACCCTAGGCTACTAGTTTTCTATAAATAGGACCTTTTTCTAGACTTTTACATATACTTTTGATCTGGGAATACTTTCATAGACCTTTTTCATCTTTGGGAGGCTGGCCATTCGGCCATGCCTAGACCCTTTTGTTCTTATGTATTTTCAACGGTGGAGTTTCTACACACCATAGATTAAGGTGTGGAGCTCTGTTGTTCATCATGAATTAATGCAAAGTACTACTGTTTTTCTATTCAATTCACACCTACTTCTTCTCTAAGATATACACTCGTTCTTCAACTTGATGAATTTGATGATCCGTGACACTCATCATCATTCTCACCTATGAACGCGTGCCTGACAACCACTGCCGTTCTACATGCAAACAAGCTTGAATGTGTATCTCTTGGGTTTCTAATCTAAGATTAAAACCTTCGTGGTATAGGCTAGAATTATTGGCGGCCATTCCTGAGATCTGAAAAGCCTAAACCTTGTCTGTGGTATTCCGAGTAGGATCTGGAAAGGGATGACTGTGATGAGTTTCAAACTCGCGAGTGTTGGGCATAGTGACAGACGCAAAAGGATCAATGGATCCTATTCCAACATGATCGAGAACCGACAAATGATTAGCCGTGCGGTGACAGCGCATTTGGACCATTTTCACTGAGAGGACAAGAAGTAGCCATTGACAACAGTGATGCCCAACATAAAGCTTGCCATGGAAAGAAGTATGAATGATTGGATGAAGGCAATAGGAAAGCAGAAGTTTAGGAGGAACAAAGCATCTTCATATGCTTATCTGAAATTCTCACCAATGAATTACGTAAGTATCTCTATCCTATTTTATGTTTTATTCATCTTTTAATTATCAATCCTCCATAACCATTTGAATCCACCTAACTGAGATTTACAAGATGACCATAGCTTGCCTCAAGCCGACAATCTCCGTGGGATCGACCCTTACTCACGTAAGGTTTATTACTTGGACGACCCAGTACACTTGCTGGTTAGTTGTGCGGAGTTGTGATAAAGAGTTGAGATTACAATTGTGCGTACCAAGTTTTTGGCACCATTGATGATCACAATTTCGTGCACCAAGTTTTTGGCGCCGTTGCCAGGGATTGTTCGAGTTTGGACAACTGACGGTTCATCTTGTTGCTTAGATTAGGTATTGTTATTTTATGTTTAAGCTTTTTACTTTTTATTTTCAAAAAAATTTTCAAAAATACAAAAAAAATTTTATTCTGTTCTTCAGAGTTTTTAAGAATGAATTCTAGAGTTTCATGATGATTTGTTGAAGTCTGGCTGGTTGTGAAACCATGTCTAAACTTTTGGACCGAGGTTTCAACTTATCATCACAAGAGCTTATTGATTTCCATCAACTTTGCTATTGAAAGTAATGATCTGCTAAAGCTTGGCTGGCCATTGGCCATGTCTAGTGTTTTGGACCGAAGCTTTCACTGAAAGCTTAGCTGGCTAGTAAGCCATGTCTAATTCCTGGACCGGAGCTTTAGACTAACATTGCATGATTCCTGGAATTCTTATTAAAGAATTTTGAAATCTTTATTTTCTTTTCCAAATAATTTTCAAAAAATTACAAAAAATTTATAAAATCATAAAAATAAAAAATATTTTATGCTTCTTGTTTGAGTCTAGTGTCTAATTTTAAGTTTGGTGTCAATTGCATGCATTGTTGATTTAATCTTAGTTTTCCATGATTAGTTGCATTTTGATTATTTCTCATCATTAAAAAAAATTCAAAAAATTTTCAAAATTATGTCTTCTCAAGTCAATAATACAGAGAATTGAAGATTCAGAACATGCAGCAGAGGAATTACACAGAAAAAGCTGGGCGTTCAAAACGCCCATTGAAGAAGGAAAACTGGCGTTTAAACACCAGCCAGGGTACCTGGCTGGACGTTAAATGCCCAAAAGGGTAGTATTTTGGGCGTTAAACGCCAGAATGGATACCATTCTGGGCGTTTAACGCCAGGATGGCACAAGAGGTAAGATTTTGTTTTTAATTCAAATCTTTTGCAAATTTTCATAATTTTTCAAAATCAAATCTTTTTCAAATCATATCTTTTCAATCATATCTTTTCAAAATCAATCTCTTTCCATTTTATTTCTTTTTCAAAGATCCTTGCTACAATTAATGATCTAATTCAAAATTTTCAAGTTGTTACTTGCCTATTATGAAAGGATCACATTTTAAATTCTAGAATCATATCTTTTAAATTTCTTGTTAGTCAAGTAATCAACTTTAATTTTAAAACTTTCTTTTTTTAAATTTGATTCTCAATCACATCTTCTCAATCATATCTTCTCAATCACAGCTTTTTCAAAATAATTTTCAATCATATCTTTTTGATTTCTAATTTCAAAATCTTTTTCAAAAAATCACTTAACTACTTTCTCAATTCTAATTTTTGAAAATCATCAATCAATTTTTCAAATTTCTTTTAATTATTTCAAAATCTTTTTAATTTATTTTCAAAAATTCTTCTCCTCTTCTCACATCTTTCTATTTAAGGACTAACACTCCTCTACTATCAGCAATTCGGACTCTCTCTCTATAAGTTCAAATTCTCCACTCTCTACCTCCTCCTTCTATTATTTTTTTCCTCTGACATCTCAAGGAATCTCTATACTGTAACATAGAGAATTCCATACTTTCTTGTTCTCTTCTCTTTTATATGAGTAGGAGCAAGGACAAAGGCATTCTTGTTGAGGCTGATCCTGAACCTGAAAAGACATTGAAGAGAAAGCTAAGAGAAGCTAAAGTACAACTCTCTGTAGAGGACCTAACAGAAATTTTCAAACAAGAAGAAGCCATGGCAGCCGAAAATAACAATAATGCTAACAATGTAAGGAAGGTGCTTGGTGACTTTACTGCACCTACTCCTGACTTCTATGGGAGAAGCATCTCTATCCCTGCCATTGGAGCAAACAACTTTGAGCTGAAGCCTCAATTAGTTTCTCTAATGCAACAGAATTGCAAGTTTCATGGACTTCCATTGGAAGATCCTCATCAGTTCTTAGCTGAATTCTTGCAAATCTGTGACACTGTCAAGGCCAATGGGGTTGATCCTGAGGTCTACAGACTTATGCTCTTCCCTTTTGATGTAAGAGACAGAGCTAGAATATGGTTGGATTCACAACCTAAGGAAAGCCTGAACTCTTGGGAAAAGCTAGTCAATGCCTTCTTGGCAAAGTTCTTTCCACCTCAAAAATTGAGTAAGCTTAGAGTGGAAGTCCAAACCTTCAGATAGAAGGAAGGTGAATCCCTCTATGAAGCTTGGGAAAGATACAAGCAATTGATCAGAAGGTGTCCTTCTGACATGCTTTCAGGATGGAGCATCATAGGTATCTTCTATGATGGTCTGTCTGAACTGTCCAAGATGTCATTAGACAGCTCTGCTGAAGGATCTCTTCATCTGAAGAAGACACCTGCAGAAGCTCAGGAACTCATTGAAATGGTTGCAAATAACCAATTCATGTACACTTCTGAAAGGAATCCAGTGAATAATGGGACAAATCAGAAGAAAGGAGTTCTTGAGATTGATACTCTGAATGCCATATTGGCTCAGAATAAAATATTGACTCAGCAAGTCAATATGATTTCTCAGAGTCTGTCTGGAATACAAGCAGCAACAGGCAGTACCAAAGAAGCTTCATCTGAAGAAGAAGCTTATGATCCTGAGAATCCAGCAATGGAAAAGGTGAATTATATGGGAGAACCCTATGGAAACACCTATAATCCTTCATGGAGAAATCATCCAAATCTCTCATGGAAGGACCAACAGAGGCCTCAACAAGGCTTCAACAAAAGTAATGGTGGAAGAAATAGGTTTAGCAATAGCAAGCCTTTTCCATCATCTTCTCAGCAACAGACAGAGAATTCTAAGCAGAGCCAATCTGACTTAGCAACCATAGTCTCTGATCTAATTAAAACTACTCAAAGTTTCATGACTAAAACAAGGTCCTCCATTAGAAATTTAGAGGCACAAGTGGGTCAGCTGAGTAAGAAAATTACTAAACTCCCTCCTAGTACTCTCCCAAGTAATACAGAAGAGAATCCAAAAAGAAAGTGCAAGGCCATCAACATTACCCACTCGCCCGAACTTGGAGAGGAGGAAGAGGCAGTGATTTCCACTAAGGAAGACCTCAATGGACGTCCACTGGCCTCCAAGGAGTTCCCTAATGAGGAACCATGGGAATCTGAGGCTCATACAGAGACCATAGAGGTTCCATTGAATTTACTTCTGCCATTCATGAGCTCTGATGAGTATTCTTCCTCTGAAGAGGATGAAGATGTTACTGAAGAGCAAGTTGCTAAGTACCTTGGAGCAATTATGAAGTTAAATGCCAAGTTATTTGGTAATGAGACTTGGGAGGATGAATCCCCTTGCTCACCAAAGAACTGGATGACTTGACTAGGCAGAGATTACCTCAAAAGAGACAGGATTCTGGAAAGTTCTCAATACATTGTACCATAGGCACCATGACCTTTGAGAAGGCTCTGTGTGACCTAGGGTCAAGCATAAACCTCATGCCTCTCTCTGTAATGGAGAAGCTAGGGATCCTTGAGGTACAAGCTGCAAGAATCTCACTAGAGATGGTAGACAATTCAAGGAAACAGGCTTATGGACTTGTAGAGGATGTCTTGGTAAAGGTTGAAGACCACTACATCCCTGCTGATTTCATAATCCTAGACACAGGAAAGTGTATGGATGAATCCATCATCCTTGGAAGACCCTTTCTAGCCATAGCAAAAGCTGTGATTGATGTTGACAGAGGAGAATTGGTCCTTCAAGTGAATGAGGACTCCCTTGTGTTTAAGGCTCAATGATATCCCTCTGTAGTCATGGAGATGAAGCATGAAAAGCTTCTCTTAATGCAGAGTCAAATAGAGCCCCCACATTCAAACTCTAAGTTTAGTGTTGGGAGGCCATCATCATGCTCTGAGTATTTGTAAGGCTCCAGGAGAGCCCACTGTCAAGCTATTGACATTAAAGACGCGCTTGTTGGGAGGCAACCCAATTTTTATCTATGCTAAATTTCTATTTTCTATTGTTATTTTATATTTTCTGTAGGTTGATGATCATGTGAAGTCACAAAAATAACTGAAAAAGCAAAAACAGAATGAAAAACAGTATTAAAAATAGCACACCTTGGAGGAGAAGCTTACTGGTGTTTAAACACCAGTAAGGGTAGCAGAATGGGCGCTAAACGCCCAGTCTGGCACCATTCTGTGCGTTTAACGCCAGAAAGGGGCACAGAGCTGGCGTTTAACGCCATAAATGGGCACAGAGCTTGTGTTAAACGCCAGAAAAAGGAGAAAAGCTGGCGTTAAACGCCAGAAATGGACAGCAACCTGGCGTTTAACGCCAAAATTGGCACAGGAAGGGTCGTTTACACGTCAATATGGTGCAGGGATGAGAAATCCTTGACACCTCAGGATCTGTGGACCCCACAGGATCCCCACCTACCTCATCTCTCTCTCTCTCTCTTCTTCACACCTTCCCATTACACCCTTCCCCAAATACCCTTCACCAATCACCTCAATACCTCTTCCCCAAAAATCCCTCACCTATCAAATCATACCCTCTTCTCCACAATCTCTTCACCAATCCACATCCATCCATCATAAAACCCCACCTACCTCACCATTCAAATTTAAACCACTTTCTCTCCCAAACCCACCCATATATGGCCAAACCTTACCCCTCTCTCCACTCCTATATAAACCCATCTTCACTCCTTCATTTTCACACATCATACCCACTACTCCTCCCCCTTGACCGAACCACAAAATCCCCTCAATCTCCTCCATTTTCTTCTTCTACTCTTTTCTTTCTTCTTTTGCTCGAGGACGAGCAAACCTTCTTAGTTTGGTGTGGCAAAAGCATTGCTTTTTATTTTTCCATAACCATTTATGGCACCAAAGGCAGGAGAAACCTCTAGAAAGAGGAAAGGGAAGGCAAAAGCTTCCACCTCCGAGTCATGGGAGATGGAGAGATTCATCTCAAGGGTGCATCAAGACCACTTCTATGAAGTTGTGGCTAAGAAGAAGGTGATCCCCGAGGTCCCTTTCAAGCTCAAAAATGGTGAATATCCAGAGATCTGACATGAGATTCGAAGAAGAGGTTGGAAAATTCTCACCAACCCCATTCAACAAGTCGGGATCTTAATGGTTCAAGAGCTCTATGCCAATGCATGGATCACCAAGAACCATGATCAAAGTGTGAACCTGGACCCTAAGAATTGGCTTACAATGGTTCGGGGGAAATACTTAGATTTTAGTCCGGAAAATGTAAGGTTGGCATTCAACTTGCCCATGATGCAAGGAGATGCACACCCTTATACTAGAAGGGTCAACTTTGATCAAAGGTTGGACCAAGTCCTCATAGACATTTGTGAAGAGGGCGCTCAATGGAAGAGAGATTCAAGAGGGAAGCCGGTTCAACTAAGAAGGCATGACCTCAAGCCTGTGGCTAGGGGATGGTTGGAGTTCATCCAATGCTCAATCATTCCCACTAGCAACCGGTCTGAAGTTACTATAGATCGGGCCATCATGATCCTTAGCATCATGATTGGAGAGGAAGTAGAAGTTCATGAGGTTATATCTCTAGAACTCTACAAAGTGGCGGACAAGTCCTCTACTTTGGCAAGGTTAGCCTTCCCTCATCTCATTTGTCACCTCTGCAATTCGGCTGAAATTGACATAGAGGAAGACATCCTCATTGATGAGGACAAGCCCATCACTAAGAAAAGGATGGAGCAAACAAGAGATCCCACTCATGGACAAGAGCATGAGGAAATTCCTCATCATGAAATCCTTGAGATGCCTCAAGGGATGCATTTTCCTCCACAAAACTATTAGGAGCAAATTAATACCTCCCTAGGAGAATTAAGTTCCAATATGGGACAACTAAGGGTGGAGAACCAAGAGCATTCCATCCTCCTCTATGAAATTAGAGAAGACCAAAGAGTCATGAGGGAGGAGCAACAAAGGCAAAGAATAGACATTGAGGAGCTCAAGCACTCCATAAGATCTTTAAGAGGAAGAACAAGCCGCCATCACTAAGGTAGACCCGTTCTTTAATTTCCTTGTTCTTTATTTTCTGTTTTTCGAATTTTTATGCTTGTGTTTTATTACATGATCATTAGTGTCTTAGTGTCTATGCCTTAAAGCTATGAATGTCCTATGAATCCATCATCTTTCTTAAATAAAAAGTGTTTTAATTGCAAAAAGAAAAAGAAGTACATGAATTTCAAATTTTAAAACAAATTAATTATTTTGATGTGGTGGCAATACTTTATGTTTTTCTGAATGAATGCTTGAACAGTGCATATTTTTGAATTTTTTATTTATGAATGTTAAAATTGTTGGCTCTTGAAAGAATAATGGAAAAGGAGAAATGTTATTGATAATCTGAAAAATCATAAAAATGATTCTTGAAGTAAGAAAAAGCAGTGAAAGGCTTGCAGAAAAAATATATGCGAAAAAAAAAGAGAAAAAAAGAAAAAAGAGAAAGAAAAAGCAAGCAGAAAAAGCCAATAGCCTTTTAAACCAAAAGGCAAGGGTAAAATAAAAAAGGATCCAAGGCTTTGAGCATCAGTGGATAGGAGGGCCCATAGGAATAAAATCTTGGCCTAAGCGGCTAAACCAAGCTGTCCCTAACTATGTGCTTGTGGCGTGAAGGTGTCAAGTGAAAACTTGAGACTGAGCGGATAAAGTCGTGGTCCAAAGAAAAAAGAGTGTGCTTAAGAGGTCTGGACACCTCTAATTGGGGACTCTAGAAAAGCTGAGTCACAATCTAAAAAGGTTCACCCAGTTATGTATCTGTGGCATTTATGTATCCGGTGGTAATACTGGAAAACAAAATGCTTAGGGTCATGGCCAAGACTCATAAAGTAACTGTGTTCAAGAATCAACATACTGAACTAGGAGAATCAATAACACTATCTAAATTCTGAGTTCCTATAGATGCCAATCATTCTGAACTTCAAGGGATAAAGTGAGATGCCAAAACTGTTCAGAAGCAAAAAGCTAATAGCCCCGTTCATCTAATTAAGACTGATCTTCATAGATGTTTTTGGAATTCATTGTATATTCTCTTCTTTTTATCCTATTTGATTTTTATTTGCTTAGGGACAAGCAACAATTTAAGTTTGGTGTTGTGATGAACGGATAATTTATACGCTTTTTGGCATTGTTTTTAGTATGTTTTTAGTATATTTTAGTTAGTTTCTATTATATTTTTATTAGTTTTTAAAAAAAAAATCACATTTCTGGACTTTACTATGAGTTTTTGTGTTTTTATGTGATTTCAGGTATTTTCTGGCTGAAATTGAGGGACCTGAGCAAAAATCTGATTCAGAGGCTGAAAAATGACTGCAGATGCTGTTGGATTCTGACCTCCCTGCACTCGAAGTGGATTTTCTGGAGCTACAAAAGCCCAATTGGCGCGCTCTCAATTGCGTTGGAAATTAGACATCCTGGAATTTCCAGCAATATATAATAGTCCATACTTTGCCTGAGATTTGATGGCCCAAACTGGCGTTCCAAGTCAGCATAAAAATTCTGGCGTCAAAACGCCAGAACTGGCATGAAAGCTGGAGTTAAACGCCCAAACTGGCACAAAAGCTAGCGTTTAACTCCAAGAAAAGTATATACACGTGAAAGCTTCAACGCTCAGCCCAAGCACATACCAAGTGGTCCCGGAAGAAGATTTCTGCATTAATTACCTATTTCTGTAAACCCTAGGCTACTAGTTTTCTATAAATAGGACATTTTGCTAGACTTTTACATATACTTTTGATGTGGGAATACTTTCATAGAACTTTTTCATCTTTGGGAGGCTGGCCATTTGGCCATGCCTAGACCCTTTTGTTCTTATATATTTTCAATGGTGGAGCTTCTACACACCATAGATTAAGGTCTGGAGCTCTGTTGTTCATCATGAATTAATGCAAAGTACTACTGTTTTTCTATTCAATTCACGCCTACTTCTTCTCTAAGATATACACTCGTTCTTCAACTTGATGAATGTGATGATCTGTGACACTCATCATCATTCTCACCTATGAACGCGTGCCTGACAACCACTGCCATTCTACATGCAAACAAGCTTGAATGTGTATCTCTTGGGTTTCTAATCTAAGATTAAAACCTTCGTGGTATAGGCTAGAATTATTGGCGGCCATTCCTGAGATCCAGAAAGTCTAAACCTTGTCTGTGGTATTCCGAGTAGGATCTGGGAAGGGATGACTGTGACGAACTTCAAACTCGCGAGTGTTAGGCGTAGTGACAGACGCAAAAGGATCAATGGATCCTATTCCAACATGATCGAGAACCGACAGATGATTAGCCGTGCGGTGACAGCGCATTTGGACCATTTTCACTGAGAGGATGGGAAGTAGCCATTGACAATGGTGATGCCCAACATAAAGCTTGCCATGGAAAGAAGTATGAATGATTGGATGAAGGTAATAGGAAAGCAGAAGTTTAGGAGGAACAAAGCATCTTCATACGCTTATCTGAAATTCTCACCAATGAATTACATAAGTATCTATATCCTATTTTATGTTTTATTCATCTTTTAATTATCAATCCTCCATAACCATTTAAATTCGCCTGACTGAGATTTACAAGATGACCATAGCTTTCTTCAAGCCGACAATCTCCATGGGATCGACCCTTACTCACGTAAGGTTTATTACTTGGACGACCTAGTACACTTGCTGGTTAGTTGTACGGAGTTGTGATAAAGAGTTGAGATTACAATTGTGCGTACCAAGTTTTTGGCGCCATTGATGATCACAATTTCGTGCACCACTTATTCTTTGCTTTTCTCTGTTTTTGTTGCCACTTTTGGCTTTTCTTTTTCTTTCTTTCTATTTTTGTTGCCTCTTTTGGCTTTTCTTTTTCTTTCTTTCTATTTGTTTTTCTTTCATCCAAGGACTTTTGTTTGCTAAGATTCATAGACAGCATCCTAGTTTTCACTAAAAGGGGAACAATCTATCCTTTTATTTATTATAAGTGAGCTACTACACAATCAGACATATATACCACCCCTTACTGTTATTTCAGTTCCTTGCCAAACAGGAACTATTCCACTTCTGTTCAAATATTTTTTTATTCAAATTAAAAAGACTCAGGGGACAAAACAAGCATTTAAACTGGTGAAAGTGAAAACACACACATCTAGACTAGCACACTTATTGCAAAGTTAAACACCACAGAATGCAAAACGACTAAAACTAAAAGTTACTATAAACTAAAATAGACATGTTCTTTCTTTATTGAATAGAATAACCAAGGAGCAAGTCCACCTTTCATTTTTTATCTTATTTGTCTTTCTTCTTCTTCTCGCTTGCTCGCTTACTAGTTTCTCCCTTGCTTTTTCCCTTTAACTTTGTCCAGAATCCAGCTTTCTTCATTGTCTCTTCCACTCTGTCTTCAAGGCGTATTGCTTTGTCTACTTCTATGTCATTTCTTTCCTTGAAGTATTGATCATAAATTGGAAATGGTGGGTTCAGACTATGTAGATGTTCCGCAATGTAGTTGAGCTTGATCTGAGAATTTATGTTGTAATCGGCTTGAACTTCATATCTTGCATCCTGAAGAGTCGTGAATTCCTTGAAAGCTCTCATATTATCAACTTGAAGTTGGGCCAGATGGTTGAAAGATTCTTGAAATTGTGAAGTTTGTTCTCTTTGCATAACTAGAGATCTTGACTCAAAATCTCTCTGCTGACTCATTATTCTCAACTGAAGCTCCTCTTGTCTCTCTTGAGCTCGCATGTATTGTGAATGAACTTTTTCTTGTTTCTCTTGAACTTTCATGTACTATTCGGATAGCCTTTCAATTGTTTCTTGAATCCGGCACATGTCCATGTTGGTTTGTGATTGGAATTGTTGCTCTTCTTCTTGTTCTTCTTCCTCCCGTGGTTCCTCTCTCCTTCGCCTCCTTTGTGGTATTCGACTTTGTTGTGCCTCTGTGACATTCATCATCCTTTCAAGGGTTATAAGCATGCTGGGATGCAGCCATGTTGGCTTTGCATCCTGCAATGGCACTCTGGCCTTCATGCATAACCGCATAATGGTGCTTGGATAATAGAGCCAAGCTTCAGCAGAATTTTTCTCTGCAACCTTTTGAATATCATTTGCAATGATTGGTGCGTGGCAAAAATTAGACCAATTAAGAGATTGTGATATAAGAACAGCGTTGCGAGTATAGCTCTTAACCAGCAAAAATCCGCCGCATCAATTT
This sequence comes from Arachis ipaensis, assembly GCF_059453495.1. Taxonomy (NCBI): domain Eukaryota; kingdom Viridiplantae; phylum Streptophyta; class Magnoliopsida; order Fabales; family Fabaceae; genus Arachis; species Arachis ipaensis. The sequence goes on along the minus strand of NC_142439.1, from coordinate 28,257,757 downwards.
AGAAAGGTTGTCACAAAAGTTTAGAATAAAAATACTAGGAGTATGAGTCCCAGGTCGTCTCCCAACGAGTTGTTAGAAAGGGTGCTAATTTATTAATCAGGAGTTTCCGAGAATTTTGAGAGTTGAATAACAGAAAATAAATAATTGTAATTAAGTGCAATGAAAATTAAAAGGAATTTATATTATTCAGAATAAAAAGCCTTGACTGGGGGTATGATTAATTGGAAGTTTTGTCCTTGTTGGAATTCTCTCAAGTGTAGTATAAAGAGGTTATTATTTTCACTTAGTTAACCCTTACCAAATAAAGAAAAGTCAAGTGATTGAGCTAACTCTTATTCGCAAATCCTAGTCCTCTCCCTTGGGAAGGTCTAGCATTAGTAAATACAGAACTAGCCAACAACTTCCAATTTAACTAATTACTTGAGCATTCCAACTCAAGTGTCTCCTTTTAATCAACCCCCATGTCAAGTAGGGAATCTACTCTATTGACATGGATACCATCTTCGTTATTGGGAGTTTGGAATAGAAAAGTGACATAATAATTTAAATAAAATAGAGATTCAAAATTGATTAAAAGTAAAAATAATCCTTTGCATTAACAATCCATGAAAATAATCCAATTACCACTCTAAACAAGAATTAAGAATATGGAATAAATAAATAAACAAAAGAGTAAGAAAACAAACTTAGAATAGTATCTTCAACGGAGGTGATGACTCTTCAATATCCAAAAGCAAAAGCATAAAACTAATAAACTATGAATGTGAACAAAACCTAGAGGAAGAGTAGTTCTCTCTAGATTTAGATCTAAAAATCTAAAAACTATCCTAATGAGAATGTATGTTGAGTCTCTGCATGCTCCCTGGCTTTAGTCTGTGTTTCTGGGCTGAAAACTGGGTCAGAACTTGGCCCGAAATCGCCCCCAGCATTTTCTGTTATTTCTGCAGATCGCGCTTGTCATGCGTACGCGTCGGTCACGCGTGCGCGTCATTTGGCGAATTTCCTTGTCACGCGTACGCGTCGTCCACGTGTGCGCGTCTTTTGTGTAGACTCTAATCCATGCGAACACGTCAGGCACGCGCACGCATCGCTGCAATTTTCTTCATATTGCGCGCACGCGATAGCCATGCGTGCGCGTCGATGCTCGCTAGTCATCTCCTTAGTTTCTTGTGTTCCTTCCATTTTTGCAAGCTTCCTCTCCATTCTCTAAGCCATTCCTGCCCTATAAAGCTTGAAACACTTAACACACGGATTACGGCATCGAATGGTATAAAGAAGAATTAAAATATACACATTAAGATCTCTAGGAAGCAAGTTTTCAACCATAGAATAAATCTAGGAAGGGATTGTAAAATCATGCAAATCATATGAATAAGTGAGTGAAAACTTGATGAAACCACTCAATTAAACACAAGATAAATCATAAAATAGTAGTTTATCAACGTCCCCATACTTAAACATTAGCATGTCCTCATGCTTAGCTCAAGGAGATAAAATAAATGAGTAGGGAAAAGTAAGACTCATGCAATGCAATGCAACCTATGTATATGAATGCGACTATATGCTAAAATGATTTTGCCTACTTGGTTAAAAGTAAATAAGTTCTTCAAGACAAAAATAACTCGAATTCCACTAATTCAAACTATACAGTAAAAACAAGTAAACTTGTAAGAAGACAGTTCATGAAAACAGGGAACATAGAATCAAGTATTGAACCCTCACTGATAGTTTATGTGCACTCTAATCACTCAAGTGTATAGGGTAATCACTCTACTCTTCTCTAGTCATGCTTTCTAAACTTTGTTCTTCACCTAACCAATCAACAAGTATTTAATGTACCAATGCAAACATCATGAGGTCTTTCTAAGGTTGTAATGGGCTAAGGTAAAGGTGAGGGTATATATATATATATGGCTAAGTGAGCTATAAATTGAATCCTTGATTAACCTAAGCTCTTACCTATACATATACTCTTTATACTGTTAAATTCATGCCTAGCTACCCAATTTTCCCACTTTTGTATTACATACTCATGCATCAAATCATTTTTAATTTTATCCTATGTGCATTGATCTTTTTACTAAACTCATTATTGAGGTAATTTTGTCCCTTTATTTATTTAATTACTTAAAGGATATTATTATTATTATTATTTTTTCTTTTTTTTTTAAAGTAAAAGATAACATAATATTATCAATGCACATGGATTTATAATTTTTTTTTGGTCTCACATGAGTAGGTACCCAAATTCTCTATATTTTATTAATTGTAAAAACATAATACATTCCCTTGTTAACCCATGTTCCCACAGTTTTCCCACACTTAATTGACACACAATCTCTATCTTAAGCTAACCAAAGATTCTAATTAGGGTAATTACTTATTTTTTTGCTTAAGGCTAGTGATGTGGTAAAATATAGAATAATTGGGATAGAAAGGCTCAAAGTGGCTAACAAAGGTGAATGAAAGGGTAGGTTATTTGGGATAAGTGAGTTAATAAAATAATGGCCTCAATCATATGCATGCATATAACACATTAAACATTGGACATATAGGATGGAACAAAATATAGATTACAATCATAGAGAAGAAAACACACAAGAATAATTTTTTTTATGGTTAAATAGTGTAACCATGTAATTAAGCTCAAGTCTCACTGGGTTGTGTGTAGCTTTAAACTATGTTCCAATTTACAGTCTTCAAACAGGTTTAACACAAAAAGGTTCAGATTTAAATTAGTGAAAATTTTTTCAAAAATAGGGTCTTAAAAAGAAACTTATTATTTTTCAACCAATTAGAACATGCATACAATTACCTATTACTATGCAATTTATCATATTCTAAACAAAAGAAAAATAAATAGTTTATTGGTGCTAAGAAAGAGAAATTACCTCCGAAAGTCAGGTACTGACCGACCTCCCCACACTTAAAGCTTTGCACCGTCCTCGGTGCCATCAGTCAGGAACAAAGGGGGGCTGGTAGCAGCATCTCCACAATCGGGATCGTCATGGCTCCCTGTGCTGGTAAATGAAGTGGAGTCCGGGGTCTCTGGGTCTTCTTCAGGTGGGTGGTTACCAACAAACAGCTCCTTGAGGTATGTAAATCGGCACTTGTTACGGCGCTTTCTTCGCTTTCCTTGCCGGTCAAGCCGGTCCAACCTCTCAAGTATCTGATGTAGCAGTTGGTTTGTTGAAGTTGCTTGGGATGTGGAAGGAGAAGGAATATCTTCGGCCGGTTCTGCAGGCCGGCTAGTAGTGGTTGCTGGAGGTCTGATATACTTCCCGTTAGGGACGTACTGATCATCTCGTGGAATCATGGCCTTGGTGTCCCCAGCTCTGTAGGAGACTCTGGCTACTGAGACTAGATCTGAAACCAAGGCGGGGAAAGGTAGGTTGCCCACAATCTGTACATGTCTCATGGCATGCCGAATGTGTCTTGGTAGATTGAGATGCTGGTCTGTAAGGATACACCAGAGTAGAACAGCCATGTCTGCAGTGAAGGAGGACTCGTGAGTGCTCAAAAAGACGTAATGGGATATAATCTGTGCCCATACTCGAGCCTCCAAGGTGAGTGCTGAAGCCAATATGCTCTTAGGTCGAGATCGATGGTATCCATAGATCCATCTGCTGCCAGGTTGTGCTATAATTCTGAGAACGGCGTCCCAGTCAAATTGGTATGTGATGAGCGGATAATTTATACGCTTTTTGGCATTGTTTTTAGTATGTTTTTAGTATATTTTAGTTAGTTTTTATTATGTTTTTATTAGTTTTTAAATAAAAGTCATATTTATGGACTTTACTATGAGTTTGTGTGTTTTTCTGTGATTTCAGGTATTTTCTGGCTAAAATTGAGGGACCTGAGCAAAATCTGATTCAGAGGCTGAAAAAGGACTGCAGATGCTGTTGGATTCTGACCTCCCTGCACTCGAAGTAGATTTTCTGGAGCTACAGAAGCCCAATTGGTGCGCTCTCAATTGCGTTGGAAATTAGACATCCTGGGCTTTCCAGTAATATATAATAGTCTATATTTTGCCCAAGATTTGATGGCCCAAACAGGCATTCCAAGTCAGCTCAAGAATTCTAGCGTTTAACGCCAGAACTGGCACAAAAGCTGGAGTTAAACGCCCAAACTGGCACAAAAGCTGGCGTTTAACTCTAAGAAAAGTCTCTACATATGAAAGTTTCAATGCTCAGCCCAAGCACACACCAAGTGGGCCCGGAAGAAGATTTCTGCATTAATTACCTATTTCTGTAACCCTAGGCTACTAGTTTTCTATAAATAGGACTTTTTGCTATTGTATTTTAAATCTTTTGATCATCTTGGAATCATGTTTTGATGATTGAACCCTCTTTGGGAGGCTGGCCATTCGGCCATGCCTAGACCTTTTGTTCTTATGTATTTTCAACGGTGGAGTTTCTACACACGATAGATTACGGTGTGGAGCTCTGTGGTTCTTCATGAATTAATGCAAAGTACTGCTGTTTTTCTATTCAATTTACGCCTACTTCTTCTCTAAGATATTCATTCGCACCCAAGAACATGATAAATGTGATGATTATGTGACACTCATCACCATTCTCACCTATGAACGCGTGACTGACAACCACTTCCGTTTTACATGCAAACAAGCTTGAATGTGTATCTCTTGGGTTTCTAATCTAAGATTAGAACCTTCGTGGTATAGGCTAGAATTATTGGTGGCCATTCCTGAGATCTGGAACGTCTAAACCTTGTCTGTGGTATTCTGAGTAGGATCTGGGAAGGGATGACTGTGACGAGCTTCAAACTCGCGATTGTTGGGCGTGTGACAGACGCAAAAGGATCAATGGATCCTATTCCAAAATGATCGCGAACTGACAAATGATTAGCCGTGCGGTGACAGTGTGCTAGAACATTTTCACTGAGAGGACAGAAAGTAGCCATTGACAATGGTGATGCCCAACATAAAGCTTGCCATAGAAGGGAGTATGAATAATTGGAAGAAGGCAATAGGAAAGCAGAGGTTCAAGAGGAACAAAGCATCTTCATACACTTATCTGAAATTCCTACCAATGAATTACATAAGTATCTCTATCTTTATCTTATTTTATGTTTTATTCATCTTTTAATTATCAATCCTCCATAACCATTTGAATCTGTCTGACTGAGATTTACAAGATGACCATAGCTTGCTTCAAGCCGACAATCTCCGTGGGATCGACCCTTACTCACGTAAGGTTTATTACTTGGACGACCCAGTGCACTTGCTGGTTAGTTGTGCAGAATTGTGACAAAGGGTGATTCACATTTGAGAGCTCCAAGTCCTTTGGCGCCATTGTTGATGATCACAATTTTGTGCACCAGTATGTCTGGCGTTTGAATGAGGCTTCTTGGAATGCGTCCAATCCTTCTGGAGTAGGGGGGAGATCTAAAGCTTTTTGAATGGCCTCTTCAGTTATGGGAACTTGCTTCTGACAGACATAGACAGACTGCATGGCTGGCATGTGAAAATTGGAGTAGAATTCAACTACCCATGAAAGGTTAACCTGCCGTGGCTGTCTCTGTAGGAATCCCCATTGTCTTCGCTCAATGTGGGGCTCAACAAATTCAACAATGTGGGTCGGAAGGATGAAAAGGTACTTATTATTATAGTTTCGCTCAGCCAGGATGGGGAACATCTGCTCACAGTAGCAGTTAGTGAACCGCGCAGTGTCCTTTACTGGAAAGGCTTTCTCTTTTTCATCGACCTTGATGATCCTCTTGATTCTCTTTGTTGAGGGCTTTACTGCTGTTGAAGATGACTCTGCAGCTAGTGCTCTTTTTGTTTCTTTCCTTGCTGGTGGCCATCCTGAAAAGGGAGAAGAAAGTAACTTTTAAAGCTAAGGATTATAGCAAGGAAGAGAATAGCACAAGTGATAATCAATGCCAAGGTAAAGAAGGATGACTCTTATCACATGGTCGCAACTCTATGTGATCAGTTCATTAATGGAAATATAGCAAGAGCATATTCAGGCAAGATGCAAGATGTTTATTGGCATGCCGGCAAAGGCATGAGTAGCATAGATGAAGCATTAATTGCCCAATTTGATTATCAACTCTTTCAAACTAACAACCTGTTTGTATTGACAATTATATTCAATGAATTATATATAAAAAGGTATTTTGTGAAAAGCAGGCATTAGAGTAAAAGAATAGAATATTTTAAAAATGCATAATGCCATACGGGCTTTTTCACAAACACTTAGCATGCATGGTAAATATGTTGTTGAAAGTATTAAATTTGAACATGCAAACAACCCTTAAGAAGTAATATTAATTGTCACACAGGTCCTTAATAATCCACAAGCAATTATAGAAGAAAATAATCACCCAATTAAATTTCTAACACCAATTAAAAGAATGTAAAAAAGAAAAAGAAAGAAAAAGAAAACATAGCTAATGAAGGTAAAAAGAAAAAGAAGAAGAAAACATAAATAAAAATAATGATGGAAAAGTAAAAAGGGAAGAAGAAAAGAAAAGAACCTTGATAATGGATGTGAAAAAGAAGGGGGGGGGAAAGGTAAAAAATAAGAAGGAATAAAGAAGAAAGAAGGAAGAAGAAAGAAATAAGAAGGGAGAAGAAAAAAATAGGATTGGGGAAGAAAAGGTAAGAATTCTGGCGTAGGTATAGTTAAACTGTGCGTCGCATGTGACGCGGACGCGTGGGGCACGCGTTTGCGTGGTTTGTGATATTTTCAGGTGACGCGTACGCGTGGGTGACGCACACGCGTTACCTGTTTTGTGCAATTGGCACGAGTGCAGCCTCACGCACGCATAACTCTCTGTTTTCATACGCACATTGCCAAAATTTTGGGTGACGCGTACGCGTGAGGGAGGCGCATGCGTGGGTGACGCGTACGCGTAATGGGGTTTGTGCTTCCAGCACCATTCCAGTCCCACTCCATCATAACTCTCTGCCATATACCTCTTTACGTCGATTTTTTTTTGCAGGGTCATGCGTGCGCGTGGGTGACGCGCACGCATGGGTGGCTGATTTTTCAAATGATGCGGACGCGTCAAGGATGCGTTTGGGTGGGCATGTTTGTGCCTAAGGCACGCCTCCAGCCACGCTCCCACGTGACTCTCTGCTTTTTCTCTTCCTTGTTTCGAATGCATATATGACGCGGACGCGTCAGCGACTTTTGCGCGTCGCGTGCATTTTTTTATATATGCAGAATGCAAATGCAAATGCAGACTATATGCAGAGATTATGAGAAGAGTCACTAAGAAAAATAAAGTAAAATAAAATAAAACAAAACTAATACTGAAACGGAACGATCATACCATGGTGGGTTGTCTCCCACCTAGCACTTTGCTTTTGCGTCCTTATGTTGGACGGTCTTCAGGCTCATTCTGCTTCTGTTGGTGGGTCTTCCAAGAAGAAAACCTCTAGCTCTTTGTGATCCTTCATCTTCTCACCATGATAAAGCTTTAGGCGATGTCCATTGACCTTGATGAATTTTTAACTAGAAGGATGACGCAGGTGAAAAACTCTGTATGGCTCTGCCTTTTCTACTCTGTAGGGACCTTCCCATCTTGATCTCAGTTTACCTGGAATGAGCCTCAGTCTGGAGTTATAAAGAATAACTAACTCCCCTGGTCTGAATTCTTTCTTTTTTATGTGCTTGTCATGGACAGCCTTCATTTTCTCTTTGTATCGCCTGGAGTTGTCTTATGCTTCTAGGCGAAGATTCTCCAATTCTGCTAGTTGCAGCTTCCTTTCAACACCAGCTTCTTCAAAATTCATGTTGCACTCCCTCACAGCCCAGAAAGCCTTGTGTTCCACCTCTACTGGAAGGTGGCAAGACTTTCCGTACACTAAGCGGAAGGGGCTCATTCCAATGGGTGTCTTGTATGCTGTTCTATATGCCCAGAGTGCATCTTGTAGCCTGGCACTCCAGTCCTTCCTATGAGGCTTTACTATCTTCTCTATAATGTATTTAATCTCCCTGTTAGACACTTCTGCTTATCCATTGGTCTGGAGATGATAAGCTGTTGCTACTTTGTGAACAATCTCATGCTTCTTTAATAATCCTGTTAGTTTCCTGTTACAAAAGTGAGTGCCTTGATCACTCACGATTGCTCGTGGTGATCCAAAGCGACAAATAATATAGTTTCTAACAAAGGAAACAACAATGTTAGCATCATCAGTATGGGTAGGAATTGCTTCCACCCATTTAGAGATATAATCCACAGCTAACAGTATATAAAGGTAACCACTAGAGTTTGGAAATGGACCCATGAAGTCAATGCCCCAAAAATAAAAAATTTCACAGAAAAGCATAATCTATTAAGGTATCTCATCCCTCTTGGATATATTACCAAACCTTTGGCATGGGGAACAAGATTTACAAAAAGCAGAAGCATCTTTAAAAAGAGTAGGCCACCAGAATCCACAGTCTAAAATTTTTTTAGCTGTTCTTTGAGGGCCAAAATGTCATCCACTCTCAGAAGAGTGGCAGACCTCTAAAATGGACTGGAATTCTGATTGGGACACACACCTTCTAATTACCTGGTCAGCACCACACCTCCACAAATATGGGTCATCCCATATATAATATTTAGACTTGCTTTTCAACTTGTCCCTTTGATGCTTAGTAAAATTGGGAGGAAAAGTATGGCTAACTAGATAATTAGCTACAAGTACATACCAAGGAACTACTTCAGATACTGCTTGCAAACTATCAAATGAGAAAGTATCATTTATAGGAGTGGAGTCATCCTTAATGTGCTCAAGGCAACTCAAGTGGTCTGCCACTAAATTTTGGTTACCACTCCTATCCTTAATTTCTAAGTCAAATTCTTGCAGCAGCAGTATCCAACGTATCAACCTTGGTTTGGACTCTTTTTTAGATAATAAATATTTTAGAGCTGCATGGTCTGAGTACATTACTACCTTAGTACCAAGTAAATAGGCTCGGAATTTATCCATAGCAAAAACAATAGCCAGAAGCTCTTTTTCAGTAGTAGTGTAATTAGACTGAGCAGCGTCTAAGGTCTTAGACGCATAAGCAATTACGAAAGGATCCTTACCTTCGCGCTGAGCCAGTGCCGCTCCTACTGCATGGTTGGAGGCATCACACATAATCTCAAATGGCTGGCTCCAGTCTGGTCCTCTCACAATTGGAGCTTAAGTCAGGGCGATCTTCAGCTTATCAAATGCTTGCATGCAATCCTCACTGAACTCAAACTCAATATCCTTCTGTAGTAGTCTGGATAAAGGTAATGCTACCTTACTGAAGTCCTTAATGAATCTCCTGTAGAAACCTGCATGGCCTAGGAACGAACGGACTTTCCTCACGGAGGAGGGGTAAGGTAAACTAGAAATGACATCTACCTTTACTGGATCTACAGAAATACCAGTATTAGACACAACATGTCCTAGTACAATACCTTGTTTTATCATAAAGTGACATTTTTTAAAATTCAATACAAGGTTTGAACTAACACACCTGTCTAATACTCTAGCTAAACTATCCAAGAAAAGGTTAAAGGAATCACCATATACGCTAAAATCATCCATAAATACTTCCATACAGTTCTCAATAAGATCTGAAAAGATACTCATCATGCATCTTTGAAAAGTAGCCGGTGCATTACATAAGCCAAAAGGCATTCTTTTATATGCATACGTTCCAAAGGGACATGCAAAAGTAGTCTTCTCCTGATCTTCAGAAGCTATATGAATTTGAAAATAGCCTGTATAACCATCTAGAAAACAGTAATGGAATTTACCTGACAGGCGATCAAGCATCTGATCAATAAATGGCAAGGGGTAGTGCCCCTTGCGAGTAGCTTGGTTGAGACGCCTATAGTCAATGCAAACCCTCCATGAATTCTGCACTCTAGTTGTCAGGAGCTCTCCATGCTCATTCTTTACTGTTGTGACTCCAGACTTCTTGGGCACCACTTGTACTGGACTGACCCATTCACTGTCTGAGATGGGGTAAATGATATCTGCTTCAAGTAGCCTGGTCACTTCTTTCTTGACAACTTCTAAGATGGTGGGATTCAAACTTCTCTGAGGTTAACGGACAGGCTTTACTCCTTCTTCTAAGAATATCCTGTGCTCACAAACTTGAGGGCTGATGCCTACTATATCCGCCAAGCTCCACCCAATTGCTTTCTTGTGTTTTCTCAGCACACTAAGCAGTTGCTCTTCTTGTTGGGAAGTGAGTTCGCTTGCAATGATAACTGGGAACTTCTGATTATCCTCAAGGTAAGCATACTTGAGGTGTGGAGGAAGGGGCTTCAATTCTAATTTCTGCTCATGGCTAGGCTCTGGATCATCCAGGGTTAGTGATAATGGCAAGGTGTCTTCATTATGTTCAGAGGGTGTCCCCACACTTGGGCCTTGCTCCATGTGTTTCTCTTCTACTTCTTCTTGGTGAACTTTAGCTACAGTTTCATCAATGATGTCACACTGGAAGATAGAATGATCTTCTGGAGGGTGCTTCATAGCTTCATTCAAACTGAAACTCACTGCTCTATCATCTATCTCAAAGGAGTAAGTTCCTGAAAATACATCCAGCTTGAACTTTGAAGTCTTCAGGAATGATCTTCCAAGCAGGATTGATGATGGTCTTCCTGAGTCATTACGAGGCATTTCTAGGATATAGAAGTCAATGGGAAATGTGAGCCCCTTAATGCTCACTAATACATCTTCAGCAATTCCAACTACTATAATAATGCTTTTATCTGCTAACACAAAACGAGCTGCCGACCTTTTTAAGGGAGGGAGCCTCAAAGCATCATATATAGACAATGGCATTATACTAATACACGCTCCTAAATCACACATGCAATCAGAAAATATTACACCTCCAATGGTACAGTTAACCATGCATGGACCTGGATCACTACATTTTTCAGGTATACCTCCCATTAAAGCATATATAGAACTACCTAAAAGAATAGTTTCTAATTCATTAATTTTGTCTTTATGTATGCATAAATTTTTCAGAAACTTTGCATATTTAGGTACTTGCTGAATAACATCAAAAAGGGGAACAGTTACCTCAACCTTTTTGAAAATTTCTACTATTTTGGGATCAAGTTCCATCTGCTTCCTGGTCTTCCTTGCAAGGTGTAGAAATGGGATAGGAATGGCGCCACTTGCAGCTTCTGCATCCTTTGGTGCTCCATTCCCTTGTTGAGCTACTTCTTCTTCAACCTTGTCTTGTACTTCATCTTTCTCTTCAGCATCTTCCACTTCTACTGAGTCTTCAACTGGGGTGTGTACTTGTGGACTAGGCTCCTCCTGATTCCTCTCTGGCAGTGTGGTTCTGGACCTCAAAGTGATGGCATTGATGCCACCTTTGAGATTAGGTAAGGATTGAGAAGGAATTCCACCAGAGCTTGAAGGTTGGTTGGTGGAAGCAGGTAATGAATCTATCTGGGAGACGAGAGCTTGTAAAGTGGCATTCAGACCATTTAGAGTAGAGTTCAATGTAGTCTGCATGTCTTGTTGTCCTTGTGCAAGAGAACGAAGCATCTCGTCATTTGATGAGGAAGTAGGATAAGTGATCTGAGGGGCCTGCTGTTGGTTGTGCTGGGATCCTTGTGACTATCTCAGGTGAGGTGCTCTGTAGGGCTGGTTCTGATTCTGCTGTCTGTTATTGTTATTCCACCTCTGGTTTTCCTGGTTGTCTCTGCCTCCTCTGTTATAGTTGTCTCTCTAGCCATGGTTGGAATTATCTTTCCAACCTTGGTTGGAGTTGTCCTGCCATCCTTAGTTATAGTTCCCACCTTGGTTGTAGTTGCCGCCTTGTTGATTGTATCCTTGATTCGGGCGGTCATAGAAATTATGAGTAGCTGCCACAGTGTTGTCTTCTTGTTGGAGCTACGGGCATTCATCAGTATAATGACTATAATCAGCACAGATTCCACATACTCTTTGGAAAACTAACTGTTGGCTTTGTTGTGGTGGGAAAGGCTGAGTTTGTTGTTGATTCAACTGTATCTGCTTCAGTAGGATGGTCATTTCATATATACTCTGTGTAAGAGTAGTAGTCTCACTATTAGAGGAGACCTCTGCAATAGCCTTTGAGTGGCTGCTCCTGTGCCTGTGATTCCTAGTAGACTCAACTAAGTCGCTGATCAGTTGCCATGCTTCATCTGCAGTCTTGTACTTCTTCAGAGAACCATTACTAGCACCATCTAATGTAGTTTTATCCCTACGCTTCATGCCTTGAGTGAAGTAACTGATTAACACTAGTTTGTCAATCATGTGATGGGAGCATGCGTCTAGAAGGTTCTTAAAGCGCTCTCAGTACTCATAGAGAGTTTCTGATTCACCTTGAACAATACAAGAGGTTTTTTTCCTCAATCTATCTGTGACTTCAGCTGGAAAGTATTTTTCCAGGAATTCTCTCATGAGCGTATCCCAATTGGTAACAGTTGCTTCAGGTTGGGAGTAATACCACTCCCTCGCCTTTCCCTCAAGAGAAAATGGGAAGGAAGTTAACAGAATAGAAGTTTCATTTGCACCATGACGCCTAACAGTAGAACAGGCAGTCTGAAAATCTCTTAGGTGCTTGATAGGCTCCTGAGCAGGTAAGCCATGAAACTTGGGCATCAAGTTGATTAGTGCAGTCTTCAGTTCAAAATCTGCAGCCAGAGTTGGATGATGCACTTGGTATGGCTGCAATGTAAAATCTGGGGCTCCAACTTCCTGGAGAGTAATCCTCCTAGGTGCTGCCATTCTATCTGCACATGAATCAACTGAATCAGTAGTAAAGGAGATTTTTTCGCTCTCAGATGGCAGTTCAAATTCGCCCTCAGATGAGACTGGTGAATCAATAACAATCACTTCACCACCCTCAGAGGGTAACCTACGCCGAGCTCGCCTAATACGTGAAATAGTTCTTTCAATTTCAGGATCAAATGCGGCTAAGTTCGGATCAGGCAATGAACGCATCATTCAATGAGAGAAATATATAGCTCATGGTAACAAAATAAAATAAAATATGCAAATAAAATATGCAAATAAAAATAAAAATATGTACACTAATTAATAATTTAGCACACAATTGTAACTCCCCGGCAACGGCGCTAAAAATTGGTGCGTGGCAGAAATTAGACCAATTAAGAGATTCTGATATAAGAACAGCGTTGCGAGTATAGCTCTTAACCAGCAGAAATCTGCCGCATCAATTTAGAAAGGTTGTCACAAAAGTTTAGAATAAAAATACTGGGAGTATGAGTTCCAGGTCGTCTCCCAACGAGTTGCTAGAAAGGGTGCTAATTTACTAATCAGGAGTTTTCGAGAATTTTGAGAGTTGAATAACAGAAAATAAACAATTGTAATTAAGTGCAATGAAAATTAAAAGGAATTTATATTATTTAGAATAAAAAGCCTTGATCTGGGGTATGATTAATTGGAAGTTCTGTCCTTGTTGGAATTCTCTCAAGTGTAGTATAAAGAGGTTATTATATTCACTTAGTTAACCCTTACTAAATAAAGGAAAGTCAAGTGATTGAGCTAACTCTTATTCGCAAATCCTAGTCCTCTCCCTTGGGAAGGTCTAGCATTAGTAAATACAGAACTAGCCAACAACTTCTAATTTAACTAATTACTTGAGCATTCCAACTCAAGTGTCTCCTCTTAATCAACCCCCATGTCAAGTAGGGAATCTACTCTATTGAAATGGATACCATCTTCGTTATTGGGAGTTTGGAATAGAAAAGAGACATAATAATTTAAATAAAATAGATATTCAAAATTGATTAAAAGTAAAAGTAATCCTTTGCATTAACAATCCATGAAAATAATCCAATTACCACTCTAAACAAGAATTAAGAATATGGAATAAATAAATAAAAGAGTAAGAAAATAAACTTAGAATAGTATCTTCAACGGAGGTGATGACTCTTCAATATCCAAAAGCAAAAGCATAAAACTAATAAACTATGAATGTGAAAAAAACCTAGAGGAAGAGTAGTTCTCTCTAGATTTAGATCTAAAAATCGAAAAACTATCCTAATGAGAATGTGTGTTGAGTCTCTGCATGTTTCCTGGCTTTAGTCTGTATTTCTTGGGCCAAAAACTGGGTCAGAACTTGGTCCGAAATTGACCCTAGCATTTTCTGTTATTTCTGCAGATCGCGCTTGTCACGCGTATGCGTCGGTCATGCATGCGCGTCATTTGGCGAATTTCCTTGTCACGCGTACGCGTCGTCCACGCGTGCGTGTCTTTTGTGCAGACTCTAATCCACGCGTACTGACAAACCCCATTTGTAGGGTTTATCTTGTATTGATTTTTGGGGATTTTATCAACTTTTACCCACATTTATTCAATGAAATAGCATGGTTTTATAACTTCTCCCTTAATTGTGCTTAAGAGTGAAAACATGCTTTTTAGGACTTAAAATAGCTAAATTTAATTCACCTTGATTCTATTAGATGCCTCGATATGTTTGTTAAGTGATTTAAGGTTTAGGAGGCAAAGATTGGATCAAGGGAATGAAGAAAGAAAGCATGAAAAGTTGGAGAACTCATGAAGAAATGAAAGAACCGGAAAGCTGTCAAGCCGACCTCTTTGCACTTAAACGACCATAACTTGAGCTACAGAGGTCCAATTGATGCGGTTCTAGTTGGATTGGAAAGCTAACATCCGGGGCTTCGAAATGATATAAGATTTGCCATAGTTGCATTGCGCATATGGGCGCGCACGCGCACGGTACGCGGACGCGCCGTTGGTGGCACATGACTCACTTAATGCAACACGTGGCCAGCGATTTTAGAAGCTTTGTGGGCCCAATCCAACTCATTTCTGATGCTATTTAAGCCAAGGATTGAAGAGGAATCAATATACCTTACTCATTAGTCATAGTTTAGTTTTAGAAGTAGTTAGAGTTAGAGAGAGAAGCTCTCCCTTCTCTCTAGAATTAGGATTAGGAATTAGGGTTAGATTAGGATCTCATAGTTCTAGGTTTAATTCAAGTCTCCTTCTACTTCTACCTTCAATTGATGATTGCTACACTTTGGTTCTTCTCTCTATCCCTATTCTCTTGTTGTAATTTCTCTTATTTTGTTTCTAGGTTTTGTAATCATGATACTCTTGTTCTCTTTATTTTCTTTCAATAATGCAATTTGAGGTAATTCATGATAATTGTGATTTCCTTGATTGTTGTTGTTAATTCTTTACATTCAATTGTAGTTAGAATTCATTCTTGTTGTGATTGACTATACTTTTCTTTTGTGCCTTCCAAGTGTTTGATTAAATGCTTGGAAGAATTTTAGACTAGGATTTTATGTTCTTGGCTTGAGAAGGTAACTTAGGGTTTATTGAGTCACTAGTGTCCAATTGATTGATAGTTGATAGCCATTAACTCTAGCCTTCATTAATCCAATTAGTGGAAAGCTAGGACTTATGGACTAGGATTGATATAACTCACTTGACTTTCCTTTGTTAATCAATTTAAGGATGACTAAGTGGGATTAATCCTTGCAACTACCATACTTGTGGCTAGTAATAATGATGAAGACCCTTGACAACCAAACCTTGCCAAGACCATTTTGTGAATAAAGTTTTCCTACCATTTACTATTCACATTCCTCATCCAAAACCCCAAAATAAACAAGTCCGTAACCAATAACAAGAACACTACCCTGCAAGTCCTTTGAGAGACGACCCGAGGTTTAAATACTTCGGTTTATAGATTTTAGGGGTTTGTACTTGTGACAAACAAATTTTTGCATGAAAGGATTATTGTTGGTTTAGAGACTATACTTCAACGAGATTTCATTTGTGAAATTCTAAACCGTCAAAAATCCATTCGTCAAAATGGCGCCGTTGCCGGGGATTTGCAATGGTGTTTTGTTATTGGTTATTGTATATATGTGAATATTGTGAATAGGTTTATCTTTTGTTGTTTCTTAATTTTTGTTAGTTTTATTTTGTTCTCTCATTATGAATTCTCACCACTTTGGCTTTGAGTTTGGTTCTAAGTGTGTTGTAGGAAATGTGGACTTTAATGGCAACATGTACCATGGATGGAACCAACAAAGATGGGAAGAGCCTCAAGGAATTGATCACTCCTATTGGCAACAACCTCCGGATACTTATAGGTATAATTTCCATCCTAATGCATGCCAACTTAGCGGCTATGATGATTCTTTTTGTGACACTCAACAACCACCATCATATGCCTATGAATCTCATCCTCAACATGAACCTCAACCATTCTCACAAGCCTTTCATCACCAAGCACCACCCTATGATCCATATCCATCATATAACCAATCATCCATACCATATTTTTATGGCCATAATGAGCAAGAACCTCTACAATCACCACAACCATATCAAGATTACTCCCAAGAACCACCTCAATACTCATCATCTCCATACCTTTACCAAGAAGAACCACCTTCCTACCATGAACCCTCCCTCCAAAATAATGAACCTTCCTATTCACCCCAAGCCCCAATAGACGATCCTCTCACTTTGTTACTCCAAGGACAAGAAGCCATGAAGCGGGATACACTTGAGTTTGTGACCAATTTGACCAAGGTGGTGCACACTTTAGCCCACCAATGCTTGAATACTCAAGGTACTTCCGTGACCACATGTGAAAAGTCAAAAGAAGAGCAAAGTATGAAGAGGAAATTGGAAAATTCGGTGGAGAAAGAGGAGTCAAATTTTGTGTTGGAACAATTGGAGGAGCCTATGATCATTGAAGAAAAGGAAGAGGTGGTTGAAGATTTAGGAGATGTTGAAAGTCCAAGGGAATGTAGCATCATGGAGCACTCTTCCAAAGAGCTTGATATTGATGTTGAGGAGGGTGCGCAACCTCCAAGGCATATCATCGTTGGAGACTTGGAAGAGGCTTATCAAGAGATGGATTCAATCATGGATGAATTTCTCTCTACAATGGAATCCCCTCCCATTGGACATGGAGTTGAAAGTATAAGAGAGTGTGCACAACCTCCCATACCCTTGGTGAGCAATGAGAAAGAGAGCTATCACGAGGAAAATGTTGGCATGGTGTATATCGAAATTGAAGAATATGAAGAGGTTGACCAAGAAATGGATTTATTCATCAATGAATTTCTATCCAAAATTGAACCACCTCCTATTAGGCAAGAAATCAAAGTTCTTGAAGACAACACCAAGCTATGTGATAAAAGGGGAAAGGTTGAAATCAAGGAAGCTCGCAAAGAGGTGGAAATACACAAAGAAGAGCACAAGGAAGTAGACCTTGCATTGTCTAAGTGTGGGGAGGTCTCCCTTCCCGAGTCACCATCCAACACAACATTCAAGTGGGTAAAATTCTTATCCATAAGCTTTACTTTCTCGCTTGAATATGGTTTGATTGAAACGGATGGACAACTTAGAGCTCTTTGTGGAATTAAAAGCAAGAATGAGTTGTGTAGTGGTCGCGAGTTAGGAATTAGGCTCATTAAGGTCAAAGCTTCAAGGTATAGGAACGATGATTGGAAGAATACCACTTTGCATGGGTCTCGACGGAAGGCTAGGTGTGCTAAAGAGAATTCTATATGTCAACCACCCGGAAGGAAAAAGTATGAGGATCAAATTGAAGACGGGTGCGAAGATAAGATATGGGACCCCGGCTTGCTAGATGAAGACCAACTATGGGGACTCATATCTTGGGTTGAACTTTGCCCAAGCTTGGTGAAGACGGTTGGATATTCTGTCAACCAATTGAGAGGCAAAGATCCTTGGAGATTCAAGGATGAGTACAAACATAAGCCACCATGACAATGAGCCCCTCAAAATGTCCAACTTAAGGACTTAAACTAAAAGTGCTAGGTGGGAGACACCCCACCATGGTAACCTCTTTCCATTCTCTTTTGGTTTTGTATAATAAGTGATTTGAGTTGCCATTGTAGGTAGATTTTCATTTCATATTGATTTGTTTGTAAAGATTGGTTGTTAGTATGTTATACTCATTAGTAGTAGATGAATAAATCCTAAAATCAAATTGCATTTTTGTGAATTGTTTGATATTTGATTGAATAAAGAAGAGTTTTGGACATTATAGGGAGCTATAAAAAAAAAAAAAAAAAAACGGCCATCGGCGCGCTAGCACGCTGTGCGCGCGCGCGCACATTGCACTTCCGCAACTTCTGGTACAAAAACCAGAGAGTTGTGCGCGCGTTGTGCCAGCATTGTGCTTGGAGCACAAGCTCATCCACGCGTAAGCGCGCTGTGCGCGCGCGCGCGGATCGTCCCTGCTGCATCCACGCGTAAGCGCGCTGTGCGCGCGCGCGCGGATTGTCCCTGCTGCATCCACGCGTGAGCGCGCTGTGCGCGCGCGCGCGGATTTGCACCCTGCTTTTCTCCTTCCTCCTTTCTCCTTCTTTCCTCTTCTCTTCTTCTTTCTTTCTCATTTTTTTCTTTCTTCTTCCTCTCTTGGAGATTTTTTTTTTCTTTTCTCTTTTAATATAAAAAAAAATAAGAAAAAAAAATTTTAATAAAAAAAAAATATATATATAATAATAAATAAATAAATAATTAAACAAAATACTAGAAATATAAAAAATATAAAAAAAACATAAAAAAAAATTTTTTTTCTCTTCTTCCATTTTCTTTTGTCTATTACATTTGCATACTTTTATTCTTTGCATTTTAATTCTATTTGTTCTCATTTTATTTTCTAAATTTCTCATTTTAATAATGGTATTGAATTCTCTCACTCAATTGTTGAGAATTTCTTGCATTTGTTTTGGTGCTCCATGACTTGTTACATTAATTGTAATATTTGTCAACACACAAGATTAGTGCTTTAGTCCTTCCTAATTCATTACCCTTTGTTTTTTTTCTTGTACCGCTTCATCATTGAGTTAGGATAGAATCAATTGCTTTCATGCGTATCACTAATCTTGTTTGTACCAATTCTTATTTGATCTTGATGCTCAATATACTCTCCGTGCTTTAACTTTACTCTTGCATCAAGTATCAGTTGATATGCCTTTTGCTTATATTGATTTCTCACTCACATGTTGTAGCTACCATGTAGTAGAGAATCATACTCTTATTTGGCATTAGCCCCCGCCTACGTTCTATTTACTTTGATATCTTTGTTGTAGGCTTAATTTTCTTTCTTTTTCTCTCCTTTTAGGCTGGCCACCAAGAAAGGAGGAAACGGAAAAGCTTTTAAATGGGGCAACGAACAAGTCCTCCGCACAACCTTTCGAAGAAGCTCATCAATTGTAGCAACCCATCCACCTCGCTCTTCTTTGCATGCACCGAGGACGGTGCAATCTTCAAGTGTGGGGAGGTCGTCTGACCGATCTCCATGGGTAAAAATTTCCTTTTCAACACCAAATTTTTTATTTTCTTTAATTAGATTAGCTATTGCATTGCATGATAGGTTGCATGTTAGTTAGAATTTGTACATATTTTTACCACTTCTTTGTTATTAGGACTACTTGGTTAGGGTGATGATTTTCTTTCCAAGAAACCGTTTTAGGGCAACCTACCAATTTGAAAACTTTTTGTTGAACTTGCTTGAAAGAATTTATTTTGGAACATGGTTTTTGAGCTAAGAACATAAGCAAGTGAGATTTGTGCCTAATTGCGTGGTTACATCTTATAACCACTTATTTTTCCTTCTTGTGTGCATTATTCTCTTCCTATGATTGTGATCTTTGATTTGTTTGATTCTTTATGTCCATTATTTGGTGTATTCATGCATTTATATGATTGAGGCCATCATTTCATTAGCTCACTCACCCAAATGGCCTTACCTTCTATCTTCCTTTGTTAGCCAAATTTGAGCCTACGATTAACCCACTTTGTTCTTAATTTAGCACATTACAAGCCTTAAAACGGAAAACAATAAAAGTCCTTATTTGGATCTTTGATTAGCTTAGGCTAGTGTGTGTGAGTATCATTCAAGTGTGGAAACCTTGGGACATTGGGTGAATAAAAGGGTAGTTTTGTATTATTAATGTAAATATTGGGAATTGGGTACATACTCATGCGTTAATTAAATGTAAGACCTTATTCATTGATATTCTTGAAAAAAATGAGAAAAATAAAAGAAAAAAAAAAGAAAAAAATAAATGTGAAAAAAAAAAGAGAAAAAGAAAAGAAAAGAAAAAAATAAAAAAAAAAGAAAAAGAAGAAAAAGAAAGAAATAAAAAGGGGACAAAATGCCCCAAAGTAAAGTCCAATAAAGATCAATGCATAAGTATTGTGAAATGAAAAGGGATGCATGAGTATGTGAAAAAGTGAGGAAGGGGTAGTTAGATTAGTACTTAATTGTATAGGTCATTATATAGGTTAGGTGGGAAAGCTTAAGTTAATCAAAGATTCAAATCCTTAAGTCCACTAGCCATATATGATCCTACCTTGACCCTAGCCCCATTACAACCTAAAGAAAAGACCTCATGATACATGTATGCATGCATTGAATAATTGTTGATTGTTAGAAGAAAAACAAATCTTGGAAAGCATGATTAGGGGAGAATTGAGAGAATCAACCCCAAACACCGAGCGACTAGAGTGCAAACACTTCCGGTGAGGGTTCGATGCTCAATTCCTTGATTCCCGGCTTTCATGAGTGTTCTTCTCGCAAGTCTACTTGAACTTCATTTTGATATTCGAATTGGTAGGATTCATGAATCGTTATATGATCTTGGCCCTACTTGTGCACGTATGACTTGGAGGATTGATTTATTTTTAACCAAGTAAGTAAAACCATTTTGCATTTAGTTGCATATAGTTTAGGTTGCATGTAGTTCATTTACATGGAATAAATGTTGATACCCTTTGTTTCTCTCTTGGCTTAAGCATGAGGACATGCTTGGATTAAGTGTGGGGAGGTTGACAAACCCCATTTGTAGGGTTTATCTTGTATTGATTTTTGGGGATTTTATCAACTTTTACCCACATTTATTCAATGAAATAGCATGGTTTTATAACTTCTCCCTTAATTGTGCTTAAGAGTGAAAACATGCTTTTTAGGACTTAAAATAGCTAAATTTAATTCACCTTGATTCTATTAGATGCCTCGATATGTTTGTTAAGTGATTTAAGGTTTAGGAGGCAAAGATTGGATCAAGGGAATGAAGAAAGAAAGCATGAAAAGTTGGAGAACTCATGAAGAAATGAAAGAACCGGAAAGCTGTCAAGCCGACCTCTTTGCACTTAAACGACCATAACTTGAGCTACAGAGGTCCAATTGATGCGGTTCTAGTTGGGTTGGAAAGCTAACATCCGGGGCTTCGAAATGATATAAGATTTGCCATAGTTGCATTGCGCATATGGGCGCGCACGCGCACGGTACGCGGACGCGCCGTTGGTGGCACATGACTCACTTAATGCAACACGTGGCCAACGATTTTAGAAGCTTTGTGGGCCCAATCCAACTTATTTCTGATGCTATTTAAGCCAAGGATTGAAGAGGAATCAATATACTTTACTCATTAGTCATAGTTTAGTTTTAGAAGTAGTTAGAGTTAGAGAGAGAAGCTCTCCCTTCTCTCTAGAATTAGGATTAGGAATTAGGGTTAGATTAGGATCTCATAGTTCTAGGTTTAATTCAAGTCTCCTTCTACTTCTACCTTCAATTGATGATTGCTACACTTTGGTTCTTCTCTCTATCCCTATTCTCTTGTTGTAATTTCTCTTATTTTGTTTCTAGGTTTTGTAATCATGATACTCTTGTTCTCTTTATTTTCTTTCAATAATGCAATTTAAGGTAATTCATGATAATTATGATTTCCTTGATTGTTGTTGTTAATTCTTTACATTCAATTGTAGTTAGAATTCATTCTTGTTGTGATTGACTATACTTTTCTTTTGTGCCTTCCAAGTGTTTGATTAAATGCTTGGAAGAATTTTAGACTAGGATTTTATGTTCTTGGCTTGAGAAGGTAACTTAGGGTTTATTGAGTCACTAGTGTCCAATTGATTGATAGTTGATAGCCATTAACTCTAGCCTTCATTAATCCAATTAGTGGA
The DNA here is from genome assembly GCF_059453495.1 of Arachis ipaensis. Lineage (NCBI taxonomy): Eukaryota > Viridiplantae > Streptophyta > Magnoliopsida > Fabales > Fabaceae > Arachis > Arachis ipaensis. The sequence goes on along the minus strand of NC_142439.1, from coordinate 28,235,802 downwards.
AAGCTAGGACTTATGGACTAGGATTGATATAACTCACTTGACTTTCCTTTGTTAATCAATTTAAGGATGACTAAGTGGGATTAATCCTTGCAACTACCATACTTGTGGCTAGTAATAATGATGAAGACCCTTGACAACCAAACCTTGCCAAGACCATTTTGTGAATAAAGTTTTCCTACCATTTACTATTCACATTCCTCATCCAAAACCCCAAAATAAACAAGTCCATAACCAATAACAAGAACACTACCCTGCAAGTCCTTTGAGAGACGACCCGAGGTTTAAATACTTCGGTTTATAGATTTTAGGGGTTTGTACTTGTGACAAACAAATTTTTGCATGAAAGGATTATTGTTGGTTTAGAGACTATACTTCAACGAGATTTCATTTGTGAAATTCTAAACCGTCAAAAATCCATTCGTCACGTACGCATCAGGAACGCGCACGCGTCGCTGCAATTTTCTTCATATCGCGCGCACGCGTGAGCTAGCGTGCGCGTCAATGCTCGCTGGTCATCTCCTTAGTTTCTTGTGTTCCTTCCATTTTTGCAAGCTTCCTCTCCACTCTCTAAGTCATTCCTGCCCTATAAAGCCTGAAACACTTAACACACGGATCACGGCATTGAATGGTATAAAGGAGAATTAAAATATACAAATTAAGATCTGTAGGAAGCAAGTTTCCAACCATAGAATAAAACTAGGAAGGGATTGTAAAATCATGCAAATCATATGAATAAGTGAGTGAAGACTTGATGAAACCACTCAATTAAACATAAGATAAATCATAAAATAATGGTTTATCAATGATCTCGTGAACTTTTATCTCTCCTCCCACCATTATACAATGTAGCATGACAGCCCTTTTCTTTTTAACTTCCGAGGTGTTCACTGTGCCTAGAATTGATCTCTTTATAAGCTCATACCAACCTTTTGCTTCAAGGATGATATCTCCCCTTTTTAAGAACTTGTGCCCTCCTTGATTGTTTCTCTCCCAGTCAGTATTCACCACACAGATATCACTAGAGATTTCATCATAATCTGAGTTCCCATTCACTCTTTCTTGGTACCCCAGCTCATCAAAATGTGATACCCTTAGTCCTAAGACCTTCATAATGGTCTTTGGACTAAAGTCTACTTCCACACCCCGTACATAACTCTTGTACGTTGGGGCTTCGGTCATATCTAGCCTTGCAGTGTTAGCATAAAACTCTCTTATGATGTTCGCATTAATCCTGGTGATCGGTGAGGTCAGCTCTTCCCATTTCCTCTTTCTGATCTTGGCTCTTATTTCTGGGCATCCATCCTCAGGTAGCTGGAAAGGGATTTCTGGATATATCTTTTTGTCATTCATCCACCCAAGTTGCATTTGGTTGAACCATGATCTGAACTTCCATCGATCATAGTCGTTTTTACTGTCCTCAGTAATAGGTTCCTTTCCTCTCCTTCTTTTGAAACTTAAAGAAGATGCCATACCTTCCTTGATGATTACCCGAATAGAGGTTGAAGGTTTATGAAAAGGGGTGACTAGTGTGATGCACTCTTGATGAAAAGGTGGTTTGAAGGCTAGGTAATGTTGTGGAAACAAGTGAACAAGAATGATTTATTGCACGTAAACATGGTTGTTGGGCTTTGGCTTTAGAGAACACAAGAGCTGAATTTTTTTAGAGTACAAGAAGTATGAACATTTTAGTTCATGTGCACGGTCCAAGTAAAGCCATTTATAGTAAGCTTTAATGAAGAATGGATGGTTAGGATTCTTTGGGAAAGGTTATGAATGAACAGTGTGCATGCAAGATTGAATGAAGACAAAAGTTACCTCTCCATTGAGCATATCCTTCGGGTCTTCTAGGTACCTCTTCTCAAGATGTGCAGATTTTTATTCCCAAGAAGCACCCTTCCAAACCATGTGACTTACTTTTCGTCCTCATGCTATCTTTATCATCCATTGCCTTGTCTCTTTCATTAAATAGTTCTTCTGCACACCTAACCATCATAACACGACAAAAGAAGTGAATACTAACAAGTGGCGGCAAGAGAACAATTAATATTTAAAGCTAAAAAATTTGACTAGCATTCCTTATGATTGTTCATCCAACGGTGACTCCTTTTGTGCTCTTATATAGTTTTGGAGGACACCAAACTTAGTGTTTGCCTATATGGTTCAAAGTGTTACTTCCTCCAAGTAATGTCATTGAGTCCTTAACGGGATTAGTGTCACCTTTGGTTAAACCATCATGAGAAACATTTTATTTTTCTATCTTTAAACATGAACTAAAAATTGTAACATGGTTGCACTTTCATTAATTTTAAGACTCAAAAGAACTTTGACTCTCATGACTTGTTCTTACAATATATCCAACACCAAACTTAATGTTTGGCTATATACTCCAAGAAACACATGTCAAAATGGCAATATGATCATCATTCTTGAAAGGTAACTTAGTGTGCCTGTAGGCACACCAAACTTAAAATTGGATCATATGCTTCACAATGTCATGGATAGTTGTCAAATTTGTCCATGAGAGCTTGAATTTATGTTAGAGCAACAGTTATTATTCATACTGAAGCATTAAAAAAAGGAAATTAAATCATGGGCTGCCTCCCATGGAGCGCTTCTTTAGTGTCATTAGCTTGACGGTTGGTTTACTATTAGGGTGGATTGTAGTGCATCAAATCTTCTCCCCTCACAGTGAACCTCTCTCCACTTGAATCGTTGATGATTTCTACATGTTCCAAGGAAAGTACCTTTTTGACTGTGAACACTTGAGGTAACTGATATGGAAGTGTTGGAGGCTGTGTTGAGATTGGTGGATGGTGGACGGATATCACCTTGTTTCCAGGAAAAAAACCTTCTGTAGGAATTTTTTTATTTCTCCATCCTCTTGGCAATTTCTTCACAACTCTTTTCTCTTCTTCCAGTAGTCCTCCCGTGTCTCTTGTGTTAGGAAGTTTCTTCTTAGCTGCTTTTCCTAACTCTTGTGGGTTCAGTTCTTTCTTGAGTTCTCTTGGTTGTTGTGTCTCTTGACTTTCTTGCTTGTTCACCAAGGATTGTTTTAGGGGTTCTGCTTCTGATTCACTGTTGCTTTCCTCTATGCACATGTTGATGTGATCATCCTTCGGTTCTTTAGGTTCTGGCTCAGATTCAGATGTAGGTTTGAACACATGGAAGGTGAGATATTCATCATGTATTCTCAGGATTAACTCTCCTTGTTCCATATCTATGAGTGATCTAGCAGTGGCTAGAAATGGTCTTCCCAGAAGAATGGGGTGGATGTAACTTTCTTCCATGTCTAGAACAACAAAGTCAGTATGAAGGAAGTAGTTTCCCACTTTGACCAATACATTCTCGACTACTCCTTCGGCCTGCTTTTGAGTTTTATCGGCCAATTGGATGATTACATCCATGGATCTGAGCTCATTGATTTATAACTTCTTCATGAGAGACAGAGGCATCACATTTATGCTAGCTCCTAGATCACAAAATCTTCTGTCAATTTTTGTTTCTCCTATGGTGCAGGGAATATAAAAGCTCCCCGGATCTTTTTTCTTCAGGAGTACGTCCTTCTTGATGAGGGCACTATATTCCTTGTTCATTATCACAGTTTGTCCCCCTTTTAAAGTTTCTTTCTTAGTTAGCAGCTCTTTCATGCACTTGATGTATGTGGGCATCTGTTAGAGAGTTTTGATGAAGGGGGTGTTGACACTGAGGGATACAAACATGTCTAGGAATCTTGAATATGACCTTTCTTTCTCACCTCCCCTGAGTCTCTGGGGAAATGGTGCCCTTGGCACATAAGGTTTCGGCATTTCCTTCTTTGTTGACTCTTTTCCCCGTACGGATCCAGTTCCTTGTTCCTTTTTCTCCAAGTTGCCCTGGAAACTTCCTTGGCTGTGCTCTATTGGTTTACTGGTATCTTCTTCCAGGATTTCTTTATTTGTAAGAGTAATTGCCTTATACTCTTCCCATCTCACCTTCTTCATTTCCCCTCTTGAATTTTTTCAGTGTCACTTGGAAAACTATCAGTGGACTTCAGAATCTACTGTGAAAGATGTCCTACTTGAGATTCGAGATTCTTAATAACCTCTCCTTGGCTTTTTATACTCCCTCTCACTTCTTCCTTGAATTTTTTCATGTCTTCAGACTCCTTGCAAAAGTTTGCAAGCATAGCTTCCATTTTGGACATTCTGTCATCATTATGTGGTGATTGTTGGTTGAAATTAGGGTGTTGGGAATGGTTATTGTGGTTTTGGTATGGTGGCTGTGAATAAGTGCTTTGTGTGGTCTGGTATGGTCTTTGGTTGGAGTTTTGGTGAGTGGAGTTGTTATACTGGTTTGGATTATGGGGTCTGTGGTTTTGGCCTTGGTTTTGTTGGTTCTTCCACCCAAAGTTTAGGTGGTTCCTCCAACCAGAGTTATAAGTTTTAGAATATGGATCATGAGCTTGCCTAGATGAATTTCCAAGGTAATTAGCTTCCTCCCAGTTAACTCCTTCTTCTGTTTCCAACTCTCTTTGAGGTGATGGTTGAGTGTGGATGGCTGCAGCCTGATTCTTCTCCATCTGCTTGGTCAATTCAGCCAGTTGCTTGGTGATTATCTTATTCTGGACTAGGATTGCATCCATATGGTTTAATTCTAGGACTCCTCTGTTGTTGCTTCTGTCTGAGGCATAAAAATACTCATTGTCAGCCATTGTCTCTATAACATCAATGGCTTCTTCAATGGTTTTCTTCTTGTTAAGGGAACCTCCAAATGAGTGGTCTACAGCTTTCTTTGATTCACAATTCAGCCCTTCATAAAAGATATAAAGTTGCACTCACTCATTAAACATATCAGGAGGCATTTCCTTGTCAAATCCTTGAACCTCTCCTATGCTTCATAAATAGTCTCACCATCCTGCTGTCTGAATGTCTCTACTTTAGTTCTCAGTCTGTTTACTTTTTGTGGAGGGTAGAACCTTGTTAAGAATCTATTCACTACATCCTCCCAAGTTGTCAAGCTTTTCTTGGGAAATGATTCTAACCATTTTGATGCTTTGTCCCTCAAAGAAAATGGAAACAGTAGCAATCTATAGGTGTCAGGATGTACACCATTAGATTTAACTGTGTCACATATCTTTTGAAATTTAGTGAGATGCTCATTAGTGTCCTCTTGGGCACTTCCTCCAAAAGAACAGTTGTTTTGCACAAGAGTTATGAGCTGAGGCTTTAATTCGAAATTATTAGCATGGATAGTTGGCTTTTGAATGCTGCTACCATAGTTTCCTGGGTTTGGATTGATATAGGAGCCCAGAACTCTCCTCTCTTGTCCAATAGGGTTGGCTGCACCTCTTCTGGCATGATTGTTCACCTCTCCTTCATGATGGTTTTCCATATCATCCTTCATGGTTATATCCAAGTCTTCCTCCTCTTCTTCTGTACCAACAGCCCTCTTTCCTCTTGCTTCCCTTCTTAATTTTAGGAAGGTTCTTTTCGGTTCACTGTCAAAGGAGGTTAAAACCTCTCTTCTACCTGTAATATAATGAACAAGTACAAGAAATGGCAAATGCAAAGTCCACTAAAACATGGTATAGTTAGCTTGGTTAGAGAAATTTATCAAATACTTAGTGGATTAGCTTGCTGGAAAGTAAAGAAGTAAAGAAAAATTAAAGAGAAACAACTAAAATTGCAGAAAAATGAAAATGAACAGCTGAAATTAAAATTTCAATTAATCAAAAGAAAAGAAAAGTTCTCAATCTAGTCATCTTCTAATTTAGTAATTGTCAATACAAAATCAATCCCCGGCAACGGCGCCATAAACTTGATTCACTCGAAAACTGTCTCTCAACAATTTTCTACCGACAAGTGCACCGGGCTGTCATCAAGTAAAAACTCACTGTAGTGTGAGGTCGAATCCCACAGAGATTGGTTGGTTGATCAATGTTAATTGGAGAATTGTTCTAGTTGAGCGAAATCAGAATTGACTTGAGATTGCCGAAAGTAAAATTGGCGGGCAACTTAAATTGCAAGAAACTAAATGACAGAAATTAAATTGCGGAAAATTAAATGACAGAAGCTTAAATTGCAAGAAATTAAATGGTAATGGGGATTAAGCATGAAATTAAAGAAGTTGAATATAAAAGAATGGGTAAGATCAGAGTAGGGGATTCATTGGGTTTTAGGAGATATTGAATTCTCCGGATCAAATCATTTTCACCTCTTCCTCAATCAATGCATTCATTGACATTGCTTGGCAATCTTAGATGATTGGATCCCAATGTCTTGGCTCACCAATCTCTCTAAGCATGAACAATTGCCTAATGTCTTGATTTAATTGCTCATGGGAAGAGTTGAAGTTCGGTCACTGATTATACCACACAAATTCATAGATCAAAGTATTGGTAGGATTAAATATCACAATATCCATCCAACCCCAATCTAATACAATGTGAGAAAGCAATTCTAGCATGAATTCTTCATCCCTCTCTCAAGAATCCAAAGAATTCCAATTATGGATAGCTTCTCTGTCAAGACAACTATCCAATTGAATTAAGATCGAAAGCTTTCTAACAAAAATCAAGAGAAAAGAAAGAAGAAGATGATGAAAACTACTATTGATCTATTGAATTACAATAGAGCTCCCTAACCCAATGAAAAGGGGTTTAGTTGTTCATAGCTCTCAAAATGGAAAATGGAAAATGGAAAATGGAATTGAAAGATACATTAAAAATGGCAGAGTGTTCTCGCTAAAAAAAAGTTGTAAAAAAAGGTCCCTCTAACTTAAATTCTAAGCTATTTATACAATTTCTTCCATTGATCTTCAATCTCTGAATTGGGCTTTTGGCTTTGATGGAATTGGGTTGAAGTTGCTCTAATTGGTTTCCCTTGCTGTTGAGAAGAGATCTGTTTGAATTGCGAAGTTCTGGTGCTCAAGTTGGAGTCAACGTTTGATGGCCAACGTTGACTCAAACGCCTTTCTTAAAAATCAGATACACTTGCTGTCATTGGCGTTTGACTCAACGTTGGAGTACCAACGTTCTTCTACCCACACGTACGCGTGCCTTGCGCATATGCGCCTTTGGGGTCAGAATGTGCATCCACGCGTGTGCGTGGATGCAAAAATCCCATTTTCCAGTTTTAAAAGCATTTAGAAGACGTTGCCCTTAGCGTTGGACTAGCAACATTCCCTCTAACATTGGCCTATCCACGCGTGCGTGTGCTGTATGCGTGCACGTGAATTCTCAAAAGTCAAGCCTGCGTATATGCGCCATAGACGCGTGCGCGTCGTTGTGCGTTTTCAAATTCAGAATTTTGAGATCACAATCACGCACGTTGGCCACCAACGTTGGAGGCAGCGTTTGGGGTCCAACATTACCCATCCATGCGTACGCGTCAACTACGCGTGCGCGTGGATTGCCATAATTTCCAATCCATGCGTACGCGTACAGCACGCGTGCGCATCACTGTAGATTTTTCAAAATCTCCTGAAAGCTCATTTATTCACAACGTTGGGGGTAACATTGGATTGCCAATATTCTCTCCAATGTGGACACCAGCAGATTATGCAGAATCTTATTCTGCTTCCTTCTCAACGTTTGAGGCAACGTTGGTGGTCCAACTTGGCCACCAACGTTGCTACTCCTTCATCTTCTCCATGCTCCTTCTTCAACTTCCTTCTATGCTTTTCTTCAGCTATCATCAACCAATACATGCATCAAAGCTTTGTTAAAGTCATGAGAATTCTCATCATTCTTAGCACACAAGTAATTATAGTATAATTCTCATAAAATTGTATCAAATTAACCATGGTTAGATGAATCTAGGCATACATAAATTTCTAACCTAATTTCTTACTTATATCTCAAGAAAGTGCATAAAACCTATTAAAAATAAAGCAATAGGCTAGTGAAACTAGCCTAAGATGCCCTGGCAACACCTGTAAGTGATGATGAAGGGGTTCCTTTGTTGAGGAAGTACCTTTTGCACAAAAATTTGAAGAATATGAAGGAGTATAAATGGGAGGTTAGCACAATGTATGTAAATAGGAATGCTTTTAAGGAATGTGTAACTAGCTATATTGCGCACAATGATAGAGGATTATGGTTCTCAAAATGTGATAGCCGTAGGTATAAGGCAGTATGCCAAGAAGGATACAGGTGGTTTGCATACTGCCATAAGATGAAGAGGGAGGATACATGGCAGTTGACCACCTGTTATAAAAAATACACATGTAGCAAAGCCATTAAAATTGGAATCATGAGTTCTCAATGACTTAGCAAGGCATTTATGAAGATTTGTAAGAATCCAAAGATCAAGTTGAGAACTTTGATGAAGAAAGCTCATAGTAAGTGGAATGTTGACCTCACAAAGTCCGAAGCTGCCAGAGTGAAGCAGTTAGCATTGGATGAAATTAATGGTACTTATGGAGAGCAATATAAGAAGATACATGACTATACTGCTGAGTTACTGAGGTTAAATCTGGGTACCACTGTTCGTATACAAGTTTAGAGACCTCATGAGTTTCAATTAGAGACACCAATCCCTAGTAAGGACATGAGACCAACCTTTGAGAGGATCTATATCTGCTTAGATGCTTGCAAAAGGAGATTGATGGTGTGTAGACCCATGATTTGCCTTGATGGATGTTTCAACAAGACTCCATATGGAGTTAACTTCTAACAGCTGGATGGGACCCCAATGATCAGATTTTGCCAATTGTATATGCTATTGTTGAAGCAGAGACAAAAGACTCATGGACATGAGTTTTTGTTGAATTTCTATGATGATTTGGGTGTTGATAAAATCAGAAGGTGTACATTCATGAGCAATCAACAAAAGGTAATCCTCATTTAATTTGATTACTTGGTTCTTGTTTATGTCATAGGATATTTACTTCAAATTGTGATGTTATTGACTTGTTCTATTTTTAAATTTTGTGTCCAAGGATTGATTTCTATCTTTGATGAGTTGCCGCCTGGCATAGATCATAGGTTTTGTGTCAGAAACTTATATAGTAATTTTAGGAAAAGGTACCCAGATGTTCAGCTAAAAATGATGATGTGAAAGGCTACAAAGGCAATATATGTCCAGGAGTGGGAGAGAAGAATGAAAGAGATTCATATGGTTGATCAAAGAGCTTATAAGCATTCCATGGAGATTCTTGCTAAGTTTTGGAGCAAGTCCAGGTTTAGTTATTTACCTAGATGTGATGCACTTGTAAACAACATGTGTGAATATTTTAACTCTATTTGTTATAATAGAGGCTAGAGAAAAACCCATAGTGTCTATATTAGAAGATATTAGAGTTTATCTTATGAATAGATGGGCTGATAATAGACAAAGTATACTGACATATGGTGGAGATATTTTGCCAAAAATAAATAAAAAATTTGAAAGAAAGTTTGATAAGGGTGGGGAGTGGATGGCCATCTATGCGGGTAGACACAAGTATGAACTGCCCAGTAGCCAAGGTAATAGGGACAAATTTGTTGTGGACTTAAAGAACCATGAGTATTCCTCTAGAAATTTTTATCTAACAAGTTATCCTTGTGAGCATGCCATGAGTTGCATTAGAAAAATATGTTTAGATGTTAAGAACTATGTGAAGAATTACTATAAAAAAGAGACCTATATGGACTGCTATCAACATGTAATCTACCTTGTTAATGGACCAAATCTAGTGAACAGACTCAGAATGATGATGTGCTGCCATCAGTCTTTAGGAAACCAATAGAACACCCTAAATTAAGTAGGAACAAGGCTGGTGATGAGCCACAGAACACTGGACCACTGTTAAAATTATCCAGGGAAAGACAACAACAAAAATGCTCCTACTGTTTTGCACTTGGTCAAAACAAAAGAACCTATCCTAGAAAATGTAAGGTGGAGGCCTCAGCAAAAAGGTAAAAATTGCATGGACGTCATTTAATTGTAAGGATTGGAATTAATTGTATGGACTGAAACAAATTGAAACTAATTTAAACTATGTATTGGAATAATATCAATTTCTTGATATCTCTGTTTTTTATGTTATTGGTTGTAGCATAATGCAGCTCAATCATCCAAGAAGAGTGCTGGCACAACTAGGACTAGAAACTCCATCAAAATAGCAGCAAATGCAACAGCAAAAGCAGTAACAAAAACTCAACTAAAGAGGAAGAGCAATGCACAAGATGTAGGGACCCAACAGTCACAGACCTCCTCAAAGAGAGCTAAATGCACCAGTAGCAACAGTCAATCCCAGCCATCCATAATAACAATTAATAGTCCATTAAGAAGGATCTTGAAGTACATGGCGAAAACACCACCTAGGGCCTGGAAAGCATTGGGATGAATTTATAGTACTATGATTAACGTATGTTTTGCAATGAAAGAGGCAACGACCAAGAGCTTTTGGACCTGTAATACTTTAGAGAAGCTGCTTTAAGACTTCTATTTTAATGGTTATCTTTTGTGTTGTTATTTTTCTAGTTATGTCAAGCTACTTTAAGACTTCTTTTGATATTGTAATTCTTTAAAGAAGCTACTTTAAGACTTCTCCCATATCAATGGTTAAAAGTTATTTTCAAGAGTATAATTATGTGAATTGCTTCTTTAAGCCTTCTACTTATTAATTGTCAAACTGATTTAAAATGTTACACTGCTAAAAAATGTATGTCAATTTTCAAAAACTCATTTTTTTATTTTACTCAATAATTGACAATGTTTACAACACATACCTTTATACATTCGTATCAAAATAGGGACAAATTTAGCAAAATGGATAAACATAACTATTATCACCTTAAATAACAACTCTAAATCTTGCAGCAATTCAAATGTATGTCAAACTCATATGTCTTGCATAATTAAATCAATCATATAGCAACAACCCAGTTGTTATCCATCCAAGAACTCTAACAGCAAGTGCCAATGCAAATTTTCTTTCAACTTTCTGTAGGTTTTCCTTCAATACACTTGCTTTCTTCCTCAGTCTTTGAATTTTTGGGTCTTGCCCTTCAGCCTCTGCCCAAGAAAAATACTCGCATTCTTCTCCGATCTATTCTCAGAAAACCAAAAAGAGGATACCAAATAGTTAAAAAGCTCCATACACTAGCAACCAGCGATGAATCGAAAGAAGAGACTACAAAGAGGACACTTACCTGATATTTGATGCATCTCCAGAATCTTCTTCCTGAGTTCTCCGCTGTAGAGGATATCTACAACACTGGTCTCTCCCCACAAAACACGTCCTCCTTCTCCCACAAATCTTGCTGCTGCTATGCAAACCTTGAGAAGACGATGAATAACAATATTGAGGGTTTAGGGTTTACTTATTGACCCTAATTTCTTTTTTTATCTTGCTTTCAATGGTTAAATCGAGCGTGTGTACCAGGTTGACCATGTCAGACACGCCGTTACCAATTTCACTATGACTTAACGGCAGGACTTGATTGAGGCTAATCAAAACTATTTTGGATGTTAATAAGATAGTTTAAATTTTTGGGATTAAAATAGGATTCACCCCCAAACATATGGAACTAATTTAGTATTTTATCCTAATCAGAATAATTAAGATAGTCTATAACTAATTTAAATCTTAAATTGCAAACAGAATCAAAAGGAATTCAAAACTAATTAATTACAGAATCTTCTTTAATCTTCAATTCAAAATCAAATCTTTAAGGTTGGGCTTGTGATGAATCAACACTGGACAAGGTAATCATGGGCTAGTGTACCACGCCCAATCTTCCTTATGGCACGCCTGAAGTGGACAATACTCATGGTTCTGAAAATCAGACCGGACCGGCCGATCTGATCGGTTTAACCACAAATCGGTGACTTTTACGGTTTGGTTCCACATCAAAAACCGTCAGAATCAAAACCATTCTCAAACCGCTAAACCGACCGAGAACTGATCGGTCGGACCAAACCGGGACCTGGCCGGTTTTGAAAAACGGCGTCGTTTTCCATTCTGATAGAAAATGAAATGGCCAGGTCTCCTGAGCATCAACCCCTCGAGCCATTCTTCAATCTTTCTCCCCAAAACACAACCCTAGGTTATAAGTCCCCCATCGCCACAGGGCTCAGCGCCGCCGTTCATTGCTCTCAAGCACCACCGTGTTTTCGTCCGATCGTCCGCGCTTCTCACTCATTCAAAAATCGGTGAGTCTTCCTCGAGCTCGCCGTCATTTGCTGCTTCGCTGGTCTTCGTTTGCTCGAACCCTAGCCTCCATCACTCTCCTCTTCAAGCTGTGTCACCGCCACCGTCGAATCTGGTCCAACCGCCGTCCCTACTATTTCAGCATCGTCGCAGCTCGTCTCTGCTGTCGCGTCGCATATGCTCCACTCTCCTCTGCCGTCGCGTCGCGCTGCGAAGGGGAAAGAAGGGGTGGAGGTCGCGGGAGGAGGCACGCGAAGGGTTAAGCCTTTGCTGCTTCTGCCGTGTTTGAGCTCGAAGACGGCCGCCAGTGCTACTACCTCTGTTGCTGCCTCTATCGTGCCTTACCATCATGTTACCACTGATTTCATCTGCCCTCATTCTTGTTCTACTTTAAAATCATGCTAAATTTGTGAGTATCCGTCCTTTTTGAATATGTTTATGAATAATAAGATTAGACATTAATTTTTTTGAATTCTTATTATGGTTTTGGTCTGTATTTGATATTGTTCAAATTTCATGATTTTGTTACTGGCTCCTGAAAGTTGGGTTTCTTTTTCTAATATGCTTAACTTTAGGAAGATTTGGAAAAGTTTATTACTCTGTATTAAGAATGTGTTAAAACTTTGTTAAAATTTGGCTAAAAATTTTGTTATAAGATAGATAGATAGATAGATAGATAGATAGATAGATAGATGCCACACTGAATCTTGAACTGTGAAGGATACCCCATGTTCTAACTTCTAATGCTACTTTACTTCATATCAAGTTATTAAGAGAATGTCTCTGATGTCCAGTTGTTTATAGGGAGTGAAAATGGCATGTTACCTCAAAGAAGAATGCTGGCAGCCCCAAGAATGGCAAGCAAAGGAGCTTGATGAGGCTTGTCACCCTTCATTGGCCCTTTTCATGGATGAGATCAAGATTGGATGAAATCAATAACAACAACATCAACAGCAAGAGTTCTTTGCCTTCTGATTCAATGATGGCTTGGTATCTTCCCATTGAGATTGGAAATTTCTGGTTACATTATTGGTTGTTGCTGATTTGTCATGCTATGATGCTGAGCTTAGCTATGAGTAGATGATCGAATATTTGTTATTGATTTAGTTAATTCAGTGATTTTTTTTTTGTGACTATTTTAATAAGTTCAATAGTGACATATAATGACTAATGAATGATAAATTGTTAATAATTATGAAATCAAAGGTTATATTAGATTTTGGTTGATGTAATACTTTATATTTGGAAAACATTAAAATTTATATTAGACTATAATTATATTTTAAGATGTTTATTTATAATTTATTTATTATTCTATTTTAAAACAGTTTTTCCGGTTGAACCACCAGTTGGACCGGTTAGACCAGTAAACCAGTGAACTAGTGACTACAGCGGTTTGATGACCGGTCCGATTCTCAAAACCTTGACAATACTCCCAGGAATTGAATTGGGCTAGGGCATGGCACACCCAAGTCTTAGTGTGGCACGCTCTCTTCTTGAATAGTTCTAGGGAATGGAAGTGACTAGGGCATGGCATGCCTGCTCTTTGGCGTGGCACGCCCTCCTTGTTGCATTGCTCCCAAGAACTTAATTTTAGTGAGGCATGACATGCTCACTCCCCCTCGTGACACGCCCTTGTTGGAGCTTACAGGGCATGACACACCTGAAACTTGGCATGGCACGCCCTTGTTGCTTGTGTTGGGGCGTGGCATGCCCTTGAGTTTATGGCACGCCAACTCTTTCTTCTCCAGGGCATGGCATGCATGAGACACGCCTTGGCTCCTCCTTGTGTGGGCATGGCACACCCCTGCCTTGGCGTGGCACGCAAGGCTTAATAATGTTAAGGCGCAGCACGCCCTTCTCTTCTCCTCCAGGGTGTGGCATACCCTACTTCTTGAATTGGTGCATGGCTTGCATGGCTTCACCCTCATGTCATTGGCTTTCCATTCTTCATGCTAAACTTGCTCTTTGATCAACCTTCAATTGCTACTTGATTTACCTCTTTTTTTTATATCATAATTCCTTGAATACTCTTAGCAAACTGATATAAAATTTACAATTTTTCGTATAACTACCGGCAAGTGCACTGATTTGTACCAAGTAATAAACTCACGATGAGTGAGTATTGATCCCATGAGGATTAACGGATTAAGCAAGTAATAGTTAATTGATTAATCTAGTTAGACTGTCATAATTTGGTGATGATCAAATAAAAAATTTAAATGACGTGAAATTAAAAGAAAGCAATAAAGTGACTAGAAGGTAAAGAACATAAAAGTAAGGTACTGAAAATTTAAATTACAAAAAAAGTAAAGTACAGGAAAGTAAAGTGCAAGAAAGTAAATAACAAGAATTAAGAATGGAAAGAACGTTGGGATCAAGAGATGTTGCATTCTCAGGATCAATAATTTTCATCTCCTCTTCAATCATGTAATCATTGATCTCTTGACAAATTATAAGTAATCAAACCCCAATCTCTTGGTGATTTGATTTCTCTTAACTTGATCAATTGCCAATCTCTTGATCTAATTGCTCATGAGAAGAGATGAAGATTGGTCTATGATTTAGAGCCGCACAATTTCATGAATCAAGTTATGGGTTGATTAGATGTCATGAATCAATCCCAAACCCAAATTCATGTATCTTCAAGCATTAATTCCATGATCCTTTCTCAAGATCACATGGAATTCAAGTTGGATTCAACTCCTTGAGATGAAGAACGAAGATTCTTTCTAAAGAAATAATAAAAGAAGAATTGAAGATGAAGAAGAAATCAAATTAATCCATTAAATTGTAACAAAGTTCTTTTTCCCAATTGAAGAGAGTTAGAAATTCATAACTAAAAAGAAAATTACAAAATGTATAAGAAAAAAGATGGAAGAGATGAAGAGAATGAGAGTGAGAAGAGAGGGTCTGAAGACTCTCCTCCCGGGCGCTGTGTGTGTGGAATCACTTGTTTATAAGCAATTACAAATACAAAATGAAATTCAAATTACAAGTAAATGCAAATTCAAAAACTAACTAATACTAAAGACCTTCTTTGCTTCAATTTTTATGAGCCTTGTCGATTGTTGTGATGGATGTGGACTTCATTAAGTGGGTCATGTCTCAAGCATTAGGAATTGCCTTGGATGTTGGCCTTGATATGAGCAACGTCTTTGAACAAGTGAAAGACGTCCCTGGAAAGAGCACAACCCACTCTTAAGTGAGCAACGTCTCTGATTGAGAGGCGCCATAAAGAACGCTGTGCTCACAAGCCTTCCTTGAACATGATGGAGTGAGGGACGTGTGAGGTATTGGAGACGTCTTCGAAGACATCTTGGAGAGGGGGCATGAGGAGTCCAGCACGTGAAGGGCGTCCGTGGGTTGAAGACGCCTTCGACAACGTCTTGGGGGCCTGAAGACGTCCCTGGGAGCAACATTCCCTTGTGCATGCATGCTGGGCGTCTTAGCTTGTGAGGACGCCTTCGAAGACGTTAACGTCAATGCATGCTTCAATTGTTACCATTGAATGGCGCCTGCTTCATTTGGTTTCATTTGGCATTTAGTAACAGAATTTGAATCCTCTAAATTTTGAATTTTCATTTTAGAGGATAAAGTATGATTTTTCACTCTTGAATGATTTTTCACTCATATTTTCTTGGTCCCACCTATAAAATAAATTATAAGAGATCACACTTTATCTTCTAAAGTAAAATTCAAAATTTAGAGGATCCAAATCTATGTTTCCATAGCTTTATTGAATTAACGATTTGCTTGCTTCATCATATGCTTCCATAGCTTCATTGAATTAACGCCTTATTGCATTCATGCTTCATTTAATGCCATGCTTTATATCATGCTTCATTTAATTCACGCTAGTAACAATTACTAACGCTATTATGCATGCATGCTTTATATGCTTCATTTAGTAACGTTAATAATGCCTTGGTACTTGCATGCTTTCTTCCTTGATTACGCATGCACGTGTGCTTGCTTTATGGGCCACGCTTAAGGGTCACGCTTTTAAAAGCGTGGCCTAAGACTCAAAGCATGTTCAAAGCTATTCAAACTGTATCAAAAAAAAATTTTTGTTTTTTTTTTTTTTTGAGTTTATTTGTTTTGTATTTTTTATTTTTTTTCTATTATTTTTTATAAAATTAATTAAATCAAAGGATGAAAGTAATATCCAACTTGAGCACCAAAACACTCCATAATTAAGCATTATAAATTAATTTTTATATGAAAAAGTCTAGCAAAACACAACATGATGGGCATGCATTACAAACACCTTAGTAGCACAAGATACTTGAAAGTAACAAAATTAGAAGATAAAACTATAATTAAACCTAAGAAAATAATGACTTAAAATAAGAAAAATAACTAATGATGTGAACGCATCAAGAGTAATGATACACTTTGCCAGTGGCAAAGCCACATAACAAGAAAGGGGGCAACGGCTCCTTAATTTTATTTTTTTTATATATAAATTATATGTAAATTTTAGTTTAGTTCCCCTTAAAATTTTATTTTAGTCTTATTTTATTGTGTAAATATTTTTAGTCTCTTCTAATATTTCATCTAGTTTCGCTCTGCACTTTGCCTTATTTTATTTTTTATGGATGAGTTTTGCTAAATTTTGAGTTGTATCATCCTTGACGTTTTCAATATCCTTTGAGTTTGCTTCAAAGATATGATTGTGATGATTGTAGGAGAATTTATTTATGCATGTAATTTGGGATTCTTTGATGGGACTACAATTATATGATGTAACTCCTGTACTCCAGTCTTCACATAAACATTGTTGGAGAGAACGCTAGTTGGAATAACCTAGAAACAAAGATGCAAGAACCTAGTTTATTGTGATGATGGCTCTAATAAGTTGTTTTAGTTGTTGTTTATGTAATTTGATAGGCTGACTTTTTGGATTTGTTTTAATGATTTTTTTTAATTTGTTTCTTCCTCATGGCCATTGCTATGACGTTAAGTAAGTGTCTTAATAAGTATTAAAAAAAAACCTTATCTGACCTAAAGTGAGCTAAATAATTAATAACTATAGTAAGAAAAACGTTGGGCAATATTTTTTTTATCAATATTAGATAATATTTTTTGTTAATATTTTATTTTTATACTGATAGGAGTTAGGATTAATGTTTATGGTTTAAAATTTAATATTTAAGATAAAATGTTAGATAAATTTTGACAAAATATAATAAATTTTATTAGTCATGTAACATTATTTTTGTAATAATAGTAGCATAAGGACAATCGGAATTATAACCATACCTATAGTTATATGACGTAAATAAATTGGTGGATTCTAATATAAAGATGCCTTAGTACTGTGGTTATTAAACAAGTGTTGTTGTTTAAAATTAAAGTTACACATTATATTTTCATAATATTTTTTAAAATATTAGAACTATCAGAGCCACTTTAATATAATCATACTAGAATGTTAAAATTCAAATTAACAAAAATTGACGGTTTTATAGTGGTTGTTTACCTCTTGCGGTCTTGTTGACGTATCCATGAGCAAGAGACACGGTTTCTTCTACATAATTGGGTGAATTCTACTCTACTCTTTTTAAAATAGAGGATAAATTATATCTTGTGACATATACAGTAATTATTCATAAATTATTTTTCTACCTGAGTTTTAAGATTCACGTTATCTTCTCTTTTCTTTTCAATTGACGTGATGTTTCTCTTGAAACTTGATAGTAGTGTTATTTTTATAATCCACACCAAATATACCTCTTCTTCAATTTTAAAACCATAATTCCTCTCAAATCCAATCACCATTTCCAATTAATTGGGTTAGGATTTTAAACTTGTTCATATGCTTTCAATCTCTCATTTCAACGAGCACATCTATTAATTTTTCAGCTCTCTCCTTTCTAAGATTTTCTTCTTAGTATTTTTCTTAAAATTCAGTCGGATCAACAATGATACTCCTCTTCAGATAACCAACCCTCATAACCTTATATAACTATATAACAAAAACAAACCAAAATATTAGTTAGTCATAAAAATAATGCGTCAATAATTACCATCATAGGATTTTTATTATTTGAATAATGATTGAAAAATAATTTAAGAGCAATTAAAGATAAAAAAATATACCTTGGTGTCTCCTTTCACGCACCAATTACCATCATTTTTAACTAATATATCAAAAATTTCTATCAGTTTTTTAGCTCTCTCGTTTTTAGAATTTTCTAGCGATCGTATTAGAGATAGCAATTAGATTTGACGATCTCATTCGAATTTTGGAACTCTGGTTGAAAGATAATTTATCAATAATCATTGTATATGCCACAAGAGGTAATTTACTCTTTATTTTAGAGAAGGCACGTTAGAGTTCACCTTTAATATATATTATATTCTAGTAGTTAATTTTTGTAATTAATTTTTGTATACCCCTAATTTTGAAAAAAAAAAAACCGAAAAAAGATAAACAATAAAAGCGAGCGAGTTTCTGGTGTAAATTGTATAAAATCTCCATACTTGTGAATGATAGGTGTGTGATTTAGTTATGAGATGCATGCAAAGCAACAAATTCTAACAGTTCTAATTCTTGCAGTTAGAAGGCTGACAGCAGCAGTTCTTTTCAAAATAAATTTGTGTCCTCTGTAGTTAGATTGTTAATTATATTATTCCAAGATCAGTCTTCGACCTGTTAAGCCCATTAGCCCAAAAAGTCTAAAAACATTCTTCTATTAAGCATATTTAATTAACAATATAATTCTCTTTAGATGGCATTGCCTATTCTAAAAAGTACTACTGGTGTTAAGCTTCTGGCTACAAGAACTGAGCTGCCTGATTTTGTTCTCATCCATGTGTTGCACAACACGATCACATACCTAAAATCCACAGGCGTGGATGTCTCCTCCAAACCATCCCAAATAATTCTCCAAGCAATAAAGCAATAGTAAATTTATATTTTACTATAATTTTTGGATTGAAAAGAGTAAAATTTATTAATTTAACTTATATTTAGTGCTTGTTTGGGTGTCATTATTTTGATAAAAAAAGATTTTTATTTTTTATTTTTTAGCGTGTTTGACAAATTTCTAGTAGTAAAAGTAAAAGTACTAGAAAAATAAAAAAATATCTTTTTTGAGAAGTTGTAATTTACATCTTTTTTTTAAAAGATATTTTTCTCTTAAAAAAAAGATGTTTTTCATGTAATAAATAAACAAAAAAGTATTTTTATATTATTATACCCAAACATAATTGATAGATAAAAAGATATTTTTGCATGAGCTACCCAAACATAAAATTAGTTTTACTTTTCCATAAGATCTTTTAAAAAAAGATAACTCGAAAAAAGATCTTTTCTTAGAAGCTCACCCAAACAAGCTCTTAATCCTTCAAATTATATGCTTTTATGAAATTTCTCTTATTTGAGCTTAATTGATTAAATATGTTTTTTATGTTTTAAAAATTATCGAATTAATTCTATTTTTATTTCATTCGATACCTTGATATATTTATTCAAGTTGTTTAAGGTTTAAGAGATAAGGATGACTTAAAAAGATAAATGAAAAGTATGTAGAAGTGGAAATTTCACGAAAAATAAAGGAAAAAGAAATTATATGCTGTGCGCACGCACAAGTCTAATCACGTGATTCATTTAAAAAGGCACGTGACTTGCGATTTAGAGGGCCATTTTTGGCTCATTTCAAATCCATTGGAAGCCAATACGAAGAAAGATTCAGAGGGGATAAAAAATACACTCTCACACACTCATATTTTTTTTTAGATTTTGAGACCTTGAATTTTAGAGAGAGAAGCTCCAACTTCTCTCTAGAATTCAAGAATTTCATATTAATTTTTTTTTTAATTTTAAGTTTAAATTTTGTTAATTATAGTTTTTAGTTTATAACTTCTTGTTTTGCTATCCTACTTTGCTTAGAATCTTTTATTAGTTTTTTAGATTGTTATTTTATTTCATGAATATGTTGAATTCTCATTTTCTTTTAATAAAATTGATGTTTTATACTTTATTGTTGCTTACTTGAGTTGATGTTATTGCATTATTGAATTGAGTAGTTGTAGTTTTTACTATTTCTTGTAATTTAGAAAATTTTATGTATATGCCTACCAAATGTTCGATAAAATGTCTTATTTAACTTAATTATAGAGTAAATTTGTATTCTTGCCTTGAGTTTGAGAAATTGGATGACTTTAAGTTATTGATGTCCAACTTGATTGATAATTTAGAGATATTAATTAATCTTATGTCTACTAATGCTAATTCTTTGCTAATTTAATTAATAAGTTAGTTAGAACTTGTGGATTAGGATTAATTAAACCTAATTGACTTTTCTCAACTTCTAGAGGTTGACGAATTGAATTTGCTCTTTGTAATTATTATGTTGTAGTTAGTGACAAGAATAGTGATCATTGACCCTCATCCTTGGCTAAGATCTTTTTAATACTTGAATTTACTTTCTTCTTCTAGTCAATTACCTTAATTGCTCTTAGTTTAATTTCTCTTGTCATATTAATTGCTCTTTAATTTCTAATCAATTTATATTTTTGTTTATTACGATCAAACTCCCGATCTCTCATAGCCAACAATTGAGAATTTATTGTGATTCTTATGGAAAACGACCTGAGATTAAACTCTCGATTATTATTTTCATTGTGACATTTTAAACTAAATTTTGAAGATTACTGAATTCTGGTTTAGAGTTACAACAAACTTGAACTTTAAACTTGTGAAATTTTCAAACTGATTTTTGTAAGAATCGAAAATAATTAATCGATTAATTAACATAAAATAATAATAAATTGATTGCTCGAAAATAGCTCGAAAATATAGAAGTATTAATTTTAAAATTTGGAAGTGAGATTTGAATTCATTAGATTTTTTCGAGTAGGAATATGTAATTTTCTGCAAAAAATGCATAAAAATGCGTACCGAGAAATTAGCCGACAGTACTGGCTTAAGTCTGTCCGGTACTGCATGAGAGTAATAAAAACTGTAGAAAAACTTAGAAAAATAATTAAAGTTAAAAACCAGGCGCTAATTCTAAAGGTTTGGTCCAAAATTTGGCCAAACGGACTAAAAACGCTAATGGATTAGACTTGGCTCAAATTACGCCCAAGTCCAACATATAAATACACACTTAAGTGACTAATTCAACCACTTTCAAAACAACACCGCAGCAGCAACGTGAATGAGAGAAAAAGAGGCGAGGGTTTCAAAATACTATTCACATCTATCTTCATTTGATCATATGTTGAGCTGTGGTGCTCCGATTTGCGTGTCGTTTGCGGCTACGCGAAACTCTTGCCGAGCCTATTACTTCTAGTTAGGTATTGTGGTAAGCTTTTTGAAAATCTCTGTCCAGTTATCAGTCCTTAAGAATTTCAAAAATTTTGCTATAGTTATTGAGTAATTTTTGTGATTTTGGGTATTTAGGTACACTCTAACACTTGATTTCTATTGAATTTTATCCTAATCAACGTTGGATAAGGTGAGCTTGTTCTTAATCCTTGTGAAATTGTATATTTAGGAACCCTAGGTATTAATTTTTATAAATTAATTGTGTATAGCTTGATAATTGTGATATTGGGAGTAAGTAGAGTTGAGTTGGTGGCTTGATTGAGCTTGGTTGTGATCAATTATTAATTTTTGTGCATATTAGAAATCGGCCAAGGTATGATTTCAGTTTTCTCTATGTAATATATAATGTTTATGGACAATTAGGCTAGTGGACCATAGGATAGGATTGAATTGATTATATAGTTGCTTGAATTGTGATTGTGTTATATGCATGTTGATGGAAGTTGAATAAATGGTATGGTTAAGATATGATTGTGGTGGAATGTTAATATGATGATGATAAATGATAGATGATGATTGTATGTGTGGAATATTATTGATGAATAAGGTTGTTGAGATTTGATTGAGAAATTGGTAAATTGAATGATAAATTAGGTGTGGAAATACTAGAGAAAATAGAATAGTGAGTGATGAAATATATGGATGTGATTGTGGGTATTGAATGGTGAGTTTTGACATGATTTAGAGTGTATATGAATTGGTTTGGTTTTGAAAACTAGAGAATTTGTAAAACCTTATTTTTTTTCTAAACTTTGGCAGATCATAACTTGAGCCTCACACTTTGAAAGTTGAGTGATATTTATTTTAAATTAAATATGATTTTAAAAGCTTTAAAATGATATAAAGTTTGAGAAAAATGAATTTTTGTAGAGGAAGTTATGAACGTTTGAAGTTCGGTGCAAAAATCTGAAAATTCTGCAACTTTAAAATTTTCTAAGCTTGCCAAGGGCCGCGTACGCAATACAGTGCACGCGATGCGGGCTTCATCACTGCCTGGGAGTCTCGCGTACGCGAGCATTGCATGCGTACGTGAAAGTCCAAAATTTACCCTTTGCGTACGTGAACTTTTACACGCGACGCGAGCATACAATTCTATTTTGGAACACTCGTGTACGCGAACGGGTGCCACGTACGCGGACACCTAAAATTTCAAGGCATGCGTACATAGACAGGGGGATTGTGTACGCGAGACCCCTGTTTTGTTAAAAAATTATTTTTCGTCACTTTTTAAGGATTTTCTACCTTCCAAACTTCTTTAATTACTGTTTCTAACTATTAATTGATACTTAAGACTAATGAAAAAGAGTTAGAAGGCTTAAATTAGATAAAGTTAGTTGAATCTTAGAAGATAGAGACTTTGGCGTACTATAGAATTGTGGATGAATTAGTTTGAGTGAGTTGGTGGGGAGTCCTTTGATATTGAATGGAGGACACATGATGTGATGATGACCTTATTTTGAGATTGAGAACATTGAGGCATGAATGCCAAGCATGATGAGATTTAGAATGAGCTGAGAGATTTTACTATGAATTATTAAACTATTTTTGAATAATATTAATAAAACGTAGGCTAAAGGACAGTAGTTCATCCCACTTATGCTGATTTGTAGGCATAGGACGTGGGGTTCATCCCGCTTACGCTGAGGTGTGAGGGCTGTGGTAGAAGTCCCGCTCACATACTTTCGGTTATAAGAGTGGTCGAGCACTATATCTTTGGGAAAGTGGCCGAGCACTATATCCCTGATGGGGAGGGTACCCCTTTTATAAAACGTGACCGAAAGCGATATTCCCATGGAAATGTGTCGGTTTGGCAGTTGAACCGACAAGGTGATATCATAGCTAATAGGACAGGCATTCATCGTGTGAATTTTCTATATGTTTGCTTGCTTTGCCTACTTGCATTGTTTTGCCTAATTGTATAACATGTTTATATACTTCCTGAATTTCTTGCTATATATGTCATATTACCTGTGAATTACTTGTTTGTATCTATTGTGTTTGTCACTGAGGTTGAAAAGGTTCGGTAGGTGGTGGCGATAGGATCGCGTGGAGGTAAGGTTGGTGAAAGCTGTGGGACAACGATGTTAATTTAGTTAGAAATTCCTTAAATTAGATTACGCCTGTTTCATTATGGTTTTGAATTATAGTTTTAAATTTAGCACTGTTTTAAGTTTGAATCCTAAGTTTGATGTGAAGTTCTAGGATTTCCTTTAGCGTTCCGGAATTTTATAACTTACATCACTGGCCACTGTTACCATACTGAGAACCTCCAGTTCTCATACCATATTCTGTTATTATTTTTCAGATGTAGGTCGTGACCCACCTCGATGAGTTGCGAGATGGTGATGGAGCGGAGGATCTTTTGCTTTATTTTGCATTTTGGGTTACCTTGTTATAGACTCTCTCTCTCATTTTTGTATCTTTATTGTCTTAGACTTTGAGAGATAAGTTATATATTGCTGTTTAACTTTTCAAAAATTCTGTATTGTCTGTATATGACTAGTCGGCCCAAATTCTGCGAGCTCTAGCTAGTGTTATTTTGACTATCATACTTATATATCTATCTTGATTATTATTGTATTATGTTGTATCCTGTGCCTTTTTATTTTAGTTATCATGTGAACACTTGGCGTTTTTCTCTTTCTATTTTGAGCTGTAATTCTTCGTCGGACTTCTCGTGTTATTATTATTCTATATATATATATTATCGTATAAGCCTTAAAATTATGTTATCCTTTGTTTTACGGCATGAGATAAGACTTAAGGTAATTAGGGTATTATAGTTTTTAACGCTCGTCAAGCAACAAGCATGCAAGAATGTTGCTTTCCAAGCAACTGAAATCGTTGAATAAATAACTCAACTTTTGAAACATCTTATTTTTATTCCAACATTTTATTTTTGCCTATTTAATTCTTCTAGTTGAAATAAAAAAATTTATTCCAAAAATTTTATTTTTGTATTATTATCTTCTTTTTCTGAATTACTATTGTCACTTTCACACTTAAATCGCTATAATCATCACCATGACCATTACAATCATAATTTTTGGCATTATCTAAAAGGAAATCATAATGGAAAAGAGAATAATTTTAGACAAAAAAAATTAATATTGACCGAAAAATTAAAATAGAACAAAATAAATTGTTTGGAATAAAACTAGAATATTTCAAATGTTATGAATAAAATTAGAACTTAACTCAAACATTAAAAACTAAATTAATACTTTATCCATTTTTTTTAGAAGAAAAGAAATCCATCCAAAATCCAAAATTAAGTCCTTTAGCAACTCATGCATTATATCAATTATTTTCTTTCTTTGCTTGCAAAATTTTTACACATTTCTATATTTTTTAATTTGTCAACAAATTATTTGTCCAATGATCAAACTCTAAATCTTTAAATTATAAAAATTTAAGTTGATAGATAATGTTATTTATAAAGAGTGAAATTTTGATAAAAAATAAAAATTATTTCTCTTAATAAAGAATAAGCCTAACAAAAAAAAATTATCATGTGCATGACACATATTCGTTATAATTTTAGTAAACTGTAAAATACTTCACTTTCATCTAATTTTACTTTTCACAAAAAAAAAGTCCAATATCAAATATGTTATTTGAAAGAAATGAGGCTGCGGTAGTTAAATTCCAGGAATAAGTGCCAATATAAATCGAGTGAAGTGTGTTTTATATTTATTTCACATTAAAAAAATAATTAAAAATCTTAAAATTTTTTCCTACTCAAAAATGAAAAACAACTGATAATTTTTAAATTTTTTTTCCTCATTCTCATGATATATTATATAAATATTTTATACTCAAATTTTAATAATAAGCAATATTTTTTTCTTAATCTCCACATTTTCTATGGAGTTTATGGTTGAACAGGAATAAGAGCGTAAGTTTAGATCCTGAAAAAATTTTGTCCTAGACTATGTGTATGGAAAAAAAATTCTCAAGATTGAATCTCCATCCATCACACTCTCTTTAATTGAGTTTCGTGACTTTTTTTTTATTGTTTTCTTCAATTTTTTTTTTGAGATTTTGTTAAGTGATATTAGCGACACGATTAGGTGCTCCATAGATAAATGGAATTTTAAAACTCCATAAATATAAAAAAAAAAGTAAAGTTTGCATTTAAAATTTTAAATGCTCTTAAATACGAAGAGAGAGAGAAAAAATTATTAATTTTTGTTTGGATTAAATTTTTTTATTTTATTATTTTCATTTTGGATTATTTTATTTTGAAATTGATATTGAACTATTGCAATAAAAAAATAAAAGGTAAAAAGACTAATAAAATAAGAATATCTTTTTACAATTAATTTTAAAAGACTAAATATAATTTAAAATTAAAATTATTTAATTTTAATTAAAAATATGATTTAATTTTAAAAAGTAACCTATAATATTAGTTAATTTTTAAAATACAAAAATATTCTTTTGAAATTAAAGTTGTTTGATTATTTTAAATATTAAAAATTTATATTTGAATTTAGAATGATAAAATTATTACTTTTGAAGAGTAATTTTAAAATATATATTTAAAGATTAATTAAAAACACTCGTCTTTCTTTTTTTGTTTTATTTTTTCAATTATTTGAACTAAAACATAAAAATTGAATTTTTATTTTTATTTGTTTTAATTTTTTATATTTTATTTAAATCTAAATTTAAATATTTTTTTATTAATATTTATGTTTTAAAATTAATAAAAAATATATAAATAATTAACTTAAAAGTAAGAAATGTCAATAATCTGTATTAATAATAAATTAAATTAGACTTATTCAATTTACTACTAGTACAGTATATGCATAATAAATCAAATAAAATTACACAAATATCCTAAATTGAATTGGATTATATGCATGTCTCGTTTATAAATTTATATAAATCGAATTTAATTGATTCGATTTACGCTATTTACATGTAAATCTAATCAATTAGATTCGATTTACATAGAGTTGTAAACGAGACATACATATAACCTAATTTATTTTAGGCTATGTTAATACCTGGATATTATCGTATTAATTATAAATATCAACTCTCAACTAATATTTACATGTTTGCCTCATTATTTATTTAGAATAGTAAGAGCTCTTTTAGAATTAGGTTATTTAAATCAACTAGCTATAGAAAACAAAATTTTAATTTTAATTTAAAATACTTAAATATTGTATTAGTTACTTTTAAAAGGACAAAAATACATCCTATTAAGACTAGTGACGAATTTATAAGTTTAAAGAACCAATTCAATAACAAATTATATAATGACTGGCTGTAATGTTTAATGTTTAAAAATGGCGGATTAAACCCTAAACATAATAGCTCCTTCAAGTTCATATCAAGTTTCATCTCGAACTATATATTGACTAAAGATAATTAAGTTTATTACCAGATCTAACATAAATTATTATATCTTTACTAATTTTATCACTATATCATACTATTAGTGTTTTATTATGAACTATAGCTCAGATGATCGATTCTCATAATTGCTTTGAGTAAGCGCTCAATTAAGTATTAGTCTATCATAATGTATATTATTGGCATCTATAATAGAAAAACCAAGTGTGCTATGTTAAAAATGTATTTTAACCTATTATACTATCGATTTTGTAATCGATTAGATATTTTCTAAGTAAAAATGGGTGATATTTAAACAAAATATTAGTGATTAATTTAACAATCAAGACGAAAAAATAAGCTTTGGAATAATTAGAAAAGTTTTATTAGCTAAACAAGTTACTAATGACAAATTTGGAGATTGATTGAGCAACCAACATAAAAGTTAGGGTAAAAACTTTTGTTCGCTAAACGAACACTAATCAATTAGTTGTTAATAATTAAGTTAGCTACCGATTTAACAACCGAAGAAAAATATTAGGTTACGAGACAGTGAGTCGCTAAATTAATTGACAATGATGAAATTATAAATTGGTTTAATAACCAACATTAAAAATAAGTTATCTATAGCTAATTATTAAATTAACGACTAATTTAAAAATACCATTCTCATACTCATACTCACATTCATCCATTATCTTATCCTCTCCCATGAATAAAAATTACAAAAAAAATAATCTGAACATACAAAATACCGTAATAAAAATTAAGATCTAAGTATTAAGTACTATAAGATAAAATATCTTCGGATAAAGCTCTAAAAATTAAATTTATAAATAAAGACATTAAACAACACTAAAATATATTTTTTAAAGTTTGTTATTCTATTATTTCACATAAATAAAGCTTGTTATTCTATTATCTCTCATTTTTCTTTAATGATGAAAAATTAAAATTAAGCTACAATTCATGCTGACTTATAATTATCTATATTTTTTTTTTACTTGAATTCGATATTATTTTTAATTATTTAGAATTATTCTACGATTATGTTCTGAAATTTTTGTTGAGACACTTAAAAGATTATAGTCGTTACAGTCTCATTTTAAAACAAAATAATGCAAGAATGTTTATTAAAAATAGACGAATACATTTTTTTAATTTAAAATTAACGATTTTAAATAGTTAATTTTTTAAAACCGAATAAACATAATTAGTCATATAAGTATAATAATACGATTACATTTATTTTTATTAAATTAAATTTAATTATATCTATTTATAATTTTAAATTAATTAAAAATTTTATAATTTGAAATAAAAAATTTTAAATTAATTTTTATATGAATAAAATTAAATTAATTAAAAAAATAAAAATATATTAATACAATTTAAATCATACTGTAATAAGAATAAATTTGCTGTGATGGACGAATTTTGTATGTACTGTAAAAATTTACATATCTGTTAAACAAAATTTATGAAATTGTAAAAAAAAAAAGTAACTTTTAAAAAATAAAAAAAATTGTTATGAAAAATAATAATTTTTTATTGTTATTTCAGTAAAAAATCTAACACTAATAAGACACTAAAATTTAAAAAAAAAACGTTGCTTAATAAATAGTAAATAAATAAAAATGAGAAAGAGAGAAAAAGAGAAAGTGAAGAGGCAGGTTTTACTGTTTTAGTATTAGAAAAGAAGAGAGAGAGATCAGGCTAAAAGTAAAGAGCTTTTAATTTGGTATTAAATTTAGCATAAAGGAGTATTATCCCCTTTAACTATACATTAGGAAATCCCCTTTCTTTCATCATGAGTTATCTGTGCTTAAAACTTCTATTGTAATGAGTTTGTTCTGTAATAAAAAATTTCTTACCTGGAGAAAATTTATTTTAATTTATTTTTTTCTTAATCTACAGTATTACTATTGGTATTTGATTATTAACAATGGAAGCAAGAATGATAAACTAAAGTTGATTATGAATGATATTTGAAACTTTGAGAGTAGGGTTGGCAATATCACTCGAACTCGCGGGTACCCACTCTGCCCTTACTGTCTTGGTGCGAGGCGGGTTTTTAGCGGGGCAGGTTCTTGGGAAGGGCGGGGCGAGGTCGGGTTTAGGTAATACTCACCCCTATCCGCCCCACTATATATATAATATATATAATTTTAATATATAATATGTATAATATATGTAAAATAATTAGTAAATGATTAATAATATTGTATCATATTTAAATTTTTATTTTAATTTATATTATGTATGTGATAATGATTATATAAATTTTAAAATTTAATTTTATTTATTTGATTTTAATAATTATAGGAGCGGATAGGGGCAGAACGGGTACCCGCAAAAATGGATTAGAGTTCAACATTTTACTATCTGCAGATAGAAACGGAATGGATTCTATGCGGGTCCCGCCCCGTTGCCATCCCTACTTGAGAGCTGAACTTAGAGTTAAACCCCAAAATGGTCCCTGAGATTGGCGTCGTGCACTAAAATCGTCCTTGAGATCCCAATTGCACCAATTACGTCCCTGAGATTGAGAAAAGTGCACCATATTAGTCCCTGACCCATTTCTCCTTAACGAAGTGATGACATGGTTGGATGACGTGGATGGTAAGTAACACGTGTCACTCCATGATTTGACCACGTGTAATAATATGATGATGTGGTGACCAGTGACACGTGGCATGCTGACGTGGATAGTTATGCCACGTGTCACAATGTTATTTGGCCACGTGTCCATTTGTGCCACGTGTCACGACAGTATTCGTCCACGTGTCATCCATTATGTCATCGTTGTAAATGCACCGAATTAGTCCCTCACTTTGCATTAAGTGACTCATTTTAGTCCCTGAAATTGAATGTCGTGCACCAAACTAGTCCCTTCACTAATATTTTTTTATTTTTTTTCTATAAATTCAAAATTCTTAATATTTTTGAATACATTAATTTCAATTCTATTTTTTCACATGTTATTCAAATAAAAGTGCTTTTATAAAATATTTTTTCTCTTGCGAATATCCTAATCGTCGACTTGGAGTTGACGTGAAGGTATTTCAAGCACCTTCACTACTATCTCCGACCTCTTTCAGTACTTTTATAAAATATTTTTTTCTCTTGTAGATACCTCTAACCGACGTCTTGGAGTTGACGTGAAGGAATTTCAAGTTTCCCTCATTACCATCTCCGACCTCTTTTATTTATACTGCAAAGGTCGGAGATGATAGTGAGAGTGCTTGAAATACCTTCAATCTAGCTCATTTACACATAACGAAAATGTGTACTTCATAAGAATAAAATATATATATATATATATATATATATATATATATATATATATATATTTTTTTTTTTTTAATTATTGATTTCTTGTTAAAAGCACATGTTTTTTTTATGAAAACAAAAAGTATCCAATCAATCATATAATTATTTTTTTATAATAACATACTTATATATTACAAAAATTACCAATGTTCAATTATTAAAAAAATTATATAATTAAAACTAAAATCTTACAAATTTTTATGAAAGCACTTGTATTTAAATGATATATGAAAAAATAGAATTGAAATTAGTGCATCTAAGATATTGAAAATTTTAAATTTAAAAAAAATGAGAAAAAATTGGTGAAGGGACTAATTTGGTGCACGACATTCAATTTCAGGGACTAAAATGAGTCACTTAATGCAAAGTGAGGGACTAATTTGGTGCATTTACAACGATGACATAATGGATGACACGTGGACGAATACTGTCGCGACACGTGGCACAAACAGACACGTGGCCAAATAACATTGTGACACGTGACACAACTATCCACGTCAGCATGCCACGTGTCACTGGTCACCACATCATCATATCATTACACGTGGCCAAATCATGGAGTGACACGTGTCACTTACCATCCACGTCATCCAGCCATGTCATCACGTCGTTAAGGAAAAATGGGTCAGGAACTAATATGATGTACTTTTCTCAATCTTAGGGACATAATTGGTGCAATTGGGATTTCAGAGACAATTTTAGTGCACGACGCCAATCTTAGGGACCATTTTGGGGCTTAACTCGCTGAACTTATGAATTACAAATCTGATAACAATACATTTCAAATTGAATAAAACACCATAACAGTTAATAATGAAAGACATAAACATCATACTCAACAACGGCTACCATTTCATCAATAGAATGAGTCTTGGCCTGAGCGTACCCACGGCAGAACCGGAACACCCCACTGCCGCCGACTATTGGCATCTCCCTGACGGCGCTCTCCACTGTGTTCCGGCCAAGCACGCTGAGACTACTCCCATTGTACTCCCCTTCGGTAAATGCAAAACTCATTACCATGAGAAGCCCCAGCTCGCTCTGCGAAGCCGAACCGTACATTCCCTGAGCTCTTCCCACGATCTTGGAGCTTCGATCTGCCGTCTCCGTTAAGGGATCGTCCATCATAACCACCGAACCGAACCCCGTCGGCGATGTTTCGCTGGACGGAGCCGCTGCTACTCTCACGGCAGTTTGGTTGGTGCCGCTGACGATGTCGTGGAAGAAGAAGTGCAGGTGGGTGAGCTTCTCATCTTGCTGGCTGATTCCGAGCTCTGTGGAGAACAGTAGTTCATGGGAAAAAGAGTCGTGTTTTGCGCTTGTCGTGACGGCGACGGCAACGGTGAGGAACATGATGATGAAGACGAGGGAAGAAAAAGAAGGGAGGATTTTTGGGAAGGTATTGACCATGATGATGAGCTGTAAGTTTGTTAACTTTTTTTTTTTTTTTCGTTCTATAATTTGTGTGTATAGGAATCAACTTTTTCATTCAGAATGCTCGTATTTGTATATACAAAGAGAAGGGAAGAAGTAAAGTAATGAATCCCTCATTTTTTCCCCCTTCAAAGAAAAGATGCTACGATGACAACGACCTCACAATTTGGCAAGTTATATGGTACAAAATATAAATACTATTGAAAAACTATTAACTAGAGTTGATTTTTAACCGGGTTAACCAATATAAATGTTCCCCAATAATTTTTTTTTTTTTTTTTTTTTTTTTACCAAAGATAGGAGACTCGAACCCGTAACCTCTTAATTGAGTATGGAGAGTCTATGCCATTTGAGCTATTATTTAAATGTTGATAAAAATACACTCGAATTTTACTATCGATAAAAATATTTTTAAATAATTTAAAAATATAACAAAAATATCCAACAGTAAATATATATTTTAAAAAAATACTTTAGAAATTGAATTTTGATACAATTTTTTACAAGCATGATTATAAAAATAAGATATTATTATAATTAAAATTTGGTAATTTTTCATTAAGTATCTATGTTTTTTATAATTTTTTTTGTTAACAAACAATAATACTTTTAAAAAAATCACAATACAATATATACTTAACAAAAAATCATCAAATTTTAAAAATAATAATATCTCATTTTTGTAATCATGCTTGCAAAAAAATCGCATCAAAATTTAATCTCTAATGTATTTTTTGATAAATACATATTTAATGTTAGTTTTTTTGTAAAATTATCTAACATTAAATATGTATTTCTTAAAAAATACATTAGAGATTGAATTTTGATACAATTTTTTACAAGCATCATTTAAAAAATGAGATGTTACTATCTTTAAAATTTTGTGATTTTTGGTTAAGTATATATTTTTTTATAATTTTTTTATTAATAACTAATAATACTTTTAAAAAATTACAAAAATATTTATACTTAAAAAAATCACCAAATTTTAATAATAATAATATCTCATTTTTTTTAATTATGTTTACAAAAAACCACATCAAAATTCAATCTTTCAAGCATTTTTGAAAATATATATTTATTGGACATTTTATCGCATTTATAAATTATTTAAATGTATTTTTGTCGATAGTAAAATTTGGGTGCATTTTTGTCGGCGTCTGAATAATTGAGGGACGTTTTTGGTGGTTAGCCCTTTTTAATGATATGGTATCGATGTTATTATATTAATAAAATTTGAAATGGTTCGGTTGCTCGTAAGGATATAAGATCAGTTGGGTGCTGGGTTCAGAGCAAATACGGATGAGAGGAAAGTTTTCGGACCTAAACGCAAACTTTGCGAGAAAAGGAGATACCGGTGGGTCGGCAGGTGGGGCCACCTCAAAGACACACCGATACTAAAGTAAGTGTCCGTACGACGAGGCGGCTAATTAGGGTAAAGATGAAGTAATTTGGGGGAGGGGAAGGTCCTTCCCCATTTATACTTTGTACTCGGGTGAGCCCTCTTGGTTGGGCCTGTCAGCCTAGAAACTTCTGCCAGCTGTCCAGATCTTCCCCAGGGGTAGAGTAATAGGCCGGTCACTTTTGCGCGTACAGATCGGTAACCTATAAGGTGGACCTCTGGCCCATGTTGGGTTGGGTCAGAACAGTGCCCCCAACGTGGCAAGTTGTGAGGATCGCGGTTGGCGCATTCACGTTATTCGGGTCTTCTTGCATGATAGTCCTCCTCTGCTCGTGATTCCGTTGATGGGATCCGCGCCTTTGGTGCGCGTGACTTGCCCCCATCCATTGTCTGGGGCGTCACTTCGATTTTTGTGCTAAGAACATTAAATTCTCTTTATGACTGATTTGAAAGCGGAGGAAAAGGTCCATTTTGCCCTTGCCTTTTCACGCTCCCCCATTGACGGTTACCATCTCCGCATTCATAACTCTTTCACATCTCCTTTACTTCTCATTCTCCTCTTTTATTTTCCCCCACGACTGCTATTTCGCAACCAACACTTTACCTCCTACTTGCTGTGTATTTCACTGCATTTGCCTCCAATTCATTAATTTCTTCTGCTTCACTTACTGGTAAGTGAATCCTTCGTGCTTATTTCGTTCATTTTAATGCTTCTTTTTTGTTGCTATTTGTTGTGTTTGCTTTTGCTGCTATTTGTTGCGCTTGATTGCTGTTTACTTGAATTGAACTCGCCATTGCTAGCTAGTTTTTAGGGGGTACCATAGGTATTTGCTTCTTGGATTTAGGCCTAAAATTGTGTAAAATAGCATACGGTAGTGTTATAACAAAATGTAGAAAAAATGTAGTTCAGTTTTGACTTCTCTGAGTTTTTGACTTCCTATTTTGACTTAAGTAGTGCCCCCATTGTAGGTATGGTGTAGCAGCCTCTGGTGCAAAATCTTGTAAATCATTATGTCTGGGTTACTTCTGATGTAACGAGCACGTCCTCCAAGAAAACTCTGAAGGAGCTACAAGAATTCCAAAATTCAGGGCCACTATGCGGGGTGTGGTCCAAAGGAGGCATACTACGACTTGTTCGTTCTGGGAGCGCATTTGCTAACTAAATTTGTCGTCTTCCTGGGTTCCCGACTAGATGTAGGTGTATAAGCCCATGTTCACCATGTTGGGCCTTCGTCTCCCTTTCTCTCCTTTCATCATGGCCCTTTTGAATCGGTGTGATGTTGCCTCGTCACAACTTCACCCCAACAGCTGGGCCACTATCTGTTGTTTTGAGATGGTATGTGAATACCTAGAGCTCCCGGCCTCCATCAATGTCTTCCTTTACTTCTTCCTGCTCACCAACCCCTCCCAAGAAGGAAAGTATAAGAAAGGATACCTTTCCTTCGGGGGCTATACAGAACCGACAAATCATCGGTCTTTTAAGAGAACTGTTTCATGGTTTCAAAGAGACCTTCTTCAAAGTGAGGCCGACTAGGGGCTACCACCCCTTTTGGCTCACCCTTGAAGGAGAAAGGTGGATACCGATCTATTAGAGTTTCAGTGCTGGCGCCAACTACTTAATAAAGATTACCTATGATGCACTAGGTCGAAAGAACTAATAGATCGCTAACGTTTAAATGGTTATTTTTTGTTCTAAAAATCTTATTCCTCATCTATTAATGGGCAACCGAGAATCCGGTCGCGAATGTGTGGGTAAGATTCTCTTCCTGTCGATTTCCCATTCTTCCGACTTGCTCATTATTGTTTTGCTTCTAATTTCATATACTTTTTGTCTTCTAACTTCTTAACTTTTTTATTTTACCTTTTGCTTCTCCTGTAGTTGGGATGGCTATAGGGCACATAACTCTGTCCCGCTTGATGACTCATCTCTTTCCAGGAGATGATAGTGGCAATGATAGCTCGACGACCCCCACCGACGAGCCTGAAGCCCCTGTAACCGACAAGGGCGAAGATTAATCACGTCCTCCACCTGAGGAACCTATCTGGAACGTCGCTACCGACGAAGATGATCGGGGTAAGGGGATAATGATCGAACCTGAAGCCGAGTTGATCGTTATTTCCAGCCCTAAGAAGAGAAAGATAAACTCCGGCTCACAGAAAGTTCCCTCCATGGTGGAGAAGAACTTTGACGCAGGGATCTGCATCGACTCCCAACTCCTCCCTAGTATTGAGGAGTTCTTCCAGAAAGAAGACCTGGTCGCTTGGGTGAGGTGAACGTACCTGAGAGAGCAAGAACGTAGTAACAAGAAATTGCAAGGAAAACTAAATCAAGACAAGATCAAAATCTAAATCCATGAGGTAATTAAGCTAAATCTATCCTAATTCTAGAGAAAAGAGAGAGCTTTTCTCTCAAGAAAATAACCTAAAATATGTTGCTAAACTAAACCTATTTGCTCTCCCTTTGTTCTCTCTTGAATTTGGCCTCAAATACTTCAAAAATGAGTTAGATTTGGGCTTGAGGAGGTGTAGAAATCGCACGCCACGTTTTCTTTAAGTGAGTCACGTGCTTCGTGTCACGCATACGCGTGAGGTATGCGTATGCGTGACCTGACAAAATCTCCCACTCACGCGTACACGCAAGGCATGCGTACGCGTAACCGTGAATTACTCCAAATCCTCATTTCTTCATGAATTCTCCACTTTTCATGCTTTTTCTTCACTTATTCAATCCAATCTTTGCCTTCTAAACCTAAAATCACTAAAAAATACATCAAGGCATCGAATGGAATTAAAGTGAATTAAATTTAGCAAATTAAGGGCCTAAAAAGAATATTTTCACTCTTAAGCACAAATTAGGAAAAACTCACAAAGCTATGCTATTTTTGTGAATAAATGTAGGAAAAGTTGATAAAATCCACTCATTTCAATACAAGATAAACCATAAAATTGTGGTTTATCAATCTCCCCATACTTAAACAATAGCATGTCCTCATGCTAAACTCAAGAAAGACAAGAAAAGGGTGTTAACATTTATTCAAAGTAAACTACATATATACAATTTATCTAGATACATGCAACTATTTGGTCAAAATATATAATTTTCAAGAATACATATATGAACATAAGGGTTAAAGCAATCACAACCAAATCAAATCCAACAATTGATTAGAGTTCTAGAAAAGAATTTATAAACTTGCAAGGTAAGAAGTAATCATAGGTGAAAACATAGAATTGAGCAATCGAACCCCTCACCGGATGCGTATATGCTCCAATCGCTCAAGTGTTTAGGGTTGATTTACTCAATTCTCCTCCAATCATGCTTTCTAAAATTTGTTTTTCATCTAACAATCAATAATTATTCAATATATGCATACAAATATCATGAGGACTTTTTTTGTCTTTTTGTCTTTTTTTTTCTTCTTCTTCTTTATATATATATATATATACAAAAGAGACTAATGCATATGGTTTAAGCAATTAATGCATGAATATATACCCAATTCTCAAGATCTTCAACAAAAAATATAAAAATACACTTTTATCTCAACCAATGTTCCCAACTTTTCCACACTCGAATTACACATACTCTCACTAGCCTAAGCTAATCAAAGATCCAAATGAAGGATATTTATTATTTTTTACTTAGGAATAGTGATGTGCTAAAATTAAGAATAAAAGATAATTAAATAGGCTCAAAATTAGTTAACAAAGGTGGATAAAAGGGTAAGACCATTTGGGTAAGTGAGATCAAATGAAATAACAGCCTCAATCATATAAATGCATATATACATCAAATAATGGACATAAAGAATCAAACAAATCAAATATTACAATCATAGAAATAGAATAATACACACAAGAATGAAAATAGTGGTTAATATGATGTAACCACATAATTAGGCTCAAAGCTCACATGGTTGTGTGTTCTTAGCTCAAAAACGTGTTCCACAATTAATTCAAGCAAGTTTCAATGAAAAGTATTTTAACTCAAATCAATTTTGGAATGCCCTATAGATGAACTCCTTGGAAAATTTTATTATTTTGACTAAGTTTATTATATATGTATATATGAAAAGAAATGCAACTAACTAAGAAAAATGCAATTGAAGCTCTAAAATATATACAAGCTAAGAAAAAATGCAACTAAGAATTCCAAAAGACCTAGTAATAGAATAAATTAAAATGCGAAAGTATTTGGGATTAAAAATTTTTCACCCAAGATTCGCCACTCGGTCGGACGACTGACCCCCCACACTTAAAAGTTTGTACGGTCCTCCGTGCATATTTTTTCTTCTACATTCGTTTTTGCTTATGGTGGATCATCCTGAAAGATAGAAAACAGGATAATAAGATAAGTAAATGCAAAGCCAAGGAAGTATAGATTATTGGAATGAGGAAAGAATCACTAAAATGAAGTGAGTAAATAAGTTTGTGACATTAAGAAAAATAGTATGTGACGCGTGGTTTAGAATTCACACACTAGTATTGAAATCTATATCACAATTACACAAAAGAAGTATACACTTCACTCATTCTAGTGTGCTTGAGATACTTTAAATAAAACTTATAGGTTAAGATAAACAAACAAGTAGTAAAGAAGCATAAAAGCATTCAAGCAATAATCAAGTGATTGTGAAATGGATAATGAATGGGCATTGGTTGATGTGCAAGAGAATTCAATGAACGAAAGAAAATATAAAAGTTACACATCAATCAATGACACATTTTGTGCTTTTGTTCGTATCCCCTAATTGACATAAAGCGGGAGACATGAGTTCTATGCAACTTAGAAAAATAGAGATATAAAGTGATATCAATCACATAGCAAACATAGTCCACAAAGCTTAAAAATTTCAAAAAGATATCACTGGATGAGCTTACAATCCAATTTCATAAATGAAGCGTTATGCCAAAATGAATGGTTTCAAGTATGTGTAGACCACATAGTTAAACAATTAAGGGTCAACATGTCATTAAGGCTTAAGCATAACCTGGTAATAAAAACAATGATCAATATGAATGCATATGATCAAGAAACACAATGCATTAAGATAAAAGCATATCATCAACCATCAAGAAATTTCCTAGTCACGGTTAAAGGACGTAAATATCATGGTGGCCAAACACATGTAATTCAAAAGATTTAAAATGTTTTGAAGGCAATTCACAAGCACTTGGTACTTACAAATGTTAAGCATGAAAATTTCAATACCAAGCAACAAATTATAACCTCAATTTCAATCTAATAGTGAGTATTAACAAGAATGATGCTAAAATAGCATCAAGTCAGTAATCAGCAGCAATATCTCAGTAGAATCAGCAAATTAAATCAATAATCTAACACTTATCACCAAAATATAACATATCCTAGCCAACTAATCTACTAAGACAGAGAATTAACTAACTAACTAACTAACTAACTAACAAATGGAGATGATGGTGGATGGTGAATATTGGTGGTGGTTGAAGGAGGGAAAGAAGAGAAGAGAAGAGAAAAGAAGAAAAGAAGAAAGGAAATAGAGAGAAGAGAAGAGAAGAAAAGTATGTAAGATAGGGGAGTCATGCGTACGTGGAAGGTCACGTATACGCGTGACATGGGAAAATGGGATGTTGCGCGTACGCAGAAGTCACGCGTACGCGCGACTTGGAATTGTCCAAACGTACGGTATTCACACGACACTGGCACAACAAGGCAAATGTTCTGTCCAGGGGTGACGCGCATACGCGTGGAGCAAGCTTACGCGTGACTTTCCTTTTGTTTGTTTGTTTGTTTTTTTGTTTGTTGTGCATTCATTATGCAGAGGCACAAAACTCGCACAAACCCCATTTGGTTCAGGAAGGCGGTCACGCATACGCTTAGGGCAAGCATACGCGTAAGGCAGCCATACACGCGGCATGGTGCTCTACTTTTAATGATTTTTCAAATTTTTACACCAAATCAAGCATTCCAAACATCCAAAAAGTTACTTAAAGACTACCAAACCTTATTGATCATATTAAACTATCAAACAAACCTAACGAAACTAAAAAAAAGTGAAAATTAAGCTTAGGTACCAATATATACAAAAGAGAAAGTGGAAAGAATTTACCATGGTGGGGTGTCTCCCACCTAACACTTTTAGTTATAGTCCTTAAGTTTGACTTTTTGGGAAGCTCTTTGTCATGTTGGCTTATGCTTATACTCATCTTTGAACTTCCAACAATGCTTGAATCTCCAAAATGCTCCATGATTACTAATTGATTGTACCAAGCATTGATAAAGTTCCAAACAAGCTAAGGGCTCCCAAAGTAGATCTTCCTT
Organism: Arachis ipaensis; assembly: GCF_059453495.1. Lineage (NCBI taxonomy): Eukaryota > Viridiplantae > Streptophyta > Magnoliopsida > Fabales > Fabaceae > Arachis > Arachis ipaensis. Next base: position 28,196,523 of record NC_142439.1, on the reverse strand, counting down.
TTGTAATCCGAGGTCACAAATCTTATTTTCACACCCGTCTTCAAGTTGATCATCGAAATTCCAATCGGATGTCAAGCAATCTGAATTCTCATTCAAGCTCACAAACATCTCCCTAGACCCAAGCAAGTGAGCTATACAACGTTTGAATTTCAACTTTGAGCTTTCAACCATAATGAACTTTGAATTGTGTTTTCAACCACTAACCATCTCTCTTTTTCTCTTAGAGCTACAAAGAGCTTTAAGTTGACCATCCGTCTCAAGTAAACCATATTCAAGCGTAATAAGAAAGCTAAGAGATATAAATTTTACCCACTTGAATGGAAGAATAGATGGTAATGGCTTAGGGGTAGATGTCTCCAGTAAATAGGGCACAGTTCTTCCGTTTTCAGAAAATCTTTTTCATTCAATTAAAATCATATTTCTCTCAAAATCGTCTTCCGCTTTAAACTCTTTATTGCAACTAATTATTTTTTCTTCAAAAACTAAACTCAATTAATTTCAATAAAAATTCATATATTTATAAATAAATAATTTTGTTCTTTAAATCTTTCTCAAAAGCCAAGTCTCTGCTCCTTTTTACTCGAAAACTCTGTTCAAAATACTCATTTAGTTATAATTAATTCCAAATCAAAATTCGACTGTCAGAACTCAGTTGCATACTATCATATAACTCAGTTTTCAGCCAATTATTCAACAACAACATCTCAGTGCCTTATTTCTCAATATGGCTGAAACACAACAACAAATCCAGCAGCAATTCAGCTAAAATTTCAACAGCCAACAATCACATATTTGAGCAATAGACATCAATAGACAACAATCCAACCATAAATATCAATTATTTCATAATTTTAGCCGATTAAAGAGTCAAACTCTGCCTCTGTGAAGCGTAGAACACACACAAGATACTGGAGGAGGTTTCTGATCGGTCAAACGGAGTGAAAACATCGAAAACTCAGTGGGTTCCTTCCCTCTTTGGGTTCGGCCAAACTGGTTCCTGGCAGAAGCAGCTCCACTTCACGATTCTACCAAACAAAACACACATCACCGCATAGAGGATGAAGATACGGTCACTTTTATTAGATCAGAATTTTTGTGGGGATCACGGATCTTAAGAAATCAAGCTCGGAAAGATGAAAAATCAACAAAAATTATCCATGCATGTCACAGCTGAACTAGAGGAGAGAGAGAAGATTTGTGCTTATATATAATGTGTAATTAGTGACTAATGTCACTTAATTAGATGGGAAAGGCATGTGTCACGACACGTGGCGTATTAAGCGCTGCGTGTTGCGTTTTTGAGCTACTGAGTCAGCGAGGTTAAATTTTTAAATATCTTAGAAGATAATTAAGATAATTAGATATGGTAAAAACTCAAATAATTATCTCAAGTAGTGGTATTTAATTAGAATAAAGATTGGATAAATTACTAATATAAATGACATTAGTAAAGCCTAGCTTTTTTCAATCTTCTAGGTCCAATATCAAGTGATTGTCTTTCATCAAATAAAATTAAATAATAACATAATATTAATATTACATTATTATCCATTTTATTTAAAAATCAGAAAAAAAAATTTTTTATAAGCGCAGACTGATAGAAAGAATTATTGTCGGTCTAGAATTTTTCTCAATAGAAATAAGAACTTTGTTGTAAGCATAGCTCCAAACCAACAAATAACTCTCACATCAAATTTTAAAAGTTTTTGGTTGTTACAAAGTACAAACCCCAATAAAAATTAACCGAAGTATTTAAACCTCGGGTCGTCTCACAAGGAATTGCAATGAAGTGATCAATTATTGGCTATGAAGAACAAGGGGGTTTGATTTTCAATTGACAAGAAAATATAATGACAATAAAGTAAATGACAAGAACTAATAAAGGAAAGGAAAGAACTCTTGGCTAAGCATAAGAATTGAGATCACCATCCTTGTCTACAAACTAAATATTGACAATTACGAGGAACCGAGCTCATTAAGTCTACTTTTATGCTTGAATTATATCGAATGGCTTGATCAACATCAATCCATAAGTCCTAACCTAGCTACTAATTGACTTAGTAGTAGACTAGTGTCAATGGTTATCAAATTGACCACAAAGAGTTCTCAAATCTCCAAATCAATGAGACCCAATGACTCAAGGTCACTCAATTCCCTTAGCCTAGGCCAAGAGTAAAGAAAACTACTAAAAAAAACTAGTGAAAATATTTTATCAAACACCTAGTGTGCAAGAAAAGTAAACATCACAAATTGCAAGAATTAATGAAGCTATAACTAACAAAAATAAGGAATCAACAATAACAAGTGAAGTAAACATCAAAAGACATAGAAACATAAAACTGCACTAAAAGAAAATTCAAATCAACAAGAGTTCATGAAACATAAAAGCAACAAAATAAAGAAAATGACAAGTAAAACTAGAAGAGTAGAGATTTAACAACAAGAAATTAAAAGAGAAAACTAAATCAAAACAAGAATTGAAAGTTGGATCTAAGAAAATTAAACCTAAACTTCCCTAAATTCTAGAGAGAAGGGAGAGCTTCTCTCTCTAGAATTCTCACCTACACTATGATGAAAACTAAACTATGACTACTTGCTTTCTTCCCCCCTTCAATCCTTGGGTTCAATAGCATCAGAAATGAGTTGGATTGGGCCCAAAATGCCTCAGAAATCGCTGGCCACGAGTTGCTCAAAATGGCCCACGCTGATCCTGCGACGCGCACGCATGGGCGACGCTTCGCCTAACTGTCTGGTAACTATGGCAAATTTTATATAATTTTGAAGCCCCAGATGTTAGCTTTCCAACGCAACTGGAACCGTCTCATTTGGACTTCTGTAGCTCAAGTTATGATCGTTTTAGTACGAAGAGGTCAGAATTGACAGCTTAGCAATTCCTTCATTTCTTCATGAGTTCTCCATTTTTACATGCTTTTCTTCATTCCTTCAATCCAATCTTTGTCTTCTAATCCTGAAATTATTTAACAAATATATCAAGGCATCGAATAGAATTAAAGTTAATTAAATTTAGCTATTTTAAGACCTAAAAATATGTTTTTACACTTAAGCACAAATTAAGGGAGAATTACAAAACTATGCTATTTTATTGAATAAATATGAGAAAAGTTGATAAAATTTCCTAAATTAAACACAAGATAAACCACAAAATTGGGGTTTATCACGCACACACTATCTAAGTAGCTAGACTGTAATAAGGTGGTTAAACCAAAGTGATTTAGGTTTTGTTACGCATTTAAATGTTTTTGTCAATCAAATTTAATTAAGTTGGTTCAAACTCAACAAAAATTATTTACACACGTACGTGTGAATCATACTTTTTTTACGTGAAAAATAACACTGAAATTATTTAATCGTGACATTGAATTTTTTTAAATTTTGACACTACAGTTTGTTTTTTTATTTCTTTTTTTTCTTTGTGCAAAATTTATGTGTTTTTATTTATAAAATACGTTTTTTCTTTTAAAAATTTTAATGTTTATTGTAAAAAAAGATAAACCAATAAAAAAATAAAACTTTGCATAATTCTTTTATTTTATTTTTTTTATTTAATTTTTTCTCTTTTTTTGTTTTTATTCTTTTGAGAGGGTGAAATAAAAAGAAGGATGAGGAGGAAGAGTTTAAGAAAAATATAAAACAGAAAATAGCATCAAAATTTTTTAACAGCGACACAAAAATTTCTTACTTTTGACACGAAATCTCTTAATTGTGACACAGAAATTTCTTAATCGAAATTTCTAAGGACTTGATACAGTAATTTTTTAACAAGAACTTATTTGACTGCTTCTTCTTATTCTTCTTCTTTCTTCTTTTTCTTTGTTGTTTTTATTTGTTCGTTTTTGTTATTTTTTTTTGTTTTTCCTCTTCTTATTTTTATTCTTGTTTGAGAAAGAGATAAATAAAAAAATAAAATAAAGAAAAAGAAGAGAAAGAGAAAATAGGAAGATAAATTGACGTAGAAAAAGAAGAAGATGCATGATGTGTACGTAAAATTCAGTTATTTGAGTTTTTGTTTATACTAAAATAAAATTGGTGTGTAGATCTAAGATGTGTAAATACAATTTGATTTAACTTGAAAAAAAAAACTTGAATGTGCCTAACTTTTTTGAGTAATCTAAAGTTTAAACCTTTTTTTTTATCTTTTTGAACCTTTAAGACAACCAAAGAAAGGTAGGAATTTTTCTGTTTCGTCTTATACCACGTAGAAGAAAAGAACCAAAGAACCAATTATTTAGGAGTAAATAGTCAAATTGGTCCCCGAAAGATAGCCCGATCTTCAAACGAGTCCCCGTAAGAAAAAGATAATAAAATTTGTTCCCGAAAAATTTAAAATTGGTAACGTTAGTCCTTCCGTCAACGTTTCGTCAATTCCGTCAGTGATGCCGTTAACTGTTGCTTATGTGGCTGTCAGTGTGGCATATGAGCATGCTAGCTTGGCGCAGAGTGGCTGGTGACAAGATATATTTCCATATGTATGTCAAATTAGTCCTAGGTCTGTAAACCCTAATCCCCTCTTCGTTTTAAATTGCCATTGTTGCTGCAGCTTGAGATTGATTCTGCAGAGGCCGAAAATTCATGACCGATTGCACGATGGGTAGCGTAGGTGGGGGTCGCAGTCGACAAGTGTCGCAATCACACGGAAGTCATGCCTCGAGCTCTTCGCTGCGGTGGCGGAGGAAGAACTCTGACCTAGTTTGCTTTTGTGAGCTGAAGACAGTGATCAAGAAGCCTGGGACAAGAGAAAATCCTGATAGATTGTTCTATGCTTGTCCAAGATACCGGGTGAGTTATCAATGTAGTCTTCTTGAAACTTCAAATGATTTGAGTTGGATTTTGACATTTTGGTACCCTGATGTTGTGCAGAAGGGCAGCCACTGCAATTACTTTAGGTGGGCTGAGGACGACGAGTATGAAGGATTAGAGCACTTAGGAGAAGTTAAAACTGATGCACAAATGGAGAGTGATGCTGCTTTGTTGAACCATAACATATCTTGGAGAATGATGACCTTAGAAGCTGAAGTAAAAGCACTTAGGATGCAACTATATTTTGGATTAATAGTTGTGATTGTGATTTTTATGATTATGTGTATGTTCTTTAGTGGGAAGTGAAGCAGTTACTGTGAAAAGGTGAAAAGGATGATGCTGTGAACCTTGACAGTTTTCTGTTGTTGTGAAAACCTTGCATGTTCATGTTTCTTTACTAGTAAAAAGGTTATTTACATGCAACATTGTTGTTGATCATAACATAATGTAAGCAAATCAGAATAAGCAGAATTAAAATTAAGTGAAGTAGGAATAGCATAACATCATAACATAACCAATGGTGAACTAGTTTCCATTGTCACAGATTCAAATAAGAACATTATTTTAACATGATAATAATCCAAAAGGTAGTAGCTGACAGTTGAAAGCAGTATACCATAAAGGGCTATACAAAAAACAGGGCTATTGAAGATACCACAACTACCACATTGTTTATAAATGGTAAAATTTAGCCCTGACAAAATAACAGATACTAATTGTCCTATATTTTATGTCTTCAAGTCTTGAAGTCATTCCATGTCTTTTTTTTTCTGGGAGGTTTGAAACCCGGAGTTGGAACAAATGTCATGAAGCTGGCAAGTTTCTTGGCTGTTGCGGAGCTGCTACCCTTGATGGTTTCAGCAGATACAGCAATTGCTCCTGGAGAGGCATTTCCCTTTGCCCTGGCCCTGGTGACATGGAGTTTTGGAGGCCTTCCTCTTTTTCTAGTCTGAATCAAACAGTTATCATCATTGTCTGAAATAAAAAATAGCTACAAGTAACCAATGCTCAAATTAAAAGTCATGGGCAAGATTACCTGAGTGACATTGGTTGAGGTTTGGGATTGTTGTGTCAGTGGAAGCTGAGCATGCTGAGTAACAGGAATTTCAGTCTGTTCATCTGGAGCAGCTACTGCTACTGCAGGTGGTGTTTGTATGGGCTGAGTGTGATCTTCCTTTTCTGCTTCGGGACCAGGTGCATGTTGTAGTTGTTGAACAGCTGCAAGCTGCGATTGCATCATCCTTGCTTTCTCTTGAGCATCGTCTTGCTTTTTCTTGCTGGAAGTTCTCTTGGTGTGGCCCACCTCTCTACAGTACATGCACCGAATTGGAGCATACTTCCTTTTCATTTTTGTTTTCGTGCCAGTGGGTCCTTCATCCTTGTCCTTCTTTCTATTTGTTGTTGGTCTGCCTGGTTTAGGTTTGATAGGAGGTGGAACAGGTGCAGGAGAACCAGTTTTCTCCCATAGATCTTATCCCTTGACAGGATTAACATTGAATTGGTATGTTCTTCTGTAAGCATCCATGCTCAACCATTCGTGGCAATACTCCTCAGGCCTCTTATCATTTTTTTCTTGAATGGCTGATATTGCGTGCATACAAGGCATTCCTATATATTTCAGAAAAAAAAATTCATTCAGTTAAGTATGAAGCATGGTATACATATGAAAAATGAAATCAGTTATGAATTCAACCAGTCAACTGCCAAAACCTGCAGGAGCAAGTATGCTTCCCCAAATCTACCACCATATTAGTAGGCTATCCTTGAACTTCGTAGACTTCCTCTTTCGCATCACCCGACCAGTAGGGAGCCCAGTTTCTGGATAACTTAATAAGAGATTCTAGCATACTTTGCTGAACTGGAGCAAGTTTTCCTTGATAACTCAGAAGCTTCAGTCTATTATCAGACATGCTTTTCATAACCATTCTTTGTACCTCCTCTGCCAGACTCAGAATAGGCTTACCTCTGTCATGCTTCATCTTTGCATTGAAGGATTCACAAGCGTTGTTGCAAATGTTGTCGACCTTTGGCCCTTCACTGAAATGGGCTTTGGTCCAAGCTTCCTTCGGCCACTTGGCTAAGTATTCCCAAGATTTTTGATTAATCCTTTTGACTCTATTCATATTCCTCTCGAACTCAACCGGGGTCCTCGATCTTGCACACTCCCAGACCAAGTCCTTAAGTTCGACGCTGCCCCAGTGTTTGGAGAAGTTCCTCCACAAATGCCACACACAAAATCTGTGTGGAACTGCTGGGACGAGTTCTTTGACTGCTGGTATTAACCCCTGCACAAACAGTCAAGCCCGACAACATTTACAGTCATTACAGTCCTCAAAGAAGCATCATTAAATCAAAAAAGTCCTTAAAAATCAAATCGTGATTCAAATTAGTCCTCACCTTTTGCATGTCTGATATGAAATACAAGTTCTTTGCCTCATATTCTCTCAGGTCTGATAGGAGCAGCTCCAAGAACCATTTTCAGTTATTTCAACATCAACAATTGCGTATGCAATCACAAAAATGTGATTGTTTGCATCCTGTCCGCATGTAGTGAGAAGCTGTCCTCCATGTAATGTTTTCAGGAATGCCCCATCTAGACCTATCAATGGCCTACAGCCTGCTTTGAAACCCTTCTTACAAGCATCTAGACAGACATAAAATCTCTCGAACTGAGGCGGATTATCAGTTATGGGAATCACACCCACCTGAACTGTCGAACCTGGGTTGGCAGTGAGCAATTCATGTGCATAATCCCATATCAACCCGTATTGAGCAATCTCATCCCCTTCAACTATCTTCCTAGATGCCTTAAGAGCTCGGGTAATGCATGAACTATTCAGCTTCACGTTGCACTTCCTAACAAACCACTCATATACCTCCCTATGCTTCATCTTAGGGTGCTTCCTAAGTTTTGGGTATAACTTATTCACAGTCCATTCCAATGTAGTAGCTCTGTTTTTTCATTTTCTTGCGCAAGTGTGATTGTCAACTAGTATTTTTATCTGCCAGGAACCATCACTGGGGTTGTGTCTACAATATACTACCCATGGACAGTCTTCACACTTACAAACTGCCCTGACTCTAACCTTGTCATTCTTACAGAACCTAATATTCCTATCCCATTGTATAGTGTAATCTCTAGTGGCAGCCATAAAATGTTGCTTGGATTTGAAAACCATACTTACCTCAAACTTCAGATCACCAAATTTGGTCTTGTCATTATAATGTGGATACACAGCTGGCCCTTCATCTTCAGAGTCTAACTCATGGGCAGAATCTTCTGACTTCCATTCATCTCCATCTGATGATTCTTCCCAATCAAATTCGTCATCTGACTCTGAAATTACATGAAAATACCGTAAGATTTGTGTAGAAAAAATAAATTAGTTGAATCAGATCTATTAAACAAGTAAATTCAATAACAGATATACAATTAATTATATAATACCTTCATCAGAGCATTCATCAGATTCGATGTCCTCATAGCTGGAGTCATCAGTGTCAATAGCTTTGTCCCTTGTTCTGTCAGCAGCAGGCCTATGCTTCTCTCTGTGATCTACTTTCTTGGCCCAAGAAGACTCTACTCCATCAACTCCACTATCACTGTCACTACTGTATATGGGATCTCCTGCAACTTTTGGAGGCTTGTACAAACTGTCTTCAGCACTATCATATGAATCATGAGATTGACTATCATCTGCAAATGGAGTTGCCTTAACCTGCCTTCCAGATCTTGTACTGGTTGTGGCTTTCACCTTCTTGCTGATCTTGTCGGCTGCTGTAGCCTTGCCACTCCCTTTAGCAGCCTGGGGTTTAGTCCAAGGTTTGGGCTGCTGGACGGGCTTTTGCATGGGCTTGGTTTTGGGCTTTGGAGTGGGTGTACATGTGGGTTGGGGGTTGGGCTGAGGAGTAGGCTTAGGTGTGGGCTCAGGAGTGGGCTGAGGTGCGGGCTGAGGTGTGGGATGAGGAGTGGGCTCAGGTGTGGCTTTAGGTGTGGGCTTATGTGTGGGCTGAGGAGTGGGCTTATGTGTGGGTTGAGGAGTAGCCTTAGGTGTGGGCTGAGGACTAGCCTTAGGAGTGGGCTGAGTTTTGGCTCTTTTTGGCTTAGGTGATTTTTTTGTTGTCTTACAGTAATCTTGGGACATTGCATCATTGTGGTCCTTGTTCAGTTTCTCTGCTTCTTCAGGGATGGTTGGCAAACAAAGTACTTCATCATCATCCTTACTCATGCAGTCAACCACGTGTGGCTTAGACACTACATGCTCAAAATAGATGTTGATGAGGTGATGATTCCTCCTGCAATCCTTAACCAATTCCAACAGATCAGTGTCATTTTCTAGCTTCCTCAACCCATTATCCAGCAGCGTTCCAGGAACTTTCCACAAGCAATTGTTCATCTCAGCATATCCCAGCTCCTTGTAGTATCCCTTCACAAAGAAAACGTCTAGAGTGTCTAAATCTACACCCATTAATACTTCAGTATTATCTGGTTCATAACACAGATAGCCTGATTCATCTGTTTGGAACTTCCCACCATGGTGAAATACAAAGGTCGTTGGGGGACCTTCCATCTGAAACCAAAACAGCAACACACACAACTGATGCAAATTTATTTCATGGAGAGGCAATGCATATTCAACATCAACTCCCAAAATGAATCTAACACACACACATGCAGCTACACAGAGCACAAACAACGTTCTCAAGAATCCAAAAACAGGGTCATATCATGGATAATCACCAAAGCCCTAAGCCTGAACACATTCTCCTAAACCCTAACATTGTAAACAATAACAATGGATTTCCAACGATAATACAACTACATTGATCAGGAGATAAAACCACAATCACTCTCACAAAATAAGAAAAGAAAGCTAACCTACCTCTCACGCAAGGCGATGGAGTGCCCTTTTCGGTTGACCAACGTGGTCGCAAACCGGTCACCAACAACTCCAGCACACTGTCGTCGTTGGTCAAGCCTGGTCGTCGCCGTTCAATGCTTCGTCTTCCTGGAGGAAACAACTAAGACGAAGGGATTGCAGGAGTTTTTTCGTTTGAAGATCGGGGTATCTTTCGGGGACCAATTTGACTATTTACTCAATTATTTAGCCTCCAAGGTGTAGAAAACTATATTCAGTCTTTATCATTGATCTTGATAAAATTTTTACTACGAACATAGTTTTTTGGATCCCAAACCATGAACTAAAATTCTGAGTTCACTTTCAGAAACTATAGGAATTTTCTCCCTAGTTTTCCAAACTAGAACTGTAAAATTCTTTCGCCTAAAACTATAGAATTCTTTACCGATAGAGTTTCATTTGTAATCATGAACTTTTTTTTTAAAGAGATTAAGATTCTTAAATTTCACATATCTCTTTATTTTTTCTTTTAAAAGTTTGAAAACAACTTTATAGTTATCTATTTTTCGTTTCATATATAAATATTCAAACTAAGTCGTTAAAAAACAAAAGACTGATACTCTTAATAAGAATTTTCACCAACTTTAGGAGGAGGCTTTGGTAGGACAACTTTAGAAGTCTTGCAAAGTCTTGTTTTCATTTGTTGTTGTTCGATTGCCTTCTCTTTACGACTTTACCAAGAAACAAATTTAAATTTCACAATCGGAACTTGAAAAATGAACTAAATTATCAATAAATTGAAACTCATGTTGAGGGACATACCTGAGAAGAAAGAAATCTAATGCAGTAAGAGAGAACATGCACCTTGGCATTCAAATTTAATTTCATTCTTAACCATTATCTTAAAAAGTTTAGGGCACCTAATAATTCCACAACAATTGCTATGTTGATATGTATGTCCCAATATCGAAATTTAAGAAAATAAATAGAGCACAACAGAGTAGAACAAGAACATTAAGTGGCCCTGAACACTTATTTGGTATCAATAGTTATGAAATAAAAATTGAGTTTCAGCAATTAAGTATGAACTACAAACAAAATGAAGTAAACTTGACAACATCTGTGAACAAGTTCGTGATATAGAGAATAGCCTATGATGTTTAAAGAAGATGAATAATGTTTATTCCTTAAACTATACTTTAATATACATCCCTTCCAATTACAACAGTGGTGCTTAAATAAAGCTGGTCAAATTCAAAATCTCCCTGCCCCTTCTGCTATAAAAGATTACCAACTTTTCCTCACTAGCTACAACCAAGTTCAGTGTGTAAAATGTATCTTATCTTCCTTCCTCATTTTCTTCCATGCTTCCAATATTTCATATGCTGAGGGCTTGCCAGGTACTCCCTCACCATCATCATCATCATCTTTATAGTTTCCATCTTCCCCGAGCACCTCATTTGAATTATCGGAAGACTTTTCGGGTGCGAGATTATCGGCAAATTCCAGCCTATTAGCACCATAATTTATTCTATCTTCCATCTTAAATTTTTGAGGCCTGAAAAAGTCATTTTCTCCTATATCATCTTGATCATAATTGAAGATAAATGCCTCTGATTCACTGGAGTCATTTACGAGCTCAGCACTTTCCATCCTCATTCTCCCTGAAATATTTGGCTCATCTTCTCTTCTTTCATCTGAATCAATTTCGTCATTCTGAAAATTTCCCGTACTTCCAATCCCAGAAGGGATGACTCTAGAGATTGTTTTTGACGCACCTAATCCGCAGAGAACATGCAACGATCTTGATAAATTTGAGACTGTTGCTTCTGACACGACATCACAGTTACCAAGAGAATCCAATAGCCGCTGTAGATTTTCATGGTTAATCCGGTCTTTATTTTCCTTAAACATGTCTGTCCACTGCTTTTCAGTCACTCGGAATGGTGCATATGCCATGGTGTTAACTAAGATAACAGCTCGCTCATAATTGTGTTGAGATATAGCTTGAATCACCAATTCAAAAAAGAACATACGGTGAGGAATTTCACCAGCTTCCAGAATCATGTCGAATTCATGCTCGAGTAAATGACACTGCAATGAAACCAAAATGTTAAAAGTTACCAGCACAACAATAAGTACTATTTGTGGTTCCATTTCTGACTGAATCACTGATATATGGCACCAGTAATATGAAAAAAAATGCAGAGAATCTAAATAATCATGATAATAGTGCCACAAAGAAGTTAAAAGATTTGCGTTTGAGCTGAATTTGGCAGGAACATATGAAAGTATGGCAGAAATATAAAACAAACAAGTACAAAATAAACTAGTTTGTACCTTGCCAGCTCTTGATGCTTTTACAAGTACTGTCGCAGATTTATTTTGATCCAATTTACAACAAAAAAGAATCATCTCTTTGTAGACATGCTCGAAGTATTCCCACTGATGAGCACTGGCAGATGCTTCCAACATAGCACTATATGTGTACACGTCCGGGATAATCGAGCTACCATCACCAACAACTTCTTGAGGGGCAAAGGTATCTAATCTAAGGGCCCTAACTTCCTCAAATAACTCTTTAGCTTTCAAATACATATCATTCTGGCCATAAACTTTGAGCATCGTATTCACAGCCCCTATGTTAGGAGTACAAATGCCTTTCATGTGTTCAAAAATATGTATGCAATCGTTAAGATGCCCACCATCCATTGAAGACATTATCATGCCGGTGAAGGTAACTTCCAACGGCCGAGCATGAGAAAGTCTTCTAATCTTCTCGACCTGCAGCCATATTTCAACAAGTTGTATTCTTATACTGGTTTACAAGTAGCTTCAAGTATGTCTAACCATACCGATGCAGAAGTAAAGTTACCTCTACAATAGCATCTTGCCACCTTCCATAATTGCAGAGGCAACACGCGAGTTCATAATACACGCTGGCAGCTCCCATAACTCCTCTACTTTCCATTTCCCTGACAGTTTCAATAGCTTCGTCAACTTTACCTTCCTTCCACAAACATCTTACCAATACTAAGAAAGTTAAAATAAATATGTCAGGGCAACCAGCTGTCAAATATTGGTAGTAAACAATCAGAAGGAAACAAAAATCTACCTTTATAAGTTAAAGCTTTTGGAACTTCCCCACTTCTCGTCATCTTTCCGAACAGCTCATGGACAAGGTCATAATTGCCTGATTCCAGCATTACCTTATCACATGGATTGCTTGTAAGACTTGAATGCAAACATGCTTTAGGGTAATAATATCTAAAGGTAAATAACCGTAGGACTATCAACCAGTTTTCCCATTCTATCATGAAAACTCGGAAAAAGAATATAACTTAGAATTAGCTACTTAATTTGTGAATGAACTGATAACTAGAGCCATCATACAAACATGGGTACCTTCGTCTCTACATAGTTTAACCACATCACCTAAATGACAACCTTAAAGAAACATGTTTCCAAAAGACACCAGGTAGTATACATAAAAAGCTTCCTATCTTCCATTTTTCATTTTTCATTTTTCAACTTCCTAGGGAAACTGAGTTAACATATGAGCTCAGTTGTTAATGATCTAACATGCAGAAGATGCTAGCATGTGAATATCCACAAAGAAATTGTTAGTTACCGATCCTAATACAAAGCCATTACACCATGAAAGCCATCCAGTTGGGTTTGGAGAAGGTAGTGCAAAAACTACCGAAGCCTTGTGAATGGAGCTGTTTCCAATATTTGATCCCATTATCTACAAGTCACAAGTGTACAACACTATTTCACCATAGTTTTCTCTCTTATGGAGCCATTACACCTTACAGGAAAACTAAAAATAGAAAGGAGAAGTAAAATATGTAAAGGTTGTTCGAGAGACCTCAAAGGCCCCACCTGAAAACTTAGTTGACAACCTGTACAATTCCCCCTCTTTACTTATTCCACTCAGTTCCAGTTTTTCCCTACTTTCCCACCTCCTTGCCACCCAGGCAAGATAGTTATATCTCAAGTCTCTCTTTTTCCTCTAACTCATATTTCTCGCATGGTTGTGTAAGATGTGCCTAATATAACACAATAACTACCAAGTTAGAATATCAGTTTTCAATTCCATATGCATGTTCAACAATAAACAAAAACATAGTGATGTTATATTGCATCTCCCTATTCCCGGGTTACAGTAGACAAAATAGAAAAATTAGATCGGCAATGTTGATATCCTGTACTTACCTCCATTGCAAGTCCATAAGTTGCTCCATTAGGTTTCAGACCACTTCTCTTCAGTTGCTTGAAAACCCAGGACACAGCTTTCCACTGTTTCGTTGGAACACAAGCATTAAGTACCTATTGAATGGAAGAAACTCAACAGTTTAATAAATCGGCAAACTAGCATTTAGTACAATGTTTTATGAAAGATATTTAATTACTTTCTTACAGCATTATAAATAACCAAATCAGGTTCAAGAGTTGGATCCCAGTCCTTGTGACGCATGAATTTAAATATTTTGGGTTTCTGCCTCATGCATTCAACAATAGTCAGCAATTCTTTAAGAAGACCAGCTTGACCAAGTGTAACAGCAACACTGTGATATGCAGCCATATCAGGATATGCATGGATATTTCTCTGAATAAATTGAAAGCAAAATCAATCCAACTGTAAAACAATATATGTTAGAAAAGAAACCCTCCAGGTGAAAAACAAACTGACTCTTACACGCATCAAATTAAAAATCTGAAGAGCTTCCTTTGGTCTTCTTGCCTTCCCAAGAACAGAAAGAAGTTTTGTGTACACAAACCTACAAAATTATCAATAGTTTCTTAACAATAGAAAACATACAATGCCAAGCACTAAGCATATTGATACACAACTAACACATGGGTCAAAATTACGAAATAACTCTGCACACTGTGATTTAATAGAACAGGATAAATACGTTTTCTATGAGTCCTTCCTTTATCAAGATTATTTATAGACAAATGCCAACAAACACATTCAAGTCCCAAGGCACTATGCCACTATGTTACACTTGCACCATCCAATAGGGTGGCTCAAAGTGCAAGGCTTCAAGCTGGTCGCGCCAAGGAAGGATAAATGAGCACAATTTCAAAGCCACGAATGAAATTACGCAGAATTTCTCTAATGGTCTTAGAGAATCTCGCCAAGCAAGACAGATTCCACATGTGAAAGATATAAAAGTGATGCTTTATACTAACAAATCACCTGCTTTGATATTTCCTGTGATCTTTATAATTATACACCCATTGGACAGCAGAAAGTGCTTGCTTCCAACAACCTTTGGCACCAAGCAACTCAACAATCCTCATCAACTGACCCTCGGTAAATGGTAATCCTGAAAGCTTCATTAATCTTGAAAACTTCCAATCCTTCACAGTAATCTCCCTATCACATAACCTACAAAAAGAAATAACTTTGAAAAACAAAATCAAAACTTCACACACAATCCAAAGAATAGAGAAATTAACTAGAAATATGAAAATCAAACACAAACCTATCAACAAGAAACCTTATGACATCAGCCTCACTACGACTCCTTGTCTTCTTTCCCTTATGCCAGCCTTCATTATCCGCATTGAACCAAAGCTCGTTCATTTCGATATCATCATCGAAAACCCACTTCAGTTCATCCACCTTTCTTGCCTCAAACATGTCCTTCAGCTCCTTCAACCTCTCCCTCTTCAGCTTCCCTCCTTCACATTCCTCGTTTGCCCTCACTCGCTCCCAAAACTCAACCTTTTTTTATAACGATAACAAGGTGAAGAAATAACTAACTGCACCAATAATTAACTAACTATCAAAACTTACTACAAGAAATTAGTTAAAGTTACCTTTTGAGTCCCCTCCCAAGGCTTCCCCACCATCAAGAACCTGTGATCATTTTCACTTTCCTTGGGTTTTAGAGCTTCAACCACTTTGTTGAACTCCTTGTACTCATGCTTAAGAACTTGGAATTGCTGTTCCTCCAACATGGCTTGCTTCTGTGACTCCGTGAGTGGAGGGGGCTCATTGGATTTCTGGGCTTGGCGGTTGAGCTTCCGGTTGTGTTTCTGAATCTGTTTCTTGCGGAGGTTGTGGACGATTTTGGGTGTGGGGTTGACACCCTTTCGGATGAGGGTGCGTTTGATGGCTTCCTTGTCGGGTTCGAATTGAGCGTGAGAAGGGAAGATGGTGGTGTATCTCTGAAGTGCTTCCATGGTGTATCTCTGGCAAGGAGGTAAGCAAGGCGAGAATATGAGAGATGAGAGCCCAAAAAGAAGAAGAACCGATGAAGGATTGCAGCCATAGTTATCAGAACCGAACTGCTAATTGACCCGGTTTCAACCAGTGGGTTACTCATTCCCCCAGTTGACCCAGTCATAATTAAATAAAAATGTAAAATTATAAAAATAAAATTAAAATCAAAAGTTAAAACTTAAATACATATCTTCACAAACATATTAATAACGATCAAGTATCAATTTTTAGACATAACGAATGATGTAAAAAGAGATAATAAACTAGTCAGTAGTACAAAATGCTTTCTTAATTTAAATGAACATGGGAGAGAGCAACAAATAACACAATCAGTAAATCAAACTCAAAAGGTGATCTCAAAGTTGGCATCTATATTTTCATAGGACAAATTTGAAGCTTGACCAACATTTCCTTCATTTTGATTTGCACCTATATCTACATTTGTATATTTTTCACAAATCAATACCAAGAAGAATTCATAATAGCAACTGAGTTGTGATGAAGACATTTTTAAAATTCTAGCATAAAAAAAAAGAGCATGGGAACAACAATTTTATTCTGAGTTGCAGAGAGCATGAACCTCAGTTTTCACAACAAATTCAACTATGATCATTTTCAGCAACAAAATATTTAGCTCAAAAGATGATTTACAGATTTACAGCAACAAAAAATTTAGCTAAGTGATTATTTCAGCAAGACAACAACAGATTCAAGCTTCAGTGATGATAATCAGTAACAAATTCAACTCAGTAATGATTTTAAGCTACAAAAATGAGTTCAGTGATATTTTAAGCAACAAATTCAACTTTTAGCAACAAAAAATCAAGGTGCAGTGATGAATTACATCATCAAAAAATTTAGCTAGGTAATTTTTCAACAAGACAGCAACAGATTCAAGGAACAAAAAAATTAGCTCAGTGATATTTTCAGCCACAAATTAAACTTTCAGCAACAAAATCAAGGTTTACATCAACAAAAAATTTTTAGCTGGGTGATTTTTTCAACAAGACAGCATCATATTTAAGGTTCAGTGATGATAATCAGTAAACAATTCAAC
Organism: Arachis ipaensis; assembly: GCF_059453495.1. Lineage (NCBI taxonomy): Eukaryota > Viridiplantae > Streptophyta > Magnoliopsida > Fabales > Fabaceae > Arachis > Arachis ipaensis. The sequence continues at coordinate 28,179,548 of NC_142439.1, read as the reverse complement.
TCTGATATTTTCAGCAACAAATTCAACTTTAAGCAACAAAATCAAGGTGCAGAGATGAATTACAGCAACAAAATTGAGCAAGAAAGAACAGGGAATTTGTTAGAACTCACCAAATCGGGGACCAGCTGCTGACGGCGAGGCTCGAAGCAAGAAGACGACGACGACTAGCCCGGGGGCGTGCTGCTTCTGCCGCCGGCGACGACAATCGTAGGGAAGGCGCGACTGAGTGCGAGACGGTGACGAAGCAAAGAGCTACAACGACGACCAGCCCCGGCACCTGATGCTTCTGCCGCCGGCGACGACGAGCGCAGGAAAGGCGCGCGCTGACTGCAAGACGGTGACGAGACAGAGAGCAACGACGAGCTTGAGTGAGAGACGGGAGGCAGTGAGAGAGACCGGAGACGAGAGAGCTTGAGTGCGAGGGCGACGGTAAGAGAGATAAGAGAGCTTCAGCTTAGTGAGAGTGACGAGACTAAGACACTGAGGCGTGCCCGGGTGGGTGCGAGAGGAAGAGGAAGGAGACGTTCACTCAGCAGATTTGGATTTTCGCTTTCCTTTACTAGGAAACGACGTCGTTTCCTTTTCTGAAAACAAATTAAGCACCCGGTCCGGCCGGTCCGGGTTATGGAAACCAACCGTGTCACCAGTTTTGCTTAAACACGAACGGCCCAAATCAATTTTTTGTGGGTCTGATGCTTAAGCAGTTTAAAAGGTGGCTCGACCCGGCCAAAGAACTAAATTTTCAGTTGAACTGACCAAGGCAAGTGGAATCTAATAACTATGATTACAGCCGGTGCTCTAATTCCCCTAATCCACATTTTCAATTTCTAGTTCAACTGCATCGAACCGGTTATATATAGTTACTAGCAGAAGATCCGTGCGTTGTACGGGTTGAAAATTTTTGCTTTTTGTTTTGAAATTTTTTTTTCAGTCTTTTTGGATTATTATTTTTTATATTAATAAAAATATTTTTGTTGTTTTATTTTTAATTAAATATAACAGATTTATTTACTCTATCACTACTTAAAATATATAAGTATTTTTTCTTAACCTTTCATAGTTTGTAAGTTGTCATTTTTTAATACTATCAAAAAGAGAGGATCAAATACACAAAAAGATAAAAAATTTAAGAATTTGAAAAACATACTATATTGACCTTTGATTTTGTTTAAATGCTGATTGAATAAAAAGAAAAAGAGAAAAAAATTGATTTTTGAAATTTCTCATCAAACTTGTTAATTTTTAAGATAAAAGAAAGAAAAATAACTATAAGTGTAAAACTTCGTTTGCCCAACTTCTAAATCTCTCGACCACTACCTATACGCTATAGAGAACATTGATTTTTGGTTTATCTTTAATTTTTTCTCTTTTGCTTTCTCTTCTATTCTTGATTGGAATATGTGCAACGCACGGACGGAAAACAAATGTTGCTAAAATTAACCATCATGAGTTTCTCTCCAAATACCCTTGTTGACGGATTCAGAAAATTTTGGTAGTAGGAGCAAAATTTATATAACATAATAATAATTTTTATAATAAAAATAGTATGTGTACATAAAAAAATTAAATATTAAATTATCTATTAACCGCTATATATCTGTGTATAAATAAATATATTGTTTAACTTATTTTTAATGTGTATTTTATATTTCAATATATATTTTATACAAATAGTTATTTTTATGTACATATAGCATGATTATTGTTATAATTATATTTTGTTATTATAAAATATGATTAGCCTTCAAAATATCTAATATATAAATTGAAATACTAAAATAGTAATTTAAATAATATTATATAATTTAAAATTCTAGGTTTTATATTTTTTAAAATTAAGTAATTTTTCTTTTAATACTACCATCAAAATTTCTCTCTTTATATATATTACTAAACAATTATTTAAAAATTTACTTCTCAACACAATTAGAAGCCAACTCTTATTGATATTTATAGTTAAAAAAGTTCTTTCAATTAATACAGTTGCTACGCAAAAAATTAAAGCTAATTTTAGAAAATGATAAATAATATTTTGAGTTGATTTTTAAGAAAGAACACTAATTTTGTTTAAGTATGAGAATTGATTATTCTAACGAATATCTAATAAAAAAATTTTAAATTGACAATTAAGTACCAATAATTGAGTAAAAAATTATTGTGGGGTCAAATTTAATAATCTAATGAGAAAAAATAAATATTATTATCATATACTACTTAAAAAAATTTTAAATTATAGTGGGGGCACTTGCCCCACAACATTACACTTGGATCCGTCCCTGCCTTGTAAGCCCTAACGCATCTTCTAGCTTATGCGTTTCTTATTTTCGGTGACTCACCGCCAAGGTTAAATTTTTTCGAATCCGTCGAAGACCATAACTTGTCCCCTCCCCGGCGACCCGGCTCTGAAACCGTCTCCAAAAATCCTTGTAAGGCCTACTGCTTCTTCTTTTAGCTCATGCGTTTGTATTTTTTTGAATTTCACTTCCAATTTTGCGTTATTTGTTCTGTTACTCGGTTTGTGTAATCATTATTCGTGGAAGAAGATTGTTTCAATTTCAAATGCAGTAGTTGATCATAGTTATTTATGGTGGTGTTAATTAGATTGATGGCCAGTGATGCATGCTCCTCGAACATGAGACGAAGCAGAGGTAGAGACGGCAGACAACACGAACTCAAAGTTGGATATGCAACCTTATGTTCGCTGCAACCTGGGGATGTAAAAGATGGTGTGGCCCCAAAATGGTTCTGCAGAAAATATGCCATCCGTTACATGTCGAAGAGAAATACCGACCCGAATAGGCTATTTTTTGGATGCCCATTTGTTAAAGGTAAGCACGCAATTCTTCATGTATGCGTACTAAGTTTATGCTAAAATTGGGTTAAATTTTAAATTTTTGGAATGGAGGTTTAGACTCTAGATTTTGGTGATTTTTCCTTACTCAAGTTGTTGTGGATGTGATTTTGAATTGTTGTGAATGACTTCACAATTAGATATGAAAATGATTTGATTTCGTAAGCGGTCAGCTGCTTAATTGGGTTGAATTTGTATATGATTTGATATTGTAGCCGGTTAATTTTGAAGAATGATTGAGAATTGGAAGAAAGTTGATTTTCTTTGTCTAGAACTATCTCCAAACAAACAATCATCATTTATCTTTTGTAACTCTGGAGCAATTTAATAACGATGCCATGCTATTGTCTTTGACAAACAAAACAAAGAAGGAAATTATTTTTAAGTTTCTGAACCTATTAGAAGTGATTGTGGTTCTGATTTTGATCTAATCATTAGACTTTGTTGATGAAGCCTCCTTCTCTCTTGTCGCTGCTTCTCTATTCTTCTTCCTCAACTCTGCTTTTCTACTCTTTTTGTTCAGCAGCTTCTCTAGGTTTACTATTCTTTCCTCTACATAAGCAATCAAGTTATCCAGTCTCGAATGTTCTTCAACATCATTCGGCTTGCCGTCACCCAATCCCCTTGTTAGCTCCACCGCTCTGACCCTTACAATGTGGTTATCAACCCAGACAAAGAATTTACAATGTGGTTGTGTCTCCTAAATCGAATAGAACATAATGAATGTATGGTGGTACAAAACACTCCAATTCAATCTAATTCACATATATCACTATAATTAATCTCTAAATTCTAAATCTAAAAAAATCCAGCCGTGAGTCACCGAAAATAAGAAACGCATTAGCTAGAAGAAGCGGTAGGACTTACAAGGGTATTTGGAGAGAGTTTTGTATGTGGGTCACTGAAAAAATCAAACGCATGACGTACAGGAAGAAGCAACAAACGCATGAGGTAGAAAAAGAAGCGGTGGGCCTTCAAAAGGTATTTAGAGAGGGGTTTGCTTCCACGGATTGACCCTTGACATTTTAAGTTTCACACATTGAACCCATTCATATTGGAGTACATATACGTTAGGTAGTATAATATAAATAACATAGAATACAATGCAGTGTGAAAACATCAAATGGATTAATGAATTTTTCAAGATGATTCTTGATCAATGGCTGTGATAGTGCCACCTAAGCAAGGGTAAATCACCCACAAAATTGCCATGGGTTTGGAAGAAATCACCAATTTATAGGTTTTCTCACTTTTTACAACAAAAGTATTTTATTATTCCAAAGGCATAAAATTATATATTTAAAAATCGAGAAATAGAAAGCACAAAATTAAGAAACATGGCATGATGAGAAATCGCTGTTTTTGACATAAAAATTCTGCACAGTATAAGCAGTTAATTATCCATATTTAAGCTATAGAGACTAGTTGAAAATTTGTGCACAATAAAAGAACTAACTATAGAGATTTCCAACGTAATCAATGCTAAATTAAACTAAAAAATGCATATAGCACCATACTTGGATCTGTGGTGGAGATAGTAGCCACTCCATTGAAGTCACAGGAATCAAGAGTCTTTCCCTTCTTATGATAGTAACTATCAAAAGCGTAAGTTGAATGTGCAATCACATTGTCTGGTTCATCGCATCGTTGTCCCTGCCGCATAGTAGAGTATTCCACTTTGCCCAGTCCACACGCCCAATCTAGTGCAGCATGCAACATCTTCGGATCAGCACCCTCCTTTACAATGCAGAAAGATTGGTTGCTGATATCATTTGCTAAGAGTGTATCTGATCCAGTCAAGTGTAAAATGTAATTAGGTGCACCATTTGCATCCAAGAGTCCCCAATTCAGAAAAATAAGTTTCAAGATAAAAAAAATATGCCATTCATAATAAAAAGATTAAAAACTAATATAGTATCAACAGTCAAAATAAAATAAATATCAACAGTCCAAACCACCCTTGAGATCCTATCAAATCACCGCACTTGCTGAAAGCACAAATGCTTTCTTTCTTCTTCCTGCAATTACCTTTTCTCCCACTTTTTCCGAATCAGATCAACATCCCAACTATACTTCCATGTGAAACAAAAGAGTATATACAATCAAGCTAAGGCAACAAAGCATAAGAGATAAATAGAAATTAAAACCAAAACTGTAAGTATTCTTGGCTGTCTAGAAAATTTATATTAGAGATATCGCAGGAGTCCCCATTAAAGTTAATAGACATAATATAAAGAGCAATTTACGAAAATAAAATATTTGGCTTCCAAAATTATGGAAATACAACTTTTGCAGTTTAGATACGAAAATGCAACTTTCTACAAATCTACGTAAACCGTAGAAGAGGTCCCACGAATGTGAAATACACGTAAACCGTTGGAGGGCTTCCACGATTTACGTTGATGAAGCATTTGGAAAGAAACCGTGGTAGGAGTTCCACGGTTTCTGTGAGGATGCAAAACATGCAAAACACGCACCGAGTTCTACTATATATACTAACCTAGAGTGTCATTTTTATATACCAAGTAAATATTTAAACTATTAGTCTCTAAAATTTGAGTTAGGTAATTTAGTATTTTTAAATATTTATGTTTAGGATAAAATAAATTTTTATGATACTTACATAAAATTTTAAAGTTAAAAAATAAAAGAGTTTATTTATTATATTTATGTTTATTATGAATTTTTTATTTTAAAATTATTTTATTTTAAAATATTATATAAAATTTTAAAGAATTTAAAAAAATAAATTATTCTTTGTTATAAACACATTTATTATAATTTTTTTAAGTTTTAAAAGTTGTTTTATAAAACATAATTGTGGTATGTGCTTATTAAAAGTCATTTTTAATTTAATTTTACCAAATGTAAGTACTGCAGCAAGACAGCTTTCATAAACTACTTTCAAAAAGTAAAAGTTTTACCAAACCAAGCCTAAATGGTTATTGACATAGCCAGACCTTCGAAATGCTTGTCCCTAGTGATGTTGTAAGCTTGCAACTTCTCTTGAGGCTTATTTTTTTTTCTTTTATTTTGAATTTATCCTTCTTAAGTCACCAAAAAAATTATTAACAAATATATGGAATTATATATTATATCATCTAAATAATAAGGTTTAAAATTTTAAAAATTTAAATTATATTTATTTAAATTTTAAATATTTTGGGGGTAAAATATGTTATTATTAATAAAAATTTGAGAGTATTATTTTTTTTTTTGGTGACTTAAAAGAAAATAAACAAAAACTAAGAAAGAAAAAAAAAGACAAGAAACTGCTTAAGAAAGGCAGTCCCGCTGAATACTACTCTCAAACTCCTTCCAAGGCAATGGAAGCTCCACTTGGGGAGAAATAGTCCTCATTGCAGTCTTTGCCATGATGTCTGCTACTGTATTTGTATCTCTCAAGATCAACCGAAGATCAGCACGCCATTTCCAAGACATGATATCTCGGATTTTTAACACCAAAGGATCAGTAAACCCAGAGTAATCTTGTAAATTATTGACAATAGTAAAAGCCTCCACACAGTCTGTCTCACATATAATGTCTCTTTGTCCCGAGTCCCATGCTAAAAGAAAGCCTCTCCAAATAGCAAACAACTCTCCTTGCAAAATGCTACGACTCTCAATTGTTCCCAGACAGCCTCGTTGCCACCTTCCCTTCCAATCTCTGCTAACACAAGCAAAACCAACTCGAGCACCACTGCCAGGATAGCTAGCATCACAATTAATCTTAAAGGTACCCACTGAGGGGGGAATCCAAGAGCCACTAATGGTTGAGGGGATAGATAGTCGTTGCAACTCAAAAATATTTTGGAGCTCCTTTTCTAAGGACAAAGCCATACCAATCACCTTGTCTGTGGTCCAATGCTCGTGAGGATGAAAGATCTCGTTGTTTCTCGAACACCAAATCCACCAGAGACCAGAAAAGAATCTAAAGGGGCGCTGTTTGCTATTATGTAAGAACCAACTCATCAAATCCACTGGTTGATCGGAGATCCCTAAAGCTTGCCAAACAAGTTGGGCTTTTGGATAATCCCGAATACAATGTAAAACCGACTCCTGACTTGAGAAACATCGTGGACAGCTATCCGTGTGCGAAATGCCCCTTCTAAAATGAAATGCAGCAGTAGGAAGAGCCTCCCGAAGACATAGCCAGGCCAAAAATTTGTGCTTTTCCGGAACATGTTGACGCCAAAGCCAAAGCCAATTACCCCTATCCTCCCAACTAAACATCTTCTTACTGAGCCATAAATAACCACTATGAGCATCATAAACCTTTGAGGCCGCACCAGTCCAACACCAACCGACCTCTGAACCAGCTTGAACATCTGGGTTGTAAGAATTAATGTTGCTCTGCAGAGACTGATTCAGAGGAGAATAGATATTCTCAAGGTTCCACTGTCCAGATGACCAAAGGTCCAAGATCCTGAGATTCGAATCAGAAATGTGAACATAATCCATCTCCTGACACAGTCGCCCCTCTCTTCTCCATTTAGAAAACCAAAAGTTCTGTTCCAAATCCCCAATGCACCAACTAAAACCTTCCTTTAGGATATCCCAAGCTCGACATATACTCTTCCAAACATAAGATCCATTTCCTCGAGACCGACTAAAACAATCATCCTTAGAAGAATGGTTTTTCTCCGTCAACAGTTGAACCTATAGCTTGTTGGGATGGTGAAAAAGTTGCCAAACTAGTTTTCCAAGAAGAGCAATATTGGCACAAAAAGGATCTCTAATTCCCAGACCTCCAAACTTCTTAGGAGTGACCAACAATTTCCAGTTAACTAGATTCAGGCCTCTACCATCAGCTTGACCCTTCCATAGAAAGTTTCGCATCATGGATTCTATCTTATTAGTTACCCCTTTAGGGAAGAGAGATACTTGCATGCGATAAGTAGGAATCGCAGTCACTACCGAGTTGAGCAAACAGAGTCTGCCTGCTTTATTAAGCAATCTTCCTTTCCAGCTGGCTAGCCTTCCCCGAATCTTGTCCAAAACATCGTTGAAAGTTGCGCGTGTCACCCGAGAGTGATTAAGGTTCACCCCTAAATACTTGCCCAAGTTCTGAACGAATCTGATGGAGGAGACCCCAGTGAAAATCTCTTTTCTTGTCGCTGAAACATTCCTGGAGCATAGCGCTTTAGATTTTTCCACATTAACCTTCATCCCAGAGGCTCTGCAGAAATTTTCCAAAGCTACCATTACAGTTTGAACTTGCTGTTTTTCAGCTTTACAGAAAAGAAGCAAATCATCGGCAAACATCAAATGAGAAATTCTTGGACCCCCTCTGGAAACCGCAACTGGCTTCCACAAGCCCTTATCAACTTGCTGATTAATAGAACAGGACAATCTCTCCATACACAACACAAACAGATACGGTGATATAGGATCTCCTTGCCTAAGACCCCTGCTCAGAGTAAAGCTATTTAATCTATCCCCATTCCAGAGGATAGACAGTGAGGAAGCAGTGACACAACGCATAATCAGATTGACTGTCGGAGGAGGAAAGCCAAAACTCACCAGGGTTTGTTTCAGAAATCCCCAATCCACTCTATCGTACGCTTTCTCCAAATCAATCTTAAAGACCAGGGTGCCTTTCTTTGACTTTGTCTTCTTCATGAAATGGAGAACCTCTTGTGCTACAATGATGTTGTCAGGGGTTCCTCTCCCCGGGATAAACCCTCCTTGAAGGGGCCCAATAATCTCTTTGAGATGGGGACGAAGTCTATTGACCAGGACCTTCGTTATAACTTTGTAAACCACATTACAGAGACTAATTGGTCGAAAATCCTTCATGGAAACCGGGTTTTCTACCTTCGGAATAAGAACCACAAGAGTTTCCATCATCCTTGGATCCATATCCAAACCAGAGAACGCATGACGAACCATAGTCCAAACATCAAAACCAACAATCTTCCAGTATTCTTTAAAGAAGAAAGCCTGAAACCCATCAGGGCCCGGCGCCTTAAAAGAATGCATACTGAAAACAGCCGACTTAACTTCTTCCAGAGTAACTGGCGCTGTGAGGCTACAACATGCTTCATCATTCAGGGAAGGCAGTGGCACATCACCAAGACAACCTAAGTCTACATCCTCCGACTGGCAGAATAGGCGTTTATAGAAGGATTCAGCTTCCTTTCTAAGGACATCCGGGTCCGTTTCCCACACCCCATCTTGAAGAAAGAGACCATGAATCTTATTATGCTTTCTCCGCACAAGAGTCTGGATATGAAAGAACTTGGTATTTCTATCCCCAAATTTTACCCACTGCTCTCTGGATTTTTGAAACCATAGAAGTTCCTCCTGCACAAGCGTGTTATTAAATTCCTCAATCAGCTGTTTTTCTTTTTGCCGCATAGACAAATCTTCCATTACTTCAAGTCGCTTCTGAAGGAAATTAATCTGTCTCTCCAATTTGCATTTCCTAACGAAAATATTGCCGAACACTTTAGAATTAAACTCCAAAGAGTTCTTCTGCACTTCTGAAAGCTTGTCGTGCATCTCTCTGTAGCCAGCCTGCCATGACTGGTTCACATTATTTCTGTACCCCGGATGAGTTGCCCAAGCTACAATAAACCGAAAAGGTCTATTCTTTTTCGGTTGGGGACGACCTGTACAGCGTACTAGGATAGGACAATGATCAGATTGAAGCCTATTTAAAATTTCTGCGTAAGCCTCTGGAAAGAGAGATAGCCAGCCACTATTGATACAAACCCGGTCAAGTTTTTTCGCCACCTCAACACCATTTTTAACCCTTCTGTACCAAGAAAATTGTCTTCCAATAGTCTTCAAGTCAAACAGATTACTATCCCCTAGAGAGGCAGCAAGCCGATCTGCATGATGACTCGAGAAGAGGCAACCCTTAGATTCATGAGAGAATAGTACTTCATTAAAATCACCAAGAACAATCCATGGCCCGCAGAAAGACGAAGACTGAGTAACAAGATAATCCCATAGCAAAACTCTGGTATTAAATTGTGGACTACCATAGATACCACTGCACCTCCAAATCACATTATTTACCTGAACCTCAACTGTAACACACTGATCGAAAGCATCAACCCATTTGCAGTGAACACCCTGTATTGCAGAAAGGAACCAAATACCCCCCTTATGTCCTGACGCCTCCACTATACCAATAGGGTGATAACCAAGTCTTTCCCAGAACATTTTCAAGTGTTGAAAAGGACAGTGAGTTTCAACCACAATAAAAATTACAGGTTTAAATTTCCTAACCAGCTCTTTACAATTCACCCGGGCTAACTTATTAGAAGCACCCCTAATATTCCAAGCTATTATATTTAAACTATCCATAATATAAAATATAAAAATATAAAACAAGGAAATCAAAGTGCTTCACCAACCTCAAACCGAGGCTTGCCTAACGGAAGTGACTCCCGTGACCTTCAGGTTTGCCGGATCTCCCTAGAATATCTCCTTAATCCCGCCTACCGACGCAGTAACAGCCGGCAATGCGCCTTCCTTCTCCAATGGAATCGCCACGGTAACACCCTCCTTCACGGTTGCAGGAAGACATGACGATGCTTCCACCACCGTGCCTCCATTCTTTTCAACTGGCGAGCTCTGTAGGGACCCCGGCCTTGGTCGTTTCCGGAGAGAGGACCCGCAAGGCACTGGGGTGTGTCGGGTTGAGGAGATCGACGTCTCACCAACACGGGAAGCGCTGTGTCCGACCTTGACTCGTGACCCGACCCTAGCACGATAGGAGCTTGATCCATTCGTGTGAGAGAAGTGAATGGTGGGCCTGATTACTCTACCCGAATCGATTCTGGATTGAATGCTTCTTTGGACCTTGTTAGATTGCTTCTGACCCAGCTTGGTTTTACCTTTCCTCACAACTTGCTCCCAGCCTGGTTCATCATGCATGCAAGCCTCCTCAACATTATTTCCTTCCAAATTATTAGCCTCCAAATCTTCTTGCAAATTCGATGCAGGATTCTCGCCAGTAACGCCACCTACCACATTAGGTTCTACTTCATTTGAATTGTGACTTTTGGTCTCAGGATGTGGCACTGCCTTTGTACCGTCCCGTGGCTTGGTGGCATCGAAATCAACACTCTTTCCTTCCCTAGAGTCTCTACCCAAGCACTGTGCCATATCGTGACCATAACGTGCACAAGAGTTACAAATTAAATTTAAACTTTCATACTCCACTACATGAGTTACGCCTTCCACAATGATATGCTTGATCACTGGCAGTCCTAAATTTATTTGAACACATACTCGGGCATATCGTCCTCTCTCAGCCAATTTAGTGGCTAAGTCCACTTTGATGGGAACTCCTATTGCAGAAGCAATACGCATCATGGCCTGTTCCTGATAGCACCATATTGGGAGCCCCGAAATCCGAACCCATACAAGCGTAGACCCAAAGGATTGCTCACATGGCCAAAAATTTATATCCCACGGTTTTACAGCAACATAGTGCCCCTCAATCAACCACGGACCACCAAGCATGACCTTCTCACGATCTTCACATGCATCAAATTTTACCATGAAGTACCCAAACCCCACATCAAGCAGATCAAAGCCACCTTTGATGCGCCAAACCATCCGAAGCTTGTGTGAAAGAGCTGTGTAACTATAATTTTTATCAAGAACCTTAATCACTAAAGCTTCTCGATAAGGCTCTGCCAAACAAAGCTTGGCTTCTTCAGTTACACATGGAGGTTGGGAATCGCCCTGCTTGCCCACCACCGTGGCTATACTATCCCCAGATAGAGATCCTGCAAGTGCAAACGCCTTCGATTTTTCTGGACCAATGACTTTATTTCTAAAGGAGATCTTTGTAGGATTTGAAAAACCCCCTCGTGAAAAACCCTCCTTGACACCGGATGCACCCCCACCCACACTCTCCCTCTTATCTCTTCCGACGGCATGGCCGCCATGCTCACTGTGTGAGAGTATTATTTAAATAAATATATATAAATATACGTATTAAAAATTTAAAATATTATTTGAATATATGTACTAAAAATTTGAACGAGTTACTTAAATTAAAAAAATTAAATTTAAATAAAATATAATTCTACTTAACTCAAATTATATTAAATTAAATCAAAATAGTTTGAAAAATAAATTTAAATTAGCACTATACAAATCAATCATTTGCATAAAATTGAATTAGATTGAAAAGTATAAATCAAATCAATATTATCCAAATCGTTTAAAATTATATCATTTTTACAATTTGAATAAATTTAAAATATACTACAAAATATAGTCTTATTTCGTTGACAATACAAATGATAGATGTAAATATATCCCACTCACTCTAGGTTGGTATATATAGTGAAACTCGTGTATAAACCGTTGGACCCCTTCCACGGTTTATGCATGTTTTGCATCCTCACAGAAATCGTGGAACCCTACCACGGTTTCTTCCCAAATGCTTCATCAACATAAACCGTAGAACCCCTCCAGCAGTTTACGTGTATTTCAAATCCGTGGGACCCCTTCCACGATTTACATAAATTTGTAAAAAATTACATTTTCGTATCCAAACTGCAGAAGTTATATTTCCGTAGTTTTGAAAGCCAAATATTTTATTTTCGTAAATGCACGTTTGTTAAAATTTACATAAAGGAACTTCCGCAGCAATACATAAATATAGATAGAAAAAGAGGATGGATTACATATGCAGGAACATACATGATCATGTCAAGCATAGAATGATAGAATTGAATAACTTAAACAAACTAATAAACAATGTAAATAATAAACATAAAGAGAAAAATTGTCTCATTTCACTCATTCTAAAATATGCATTATCTCAAAAAAAAAAAAAACAAATTAAATATAATTTATATAAATATAAACAAGAAGAAAAGTTATTTAACTTAATTTTCTTGCAGACGTTCTGACCTCATTTCTATTTCCCTAAAACTGCGATGCAATCTCATATCAGAATCCAACTGGATACTCAATTAATCTCTTATATATTTTCATATACCAACAGATCACAGTATACATAATAGCAATTAACATTTATTTGAAATAAAATCAAAGAAATCCTAAAAAACACAACGACGAAGCATCCAATATCTAACCTGTTCTGGTGAGCGAATTAAAGGACTTCTGCTGTGTTCGGCCCACTTTTACAGCCCCTCATCTGAGGTCTACCATTTCGATCGCGAACTCGCCATAATGGTTTCCGCCGTGGCCTCCGCAATGCCTTCGGACACTATTCTGAGGGGTCATTTGCGGCAGAAAATAGCGATGAAACTCGGTAACATTTTCCTTTAGAGCTTCTGTCACCAGCCCCCCACTTTGACTGGACCAGATCCCGATTCCGCTCGGCATATACCGGCATTTTGAGTAATTGAAGAAATCGTTTCTTCCTCTTCATAGATGCTGTCGGTGTCACTGCAGCCATTTACAGCATCCTTCCATTGAGATCAATAATATTCCTAGAGAGAGATATCGCAGAGCAGCATTGAGAGAATAACCAGATCTGAAGAGAAACCAAACTGAAAGGAGGAAAACGGGGTTGAAGGGCTAGGGTTCCAGAGTGAGAAAAACATCGAAAGAGAAGGAGAGAGTGTGTGTCTCAAGAAAAAGCAAGGGATGGTAGAATGTAAAAAAAGATCGAGAAACAGAGAACTGGGTTTGAGAGTGAGAGCAACACCGTGAGAGAGAAAGCGAGAAAATGAAAGAGAAAGAGAGTGTCACACAGAGGAGAGGGAATGATCGAGGTCACAACACCGAGAGAAATGATCCAGGCCAGAAGGAGAGAATAGCCAATCGAGGAGAGAACGAAGGGAATGAGGCGATTAGGGTTTTCGAGAGAGATAGAGAGAGGAGAGACAGCGTCAAATGAAAGATAGAGAATGGAAAAAGAAGATGAGGGCGAGAATGAAGCGCGTTTAGGTTACTCTTTTTTCATTTTTTTTATTGCAAATTACCGTGAGAGTGGCGTGTGGCTTAATGAGCCACGGTTATTATACTAGTGGTATGCGAAATTGTTACTCTGAGGTTGTAAAATTTGTTGTTCGTTCTCTCCCTGGTAATGGCGCCAACAAACTTGTGCACGATACCATGGTCCAAACATAACTTCACAACTTCGCACAACTAACCAGCAAGTGCACTGGGTCGTCCAAGTAATAAACCTTACGTGAGTAAGGGTCGATCCCACGGAGATTGTTGGTATGAAGCAAGCTTTGGTCATCTTGTAAATCTCAGTCAGGCGGATATCAAATGGTTATAGTATTTTCGAATAATAATAATAAATAAACAGAAAATAAAGATAAAAATACTTATGTATATCATTGGTGAGAATTTCGGATAAGCGTATAGAGATGCTTTCGTTCCTCTGAATATTTTCTTTCCCGCTGTCTTCATCCAATCAGTCTTACTCCTTTCCATGGCAAGCTTTCTGTAAGGGCATCACTATTGTCAATGGCTACATCCCATCCTCTCTGTGAAAATGGTCCAAATGCTCTATCACGGCATGGCTAATCATCTGGAGGTTCTCGATCATACTGGAATAGGATTTACTATCCTTTTGCATCTGTCACTACGCCCAGCACTCGCGAGTTTGAAGTTCGTCACAGCCATCCCTTCCCAGATCCTACTCGGAATACCACAGACAAGGTTTAGACTTTCCGGATCACAGGATGGCCATCCATGGGTTCTAACTTATACCACGAAGATACTAATAACTCGGACTCGGTCCCCTGTATTAGATATCTAAGAGATATTCATTCTAGCTTGTTTGCATGTAGAACGGAAGTGTTTGTCAGGCACGCGTTCATAAGTGAGAATGATGATGAGCATCACATAATCATCACATTCATCATGTTCTTGGGAACGAATGGATATCTTAGAAGCGGAATAAGTTGAATTGAATAGAAAAACAGTAGTACTTTGCATTAAATCATGAGGAACAGCAGAGCTTCACACCTTAATCTATGGAGTGCCGAAACTCTACCGTTGAAAAATACATAAGTGAAAGGTTCAGGCATGGCCGAATGGCCAGCCCCCAAACGTGATCAATGATCTATATCCGAATACAATAGTAAAAAGTCCTATTTATACTAAACTAGTTACTAGGGTTTACAGAAGTAAGTAATTGATGCATAAATCCACTTCCGGGGCCCACTTGGTGTGTGCTTGGGCTGAGCTTGAAGTTTACACGTGGAGAGGTAATTCTTGGAGTTGAACGCCAGTTTGTAACGTGTTTCTGGCGTTCAACTCTGGCTTGTGACGTGTTTCTGGCGTTTAACTCCAGACTGCAGCGTAGAACTGGCATTCAACGCCATTTTGCGTCATCTAAACTCGGCCAAAGTATGGACTATTATATATTTCTGGAAAGCCCTGGATGTCTACTTTCCAACGCAATTGAAAGTGCACCATTTTGAATTTTGTATCTCCAGAAAATCCACTTTGAGTGCAGGGAGGTCAGAATCCAACAGCATCAGCAGTCCTTCTTCAACCTCTGAATCTGATTTTTGCTCAAGTCCCTCAATTTCAGCCAGAAAATACCTGAAATCACAGAAAAACACACAAACTCATAGTAAAGTCCAGAAATCTGAATTTAACATAAAAACTAATAAAAACATCCCTAAAAGTAACTAGATCCTACTAAAAACATACTAAAAACAATGCCAAAAAGCGTATAAATTATCCGCTCATCACAACACCAAACTTAAATTGTTGCTTGTCCCCAAGCAACTGAAAATCAAATAGGATAAAAAGAAGAGAATATACTATAAATTCCAAACTATCAATGAAACATAGCTCCAATCAGATGAGCGGGACTTGTAGCTTTTTGCCTCTTGAATAGTTTTGGCATCTCACTTTATCCGTTGAGGTTCAGAATGATTGGCATCTATAGGAACTCAGAGTTCAGATAGTGTTATTGATTCTCCTAGTTCAGTATGTTAATTCTTGAACACAGCTACTTTATGAGTCTTGGCCGTGGCCCTAAGCACTTTGTTTTCTAGTATTACCACCGGATATATAAATGCCACAGACACATAACTGGGTGAACCTTTTCAGATTGTGACTCAGCTTGGCTAAAGTCCCCAATTAGAGGTGTCCAGGGTTCTTAAGCACACTCTTCTTTTGCTTTGAACCTTGACTTTAACCGCTCAGTCTCAAGTTTTCACTTGACACCTTCACGCCACAAGCACATGGTTAGGGACAGCTTGGTTTAGCCGCTTAGGCCAGGATTTTATTCCTTTAGGCCCTCCTATCCACTGATGCTCAAAGCCTTGGGATCCTTTTTATTACCCTTGCCTTTTGGTTTTAAGGGCTATTGGCTTTTTGCTCTTGCCTTTTGGTTTTAAGAGCTTTTGGCTTTTTCTGCTTGCTTTTTCTTTTTCTATTTTTTTCGCCATTTTTTTCTTTTTTTTTTCTGCAAGCTTTGTATTCACTGCTTTTTCTTGCTTCAAGAATCATTTTTATGATTTTTCAGATTATCAAATAACATGTCTCCTTGTCATCATTCTTTCAAGAGCCAACATATTTAACATTCTTAAACAACAACTTCAAAAGACATATGCACTGTTCAAGCATTCATTCAGAAAACAAAAAGTATTATCACCACATCAATATAATTAAACTAAGTTCAAGGATAAATTTGAAACTCATGTACTTCTTGTTCTTTTGAATTAAAAATATTTTTTATTTAAGAGAGGTGATGGATTCATATTCACTACTTTAAGGCATAGACACTTTAATACTAATGATCATGTAATGAAGACACAAACATGGATAAACATTTAACACAGAAAATGAAATCAGAAAATTTAAGAACAAGGAATGAGTCCACCTTAGTGATGATGGCGCTTCCTTCTTGAGGAACCAATGATGTCCTTGAGCTCTTCTATGTCTCTTCCTTGTCTTTGTTGCTCCCAATAGTTCTGTGGAGGAAAGTACATCCCTTGAGGTATCTCAGGGATCTCTTGATTTGCAGTCAAATGTTCTACCACTGAGCTATAGACCCTTGAGATGAATCTCTCCATCTCCTATGACTTGGAGTTGGAAGCTTTTGTCTTCTCTTTTCTCTTTCTAGAGATTTCTCTGGCTTTAGGTGCCATCAATGGTTATGGAAAAACAAAAAAAAAGCTATGCTTTTACCACACCAAACTTAGAATATTACTCGCCCTCGAGCAAAAGAAGAAAGAATAGTAGAAGAAGAAGAAGATATGGAGGTGAGTTGATGGTTTGAATTTGAGTGGGTGGGTGTAGGTGGGTTGTATGATGGTTTTAGGGGAGTAATGGATGTGAGTGGTGAAAGGTTCTTGGGAAAAGGTGATATAGGATTATGAGGAGGTAAGGTGAGTGGAGGTATGTGGGGATCCTGTGGGGTCCACAGATCCTGAGGTATCAAGGATTTGCATCCCTGCACCAATTAGGCATGTAAAACACCTTTGCATGCAATTCTAGCGTTTAAACGCCGAACTGATGCTAGTTCTGGGCATTCAACGCCCAGATGTAGCATGTTTCTGGTGTTGAACACCAGCTCCATGCTTGTTTCTGGCGTTCAGCGCCAGCTCCATGCTTTGTTCTGGCGTTGAACGCCAGCCAGATGCTCCTTATTGGTGTTTAAACGCCAGTAAGTCCTTCCTCCAGGGTGTGATTTTTCTTCTGCTATTTTTGATTCTGTTTTTAATTTTTTGATTTATTTTGTGACTTCACATGATCATGAACCTAATAAAACATGAAATAACAATAAAAATAAAATTAGATAAATAAAAATTGGGTTGCCTCCCAACAAGCGCTTCTTTAATGTCAATAGCTTGACAGTGGGCTCTCATGGAGCCACACAGGTGATCAGGTCAATTTTATAGACTCCCAACACCAAACTTAGAGTTTGGATATGGGAGTTCAACACCAAACTTAGAGTTTGGCTGAGGCCTCCCAACACCAAACTTAGAGTTTGACTGTGGGGGCTTTAGTTGACTTTGTACTGAGAGAAGCTTACTGTGCCTCTTTTCCATGTTTACAGAAGGATGACCTTGAGTTTTAAATACAAGGGAGTCCTCATTCAATTGAAGGACTAGTTCACCTCTGTCAACATCAATCACAGCTTTTGCTGTGGCTAGGAAGGGTCTTCCAAGGATGATGGATTCATCATCATCCTTCCCAGTATCCAGGATTATGAAATCAGCAGGGATGTAAAGGCCTTCAACCTTTACTAACACGTCCTCTACTTGTCCATAAGCCTCTTTTCTTGAGTTGTCTGCCATCTCTAATGAGATTTTAGCAGCTTGCACCTCAAAGATCCCCAGTTTCTCCATTACAGAGAGTGGCATGAGGTTTATTCCTGACCCAGGGTCACATAGAGCCTTCTCAAAGGTCATGGTGCCTATGGTACAAGGTATTAGGAACTTTCCAGGATTCTGTTTCTTCTGAGGCAGTCTCAATTGATCCAATGCATTTAGTTCATTGGTGAACAGGGGAGGTTCATCTCCCCAAGTCTCATTACCAAATAGATTGCCATTCAGCTTCATGATTGCACCAAGGAACTTGGCGACTTGCTCTTCAGTGACATCCTCATTCTCTTCTGAAGAGGAATACTCATCAGAGCTCATGAAGGGCGTAAGGAGGTTTAATGGAATCTCTATGGTCTCTAGATGAGCCTCAGAGTCCTTTGGTTCCTCAGAGGGAAACTCCTTATTGATCTCTGGACGTCCCAGGAGGTCTTCCTCCTTGGGATTCACGTCCTCCTCCTCTCTTGTGGGTTCGGCCATGATAGTTATATCAATAGCCTTGCACTCTCCTTTTGGATTTTCTTCTGTATTGCTTGGGAGAGCACTAGGAGGGGTTTCAGTGATCTTCTTACTCAGCTGGCCCACTTGTGCCTCCAAATTTCTAATGGAGGACCTTGTTTCATTCATGAAACTCAGAGTGGCCTTAGATAGATCAGAGACTAAGTTTGCTAAATTAGAGGTACTTTGTTCAGAGTTCTCTGTCTGTTGCTGAGTGGATGATGGAAAAGGCTTGCTATTGCTAAACCTGTTTCTTCCACCATTATTAAAGCCTTGTTGAGGCTTTTGTTGATCCTTCCATGAGAGATTTGGGTGATTTCTCCATGAGGGATTATAGGTGTTTCCATAGGGTTCACCCATGTAATTTACCTCTGCTATTGCAGGGTTCTCAGGATCATAAGTCTCTTCTTCAGCAGATGCCTCTTGAGTACTGTTGGATGCAGCTTGCATTCCATTCAGACTCTGAGAAATCATATTGATTTGCTGAGTCAATATTTTATTCTGAGCCAATTTGGCATTCAGAGTATCAATTTCAAGAACTCCTTTCTTCTGAGGCATCCCATTACTCACAGGATTCCTCTCAGAAGTGTACATGAACTGGTTATTAGCAACTATGTCAATGAGTTCTTGAGCTTCTGCAGGCGTTTTCTTTAGGTAAATGGATCCACCTGCAAAAGTATCTAATGACATCTTAGCTAATTCAAACAGACCATCATAGAATATATCCAGGATGGTCCATTCTGAAAGCATGTCAGAAGGACACTTTTTGGTCAGTTCCTTGTATCTCTCCCAAGCTTCATAGAGGGATTCACCTTCTTTCTGTCTGAAGGTTTGAACATCCACTCTAAGCTTACTCAGCTTTTGAGGAGGAAAGAACTTGGCTAAGAAAGCCTTGACCAGCTTATCCCAAGAGTTCAGGCTATCCTTAGGTTGAGAGTCCAACCATACTCTAGCTTTGTCTCTTACAGCAAAAGGAAAAAGCATGAGCCTGTAGACTTCAGGATCTACTCCATTAGTCTTAACAGTATCACATATCTGCAAGAATTCAGTTAAGAACTGAAAAGGATCTTCAGATGGAAGTCCATGAAACTTGCAGTTTTGTTGCATCAGAGAAACTAATTGAGGTTTCAGCTCAAAATTGTTTGCTCCAATGGTAGGGATGGAGATGCTTCTTCCATGTAAATTGGAATTAGGTGCAGTAAAGTCACCAAGCATCCTCCTTGCATTATTATTATTTTCGGCTGCCATCTCCTCTTCTTGTTCGAAAATTCCTGTAAGGTTGTCTCTGGATTGTTGTATTTTAGCTTCTCTTAGTTTCCTTTTCAGAGTCCTTTCAGGTTCAGGGTCTGCTTCAACAAGAATGTTCTTGTCCTTGCTCCTGCTCATATGAAAGAGAAGGGAACAGAAAAATAATAATAGGGATCCTTTTTACCACAGTATAGAGGTTCCCTTGTTGTTAGTAGAAGAAGAAAAGGAATAAGAGTGAAGAAGAATGGATAATCCAAACACAAGGGTGAGGATAGGAGCAGTGATTTAGGATGAAGAGAAGTGTTAGTAAATGAATAAATAATTAGGAGATGGGAGAGAGAGAATTTCGAAAAATAAATTTTGAAAAAGAGTTAATGATTTTCGAAAATTAAGATAAAATTAAAATTAAAAATTGAAACAATTAGTTAATTAAAAATAATTTTTGAAAAAGAGGGAAGAGATTTTCGAAAATTAGAGAGAGAGAGTTAGTTAGGTAGTTTTGAAAAAGATAAGAAACAAACAAAAAGTCAATTAGTTAGTTGAAAAAGATTTGAAAATCAATTTTGAAAAGATAAGAAGATAAGAAGTTAGAAAAGATATTTGAAAATCAAATTTTTGAAAAAGATAAGATTTAAAAAAAAAAGATATGATAGAAAGATATGATTAGAATTAGTTTTGAAAAAGATTTGATTTTTAAAATCACAATTAATGACTTGGTTCACAAGAAATCACAAGATATGATTCTATAACTTAAAGTTTGAATCTTTCTTAACAAGCAAGTAACAAACTTAAAATTTTTTGAATCAAAACATTAATTATTGATGATATTTTTGAAAATATGATAAAATTAAGAAAAAGATTTTGAAAAATATTTTTGAAATTTTCGAAAATAAAAAATGGAAAAGATATGATTTTTGAAAAAGATTTTGAAAAAGATAAGATTTTTAAATTGAAAATTTGATTTGACTCATAAGAAACAATTGAATTTTAAAATTTTTTGAAAAAGTCAATCCTAATTTTCGAAATTTATGAGGGAAAAAAGGAAAGATATTTTTTTATTTTTGAATTTTTAATAATGAGAGAGAAAAACATGAAAAATGATGCAATGCATGAAAATTTTGGATCTAAACATGTGATGCATGCAAGAACACTATAAATGTCAAGATGAACACCAAGAACACTATGAATGTCAAGATGAACATCAAGAACTTATTTTTGAAAAATTTTCAAGAAAAGAAAATATGCAAGACACCAAACTTGGAAATTTTTAATATTTAGACACTAAGAATTCAAGAATGCATATGAAAAACACCATACAACACAAAACAATATAATATGAAGATCAATCAAGAAGGGTTATCAAGAACAACTTGAAGATCATGATGAATGCAATGCATGAATGCAATTTTCGAAAAATGCAAGATGAATATGCAATTGACACCAAACTTAAAATTTGACTCAAGACTCAAACAATAAACACAAAGTATTTTTTATTTTTATAATTTTATGATTTTTTTGTATTTTCTTTTAATTTTTTTTTTCGAAAAACATATGGAAAAAGAAAATAAGAAATCCAAAATCTTTAAGAAGAATTCCAGGAATCTTTCAATATTAGCCCAAAGCTCCAATCAAAGGGTTGGACATGGCTTAATAGCCAGTCAGCTTTAGGATGGAATTACATGCATTGTGGTGATTAGTTGAAGACCAATCCCAAAGTAGTTTGGATATGGCTTTATAGCCAGATAGGATTCAACATGTTACCATGAAACTCTAGAATTCATTCTTGAAAGTTTTGAAGCCATAGAATAATTAAAATTTTTTTTTCGAAAAAATTTTTTTTTGAAAAACTAAAATAAAGAAACATTTTTGAAAGAATTTTGAAAACTTTTTTGAAAAGAAAATAAAAAGAGAATTACCTAATCTAGCAACAAGATGAACCGTCAGTTGTCCAAACTCGAACAATCCCCGGCAGCGGCGCCAAAAACTTGGTATGCGAAATTGTTACTCTGAGGTTGTAAAATTTGTTGTTCGTTCTCTCCCTGGTAATGGCGCCAACAAACTGGTGCACGATACCATGGTCCAAACATAACTTCATAACTTCGCACAACTAACCAGCAAGTGCATTGGGTCGTCCAAGTAATAAAACCTTATGTGAGCAAGGGTCGATCCCACAGAGATTGTTGGTATGAAGCAAGCTATTGTCATCTTGTAAATCTCAGTCAGGCGGATATCAAATGGTTATAGTATTTTCGAATAATAATAATAAATAAACAGAAAATAAAGATAAAAATACTTATGTATATCATTGGTGAGAATTTCGGATAAGCGTATAGAGATGCTTTCGTTCCTCTGAATCTCTGCTTTCCCGCTGTCTTCATCCAATCAGTCTTACTCCTTTCCATGGCAAGCTTTCTGTAAGGGCATCACCGTTGTTAATGGCTACATCCCATCCTCTCTGTTAAAATGGTCCAAATGCTCTGTCACGGCATGGCTAATCATCTGGAGGTTCTCGATCATACTGGAATAGGATTTACTATCCTTTTGCGTCTGTCACTATGCCCAGCACTCGCGAGTTTGAAGTTCGTCACAGCCATCCCTTCCCAGATCCTACTCGGAATACCATAGACAAGGTTTATACTTTTCGGATCTCAGGAATGGCCATCCATGGGTTCTAACTTATAACACAAAGATACTAATAACTCGGACTCGGTCCCCTGTATTAGATATCTAAGAGATATTCATTCTAGCTTCTTTGCATGTAGAACAGAAGTGTTTGTCAGGCACGTGTTCATAAGTGAGAATGATGATGAGCGTCACATAATCATCACATTCATCATGTTCTTGAGAACGAATGGATATCTTAGAAGCGGAATAAGTTGAATTGAATAGAAAAACAGTAGTACTTTGCATTAAATCATGAGGAACAGCAGAGCTTCACACCTTAATCTATGGAGTGCCGAAACTCTACCGTTGAAAAATACATAAGTGAAAGGTTCAGGCATGGCCGAATGGCCAGGCCCCAAACGTGATCAATGATCTATATCCGAATACAATAGTAAAAAGTCCTATTTATACTAAACTAGTTACTAGGGTTTACAGAAGTAAGTAATTGATGCATAAATCCACTTCCGGGGCCCACTTGGTGTGTGCTTGGGCTGAGCTTGAAGTTTACACGTGGAGAGGTCATTCTTGGAGTTGAACGCCAGTTTGTAACGTGTTTCTGGCGTTCAACTCTGGCTTGTGACGTGTTTCTGGCGTTTAACTCCAGACTGCAGCATAGAACTGGCGTTCAACGCTTTTTTGCGTCATCTAAACTCGGCCAAAGTATGGACTATTATATATTTCTGGAAAGCCCTGGATGTCTACTTTCCAACGTAATTAGAAGCGCGCCATTTTGAGTTCTGTAGCTCCAGAAAATCCACTTTGAGTGCAGGGAGGTCAGAATCCAACAGCATCAGCAATCCTTCTTCAACCTCTGAATCTGATTTTTGCTCAAGTCCCTCAATTTCAGCCAGAAAATACCTGAAATCACAGAAAAACACACAAACTCATAGTAAAGTCCCGAAATGTGAATTTAACATAAAAACTAATAAAAACATCCCTAAAAGTAACTAGATCCTACTAAAAACATACTAAAAACAATGCCAAAAAGCGTATAAATTATCTGCTCATCAACTAGTAATAGATTAGTTATATATTTGGTCTTAGTTCGGTTCAATGATTTAATTTGATCCGAACGAACCATAAATACTTCTATTTTATAGAGTATTTACCTATTAAATAAAGCTCTACATCCAAACAAAATACTTAATCAAGTCTAACCAAGTTGTTATAACAACTTTTCAAATCACGCGCTCATTCTCCTTCTCCTCCTCCTCGTCTTTCTTCTTCTTCTTTTTTGTTTTTATCATCACCAATAATATCAACATTTTGCGAACATCTTTATTAGTTCTGATTTACTATAGTAAGAAGGTGATACACAATCACACTTACATTAAAAGCAGTCATGATGCGAATTGTTCTAGTGAAAGTCAGAACTTATTTAGAAAATTGTGTACACACTTCTATAACATGGCTCAGAAATTTATGACTTGTGATGAAGAAGCAGCCATATTGCACTCAGCTCTTGAAGACGCAAGAACCAATCATAATGATTATCGTGCTAATAAGCGGTCCACAAGTGTTGTTGTTACTCCGAATAGTATGTCCACATAGAGCGAGTGTGCAGTTGTGTAGACAACATTCAAGGCCCTTCAAAGATGTCAACATAAGGAATTACATTTTGAGCAAACTAAGTTCTACTAACGATAATGCGGATGTTAAGGAGATGTTAAAGTATTTCATGCGAATGAAAGAGATCAATCCATACTTCTTTTATGCAATAGATATTGATGAGGGTTACAAGTTCAGGAGTGCACTGTGGGTAGATGAAAGGTACAAGGCATCGTATGAATATTATGGAGATGTGGTGTCGTTCGACACCACATACAAACAAAAATACGTATATATGTTTATTGATGAGGTTAGATACTGGTTTAGAAATTAACAAGTTATAAAACTCGAATTCGTCAATAGTATAGTCCTAAATCGGCAACTAATCCTATCAAAATTTAGTAAAGTTTGTCACAATACGAATCAAATAACTGGAAGTTTTAAATCTCGGGTTGTTCTTCCACGGAATTGCAATCGGATATGCGTATCATTGGCTATGAGAAAAAGAGAATTTGATAACAATGAACAGAAATTTAAATGGTAAGAAATTAAAAGAGCAAGCAAGAGATTAAACTAAGAACAATTAAAGTAATTAAGACAAGGGTTGAGAATCAAGGATAACTATCCTTGTCACTGACCATGAACATGGCAATTATGAAGAGTTAATCCCACTTCGTCATCCCCTAAACATCGGAAAAAAATCAAGTAAGCATAATTGATCTCAATCCACAAATCCTAACTAACTTACTAATTTAATTTGGTAAAAGATTAGCGTTAGTGGAAACTAAATCAACTAACAACCCTAAATATAGGACATCAATGACTCAAGGTCACTTAAGTCCTCAATCCCAAGCCAAAAATGCAAAATTCTACTCTAAAACTAAGAAAGGTATTTTGTCAAACACTTAGAATACATAAAAGAAAAACATCATAAATTACAAGAATAATAAAATCTATAACTACTAAAACAAGAAAGCAATAACAACAATTCAAATAGGCAAAAATAAACATGAAAAATATCAATTGCATTAAAAAAAATTGGAAATTTAAGAAGTGAGTTCATAAACAAAGATTAACAAAAATTGAGAAGCTAACAAGTAAAACCAAGAGAATTAAGACAATAGAATAAGAAAATATAAAGAAAACTAAAATAAAACAAAATTTAAATCTATTTAAGGAGAAATTAAACTAAGAAACCCTAAATTCTAGAGAGAAACCCTAAATTTAAATCCAAAACTGTGACCATAGATCTATGGTCACCCTTTTCACTAGCTATGGTCACGGTTTTTTACCGTGACCATAGGCCTTTTTTTTTGTAGTGTTCTCTCTAGAATTCTACCTAAAACATCACACTAAACTATTCCTACACTACTTGGTTGATCCCTCTTGAATTCTTGCTTCAAATGCTTTAGAAAAGAGTTGGATTGGGCACAAAATGTGCTTGAAATTGCAAGTTACGTGTTAACTTAAGTGAGTCACGTTCTACAAGTCATGCGTATGCACAAGTCATGCGTAGGCACAACCTAGAAAATGTCCAATCTTTATTTCTTCATGAATTCTCCACTTTTGCATGATTTTCCTTCATCCTTCCAAGCCATCATTTCCTTCTAACCCTTGAATCACTTCAACAAACATATCAAGGTATCAAATGGGATAAAAGTAAATTAAATTTGGCAATTTAAAGCATAAAAAATATATTTTTAACAATAAATTATAATTATGAAAAAATTCACAAAAACATGCAATTTCAAGGAATAAATACAAGATAAATTGCTAAAAATTCACTCTTTTCAAGCAAAAAACAATAGTAAAATATGGATTTATCATTTATCTCGATATGAAGAATGGCATGCTGGCGTGAGTGGCATTATATGGAATGCTCGTTCTGTAGCCTCATTAGAGTGTGATTAGTCCAAATTGTAACACCTAACTATCAAAATATCACGCTTTTTGCTGTGCCATTCTGATAGCTCAGGTATTACGACGACTCTTAAAATATTTAATACTAAAATATGAGCCTCTTTAAAACTTAAACCGTATTTTTCAAAACTTACATCCATACTTACATTACAAAATTACAATACTCAGAAAAGTATATATATATATATATATATATATATTAGTTTACAATCATTACATAATCAAATTCATATCCCTCTTATAAAAACTTGTAAAGGTATAGTCAAGGGAAAAAGTAACTAATACAACACAAAACATCGTTTAAACAGAAACGAAATAAATAAGCTTTTCCAAACTTCGTCGTCCATAACCTGAAAAGAAAAGACATGTAGAGGAGTGAGAACATCGTCCTCGCTGGTTCTCACTATGGGGTTAGAGAAATTACTATAATAGGATACGTGAAATAAAACTGTTTTTAAAGTACAATGATTAATAGCCGCCTTATGTATCTTTTCAAAACCAGAGATTTATAACCAAAAATCCGAAATCCTTTTTAAATGAAAAAATTGTTAACTCTTCAAAAATTCAAAATCTTTTAAAAATTTTTTCCTACACAGCATGAATGACCAAGCTGTTCCAAGCATAGGTTCATTAACTCTATGCAAAACCAGTTCAGTTTTTCAGGCATTACTAAACCAAAAACACAAACCATTCACGGCCTTCAGCTCATTATATAATTAATCACAGCCATAGGCCCAAACAATTCAATCAACAGTCAATCCACCACAATCCAACCAATTTTCAGTCACAAACACAAGTAAGAAGGTTCAAACACAATCAAGGAGTTACATCAAGTATAGCAATTAGCAATTAAACATAATTATTCACATAGGCAAACCAATTACAATGTGCACACCCAAACAATGTCACATATATACATATGATGAGTGCCTGCCCTATGGCTGATGAGTCTCATCTGTCAATTATCAAGCCAATCCGACAAGTCCGGTTGCTAAACCCTGGACTATCTCCCGTTGCGCATCCCCGAAAGTCTATGCATAGCTTTTTCTCATATATAAAATTTTCTCAATGGGGGTATCCTTCCCGGGAATTTATATGTGCTCGGTCACCATTACGATGTAGGGTCAACAGAATATCGAGTCTCAACCTGGAACATGTGGTGGCAAGCCACGATACTTTACTCAAGGAAACTCGTATATCAGATAAAAGAAATGCAAAAGCCACATATTCATTCATAATCATTCATTCATCATTATTCATGCACTTCATTAACAATCCATATCAAGTCAAATCATAATTCATGCTATATATCACTTTTTTCTCAAATCACTTTACTTTAAAACCAGAAATCAAATTCATCTTTGTCTCAAAATTCAAAATCCTCAAATCTCAGTATTTTAAGCTCATAATCCACTTTTTTTCTAAAAATTAATTCTCTTTGAAAAGACTCAAATCCTTCACTTTTAAATCATCTGTTTAACTATTCTAAATCAGAGTTTATCAAATAACAACCTTGGCAAGGACTCAAGACTCTAGGGAAGAATAACCTACCTCATTTCTTAAATTCTTTAGAAATCCCCAAATTCATAGTTACTTAAATTGAAATCAATTAAAATGGAGATTTAAAACCAAAACCAAAGCATATAAGCCAAAAGTTCCAAACCAATTTTAAAACCAAAATTATTTAAGCTCAAAAACCAATTTTATTTCATTCTTAAATCGGAAACCTTCTCAAAGGCTCGGAATTATTTAATCTTGCTAAGTCAAAATTTAAGGAGTACTTCAAAGGCAATACGAATTTAATTAATCAAAGTTCTATTTCTTTTAAAATTCGCTAAAACTCCTCTAAAGGTACTTCTTTAACCAAACTTCAAAACATAGTTCCTTTTAACCCTAAAATTTGGACTTTGCCACCCTTTTCGGGTTCCAACCAAACCATTCCGTAACCCCTTCCAAGGGTTCAAAACCAAATTAGTTTAAAATTAGACTAATGCTGAAAATTCATATCATTCCCATATTTCAAGAAAACAGATTCAAACTCAATTCATTTTCAATGAACCAAACTCATTTCCAAAACTTTAAAGAAATAATTCAGCAACCATCCATTTAACAAAATCAAATCACAATCCAATCAAACAACAATCACAGTCATCCCAAAATAGCCCAACAATACATAAGACTTATACAATCACTAAAAGTACATTTATCACATTAATATCCATTTATAACAATTCGAAACTTTAAAATTGAGTTTTTTGGAAAAGTCCCTACCTCGATAAGTCGAAACCATAACCCAACGCATCACAGAAAAATCTTTTCTCTAGGCCCGCGATTAGCGGAAGCCGCAATCTCTGCTCAACCCATTCTCGCAGCAACCACAGCAACATTTTTGCAACATAAAACATTCTGAACTCAAACCTACGATACCAAACCTCAGAGTTTATAACCAAACATAACAGAAAATTAACGCAAGGGTTTTTTGAAACATAATTAGTTACTGAAATAGCAAATTGAAGCAGCCGAAACTCTGAGCATGACATTCAAGCACCGATACTCAACCTTATGACAGACAATATCGCAACACCTCAGCATAAGATAACAGAACAGCGACAAAAAGGCTTTTTGAAATGAAACACTTACCAAGACAGAGGATTCAGTGGCGGTCTTCAGCGGCAAAGGCAAGGCACGGTGACACCGAGCTCCTCCTCCTTCCACGCGACCAAGGCGGCGGCTGTAGCAACATACAGTGACTATAGTATTCGCAAAATTAAAAAAAAGAGAGAATCTATTCACAAGACCCTTACCGGCAGTGGATCCCGATGACGCAGCGGCATTCTCCGACGGCAGGAGCTTAGCGGCACACCTCCAACAGCGGCGACGAGGCTCGTGACCGTGGTTGTGCGCAGCGGTAGAGGCAGCTCCGCGACGGCTCTTCTCTTCCGACCCGGCTCTTTCCTTCTCATGACAACACCGGCAACCTTGGTGGCGTACAGACCGACGGCGACTCCCCATGGACGGCTACTGGGTGGCGCGGTTCCTTCCACCATCGCGGTCTTCTCTCTCGCCTCAGATCTGATCCGCGACGGCGATGGCTTCATGGACATCAGCGGCGGCCTTTGATAAAGAAATAAAAGGATAAACAAGAAGATAAGAATTCAAACTGAATAAAAAAGATACATTAAAATTGAAATAAAAACAAAAAGGATAGATTGAAATTGACTATAAAGAAAATCATTCTACTTTCTACCCAATTTCTTGACGCAACAAAGAAGGGACTCCTCAACCTGACTTGTCAATGCCATAGTTTGGGAATTGAATCGAAGGGACTCCTCAATCTTCTACCCAATTCTCCGATGTAACAAGAGAGGGACTCCTCAACCTCGATTGTCCACACCATAGTTTCATCATGAAACCAAAAAGGGGGTTTTTAAACCTCTAAATCATTCTATACTATGATTATAATAGCTAATGAGGTAACCTCTTATTAGGTTAAAACAAAGAAAATCCTAAAGCCCATCAATATAAGACACAATCTAGTAATTAAATAAACAAAATTAAAATATATCAAATTAAATTAAAATATTCTAAAAATATAAACTAATATCTTCTAAATAACACTTGACCTCTTCATATCATGAATATTTGAAGCATGTATCATTCTCCTCCTCTTCAAAAAATATTCGTCCTAGAATCTTGTAGGTGAAAAAAATAGTTAGAAAAAGGACAATAATTACAAAGAAGATAACTTCTTTTTTCTGTATTTTTTTTCATATCCCTTTTTGTATATTTTTTTCTTTTTTTTTTGCACTGTATGCTTTTTTTATTTTTTTTAAACAATAAAATCAACAATAATGACAAAACAATAATGAAATACAAACAGAAAACAAGAACACAAGAACTTAAAAAAAAATGCGACAGACGCTGGACTTTTTTTTATGATAAAAAAAGATAAAATATATATTAATAAGAATTAATCTAATACCTGAGCTCTGATACTAAATAATAAAGAAATAAAAGGATAAACAAGAAGATAAGGATTCAAACTGAATAAAAAAAATACATTGAAATTGAAATAGAAACAAAAAGAATAGATTGAAATTAACTACAAAGAGAATCACTCTACTTTCTATCCAATTTCTTGACGCAACAAGGAAGGGACTCCTCAACTTGAGTTGTCAATGCCATAGTTTGGGAATTGAATCAAAGGAAGTCCTCAACTTTCTACCCAATTCTCCGATGCAACAAGAGAGGGACTCCTCAACCTCAATTGTCCACACTATGGTTTTATAACGAAACCAAAAAGGGGAGTTTTTAAACCTCTAAATCATTCTATACTATGATTATAATAGCTAATGAGGTATTTATAACCTCTTATTAGGTTAAAAAAAGAAAATCCTAAAGCCCATCAACATAAGACCCAATCTAGTAATTAAATAAACAAAATTAAAATATATCAAATTAAATTAAAACATTCTAAAAATATAAACTAATATCTTCTAAATAAAACTTGAACTCTTCATATCACGAACATTTAAAGCATGTATTAGCCTTCCTCCTCCCTTGGATTGCGATGCAGCACGGCGGCCAGGAGCTGGCACGCTGGCAAGGCGCAACTGGCCGGCGAGCTCCTCATTCTCCTCTTCCCTTCTTCTCCACGGCCCCACCCCTTTTCCCCTTTCTTCTTTCTTTTCTTCTTTCTAAGTTGTTGTTGTGATAGGTTTGTGTGTTTAGTTGATGTGTGCATGTGTGACCGTGAGTGAGGGCTGAGAGAGTGAGTGTAAGTGTGTTAAGGTTTTAGGATGGTGTGGGTTAGTTTAGGTATTTTTATTAAAAATAGGGGTAGTAGTGTAATTTTATAAAATAAATAAAAAAGAGAATAATAATTAAAAATCAAATTATATTTAAATTATTCATCTTAAAAATACATTTTAAATTATCAAATCTGTAAATTATTTTTAGTTAAATACTAATTTAATATAAATTGGAGATAAGTAAATTAATTCTTTTTTATTTATAAATTAAGATTAAAAATATTAAAATTAAGACATATAAAATATTCATTATTTTAAATTATAAAAATTCTAAATTATAAATAAGAATTTGTTCAGTTGATATACAAAATCTCAAAAATATAATCTCAAGTAATTATAATAAATCATAAATAATTTATTAATAACTTTTAAAATTTCAGGGTTTTACATCCTACCCCACTTATAAAAATTTTCGTCCTCAAAAATTAACTTGATATGCAAAATACTAAAATAGTTTTGAATACTTTACTTTTGTATACTTTAGAAAAGCAAGGGTCTTGGCATATATATAATCTTTCAAATACAGGCCTTATAACTTGAATATACATATAAGGAAGAAAATGTGTGGTACAAGACAAGAGATACAAAATAGGCTTGTTACAAAAAGGTTATATGGTTTCAAGACTTTGCGAAAATTCGGAGACACACAGTAGGTGTGCAAGCTTTTTAAGATAGGCATTCACAAAAGTAAGGCGGTAGTTAAAGTGGCCAAAGGTTACAAGGCAGGCAAGTCTTAAAACGACGGGTGTAACGTTCGGACACATATATTGTACCCACTTCAGAATTTTAACTTTCCAACTCCATCAATTGCTTTATAATGTCATAACCGGTCACAAGCCTAACACCCGCAAACTCTCTCGCAAGCAACAAAATCTCCCCACAACTCCTCATAACGTTGCACACTTACCACTCCACCTTTTCACGTTCACGAACTACATTCTAAAAAGACTAACGCTTCACTTGTTACGCCTAAAGGTCATACGTGACTCTAAAGCGATCCTCGTGTTTATTCAGAAGGATACAAGACCTTGGAAAAGGACAAGCGACAAGGACAAAATTCACAAGAGTTTGAAAGGATTGTTGAGATCACAAGTAATCAGGGATGCACAAGGAATGAACGAAATTCGATAGGAATGCACAAGAGTTTTAAAATCCGCTAAAACTCCTCCAAAGGTACTTCTTTAACCAAACTTCAAAACATAGTTCCTTTTAACCCTAAAACTTGGACTTTGCCACCCTTTTTGGGTCCCAACCAAACCATTCTGTAACCCCTTCCAAGGATTCAAAACCAAATCAATTTAAAATCAGACTAATTTTGAAAATTCATATCATTCCCATATTTCAAGAAAACAAATTCAAACTCAATTCATTTTCAATGAACCAAACTCGTTTCCAAAACTTTAAAGAAATAATTCAGCAACCATCCATTTAAGAAAACCCAACCACAATCCAATCAAACAACAATCACATTCATCCCAAAACAGTCCAATAATACATAAAACTTATACAATCACTAAAAGTACATTTATCACATTAATATCCATTTATAACAATTTCAAACTATAAAATTGAGTTTTTTGAAAAAGCCTCTACCTCAATAAGTCGAAACCATAACCCAACGCATCACAGAAAAATCCTTTCTCTCGGCCCACGGTCAGCGGAAGCCGTAATCTCTGCTCAACCCATTCTCGCAGCAACCACAACAACATTTATGTAACATGTAACATTCCAAACTTGAACCTACATTACCAAATCTCAGAGTTTATAACCAAACATAACAGAAAACTAACGCGAGGATTTTTTGAAACATAATTACTTACTGAAATAGCAAAATGAAGCAGCCGAAAACTCTGAGCACAACATTCAAGCACCGATACTCAACCTTATGACAGACAACGTCACAACACCTCAGCATAAGATAATAGAACAGTGACAAAAAGGCTTTTCGAAATGAAATGCTTACCAAGACAGAGGATTCAGCGGCAGTGTCCGGCGGCAGAGGCAAGGCACGGTGACACCCAGCTCCTCCTCCTTCCACGCGACCCAGACGGCGGATGTAGCAACATGCAGTGACTATAGTATTTCCAGAATTCAAAAAGGACAGAATCTATTAACAAGACCCTTACCGGCAGTGGATCCCGGCAACACAGCGGCATTCTCCAACGACAAGAGCTTGGCGGCGCAGCGGCAGAGATAGCTCCACGACGGCTCTTCTTGTCCGACGCGGCTCTCTCTTTCTCGCGACAACACCGGCAACGTTGGCGACGTGCAGACTGACGGTTACTCCCCACGGACGGCTACTGGGCGGCGCGGTTCCTTCCTCCGTTGCGGTCCTCTCTCTCGCCTCAGATCTGATCCGCGACGACGATGGTTTCACGGACAGCAGCGGTGGCCTTCCTTCTCCCTTGGACGGCGATGCAGCATGGCGGCGAGGAGCTGGTGCGGTGGCAGGGCGCAGCTGGCCGCGAGCTCCTCCTTCTCCTCTTCCCTTCTTCTCCACGGCCCCCTCCCCTTTCTTCTTTCGTTTCTTCTTTCTAAGTTGCTGCTATGATAGGTTTGGGTGTTTAGTGGGTGTGTGCATGTGTGACCGTGAATGAAGGGGTGAGAGAGTAAGTGTAAGTGTGTTAGGGTTTTGGGATAGTGCGGGTTATTTCAGGTATTTTT
The DNA here is from genome assembly GCF_059453495.1 of Arachis ipaensis. Lineage (NCBI taxonomy): Eukaryota > Viridiplantae > Streptophyta > Magnoliopsida > Fabales > Fabaceae > Arachis > Arachis ipaensis. Next base: position 28,146,102 of record NC_142439.1, on the reverse strand, counting down.
ATTAAAAATAGGGATAGTAGTGTGGTGCACAAAATTGTGATCTCAATGGCGCCAACAACTTGATACGTACAATTGTAATCTCAACTCTTTTCACAACTTCGCACAACTAACCAGCAAGTGCACTGGGTCGTCCAAGTAATAAACCTTACGTGAGTAAGGGTCGATCCCACAGAGATTGTCGGCTTGAAGCAAGCTATGTTCATCCTTGTAAATCTCAGTCAGGCAGATTCAATTGGTTATGAGGTTTTGATAATTAAAATATAAATAAAATATAAAATAAGATAAAGTTAATTATGTAATTCATTGGTGAGAATTTCATATAAGCGTCTGGAGATGCTTTGTTGCTTCTGAACCTCTGCTTTCCTATTGCCTTCTTCCAACCATGCGTTACTTCCTTCCATGGCAAGCTGTATGATCCTTGAGAAACCACTATTTTATGGTTTATCTTGTGCTTAATTGGGTGGTTTTTATCAACTCTTTACCCACTTATTCATACTATTTGCATGGTTTTATATTTTCTTTCCTGATTTTGTGCTATGACTGAAAACATGTTTCTTTGGTCTTAATTTGCTAATATTAATTCTCCCTTTATACCATTCGATGCCATGATATGTGTGTTAAGTGATTTCAGAGTTTATAGGGTAGGAATGACTTAGAGGATGGAAAGGAAGCATACAAAAATGGAAGGAATACAAGAAGTTGAAGGAACTGCAAAGCTGTCAGCCTGACCCTCTCGCACTAAAACTGTCATAACTTGAGCTGTAGAGGTCCAAACGATGCGGTTTTAGTTGCGTTGGAAAGCTAACGTCCAGGGCTTCGATTTGATATATAATATGCCATAGTTGCCCTGACGCTAGGTGATGCGAACGCGCGCTCCATGAGGACGCATCACAGTGACAGAAATCAGCGTGGCAGATTTCTTCTCCAGCAATTTCTGGGCTGTTTTCGACCTAGTTTTCGGCTCAGAAAACACAGATTAGAGGCTATAAAGTGGGAGAATCCATTTATTCATGAGGAGGTCGATTATTATTCACTTTTCACAATTTAGATGTAGTTTTTAGAGAGAGAGGTTCTCTCCTCTCTCTTAGGTTTTAGGATTAGGATTCCTCTTAAAGGATTTAGGATTTCAACTCTTCATCAGGTTCAATATTTCTCTTTATATTTCTCTTTCACTTTCAAATACTTTAATGCTATCCTTTAATTACTTATGTTGCCAGATTGGCTTATGAACTCTTTATGTTTAGATTGATTTTCTCTTATTTAATGCAATTGAGGTATTTCAGATCTAAGATTCTTATTTAGCTTTTTACATTATTGGCTTTAATTGATTAACTGGAAGCTCTTGAGTTATCAACTATCCGTGATTGGTTGTTATGTCGGCTAATTGACTGGTATTCCACTAACTCTAGTCTTTCCTTAGGAGTTGACTAGGACTTGAGAATCTAACTAATTAGTTCACTTGACTTTCCCTTGCTTTCATAAGGGTTAACTAAGTGGGATTAACTTCCATTCTCATAGGAGTAACTAGGATAGGACTTCCGAATTTTCATACCTTGCCAAGAGTTTATTTTACAGTTATTTATTTATTTTATTTGTCATTTAAATTACTTGTCCCCTACTTTCAAAACCCCCAATTTACAAAACTCATAACCAATAATAAGAACACCTCCCTGCAGTTCCTTGAGAAGATGACCCGAGGTTTAAATACTTCGGTTATCAATTTTAAAGGGGTTTGTTACTTGTGACAACCAAAACGTTTGTACGAATGAATTTTCTGTTGGTTTAGAAGCTATACTTACAACGCGATCATATTTTTATATTTCTTTACCGATAGAAAATCCCATCGTCAAAATGGCACCGTTGGTGGGGAATTGCAAACGTGTGCCTTATTATTGGTTATTGTAAATATTTGCTTTTTGCTTGTTTATTTGTTTTTGTTTTTGTTTTTATTTTTGCTTTTTCATAAATTAAGAGGTTATTGGTTTTTATTTAGTTATTAAAAATTTTTCAAAAATTTGTTCTTGGTGTTCATCTTGATCTTCAAGTTGTTCTTCGTGTTCATCTTAACCTTCAAGTTGTTCGTGGTTGTTTTCTTCGTTCTGATCTAAAAATTTTAAGTTTGGTGTCATTTTATTATTTTTCTCTTTCCCCATTAAATTCAAAAATATTTTAATTGATTTTTTTCGAAAATTTTAAAAAAAATTTATATCTTTTTCAAAATCTTATCTTATCTTATTTCAAAAATCAAATTTCAAATTTCAAAATTTAAATTTCAAAACTCAAAATCCAAATCTTAAAATTTTAAATTTAAAATTTTAAAAAATCAAACCTTTTCAAAATTTAAATCTTTTTCAAAATTTTTATCTTATATTGTTGACTTTTTCAAAATTCAAATTTCAAAATTCAAATTTCAAATTTCAAAATTTAAAATTCAAAATTTAATTTTCAATAACCTTTTTAATTTAAATTTGTTTTTATTTTCGTTTTTAATTTTTATTTGCTATTATGAGTTCTCACCCCCATCGCTTTGAGTTTGGTCCCAATGCTATTGCAAGGAATGGAAATTATAACAGGAACATGCATCAAGGTCAAAACAATCAAAGATGGAAGGAGCCACGAGGATCTGATCAACCCTTTTGGCAACATCACCTTCCAAGATACCATGGACAACGACCATCCTACAATGCATACCAAGACAATAGATATGGTGGACCCCCTTGTAGTTACCAGCAAGCTCCATCATATGCCAATGAACTACCTCCTCAAAATAGCTTTGGACCACCATACTCACAAGCCCCCTTTCACCATTTACCTCCATATGACCCTAACCCGTATCCACCATACCGACCACCTTATGAGCCAAATGAACCATACACAGAACCACCCCCATTCCAACACAACTACTCTCATGAACCACCACCTCAATATACACCATCTCCTTATCATTATCAAGATAAACCACCTTCCTACCATGAACCCTTTCTCCCAACAAATGAACCCTCCTATCCACCCCAAACCTCCTTGGAGAAAGCACTTATCGATCTAAACTCAAATATACAAGCTCTCGTCGCCCAATCGGACCACCAAATACCTTCAACAATCAACTCTCAAGCTCTAGTACACTTCCTTTTCAACCACAGAATGATCTCTCCATCCCATCACCACCTCCATGGAAGAGCACCCACATCCATCAATCCAAGAGCAACATGATCCTAATGATGCTATTGACATGGAACAAGAGAGAAGGGATCATCTTCGCGAATTCATACTTCATAAGGAGCTAGAGGAGGCCCTAAAGGTGAAGGTAGTAAAGACCCTTGAAGTCGAAGGAGTGGTTGAAGAATCAGTGAAGAAAGACATCAAGGAGGAGTCTGATTTTGTCTTAGAGCAAGAGGAGGCCCAAAATGTAGAGATAGGAGAGACCCTTGAAGATGAAAGAATAGTTGAAAGGAGTTGTCATGGAAAGAAAATCATCAAGGATGAGTACGATTTTATATTAAAACTACTGGACAAAGCAGTAATTATTGAAGAGGAAGAAGTGTTTGAAGACCTGGGAGATGCTGAACCTCCATGGGAAAGTCAAGACATAGAGCCTCCTTCCAAGACGGTTGCATTTGATGTTGAGGAGGGTGTACAACCTTCAAGGCATGTCATGGTTAAGGACTTGGAAGAGGTCGATCAAGAGATGGAGATTCAAGAAGAAGAAGCACAACCTCCCATGCCCTTGGAAAGCAGTGAAGAGGAGATTGAATTTGAAGAAAGCTACCAAGAGGAAGAAGTTGAAATTGAAGAAGCTTACAAGGAGGTGGAAGCTGTTAGAGAAGAGCACAAGGGAGTGGAGCTTGCAAGTTCATTAGAAACACCTCTCCCAAGGCCATTACCGTCCAACACAACGTTCAAGTGGGTAAAATTCCTACCCTTGACCTTTACCTTCCCACTTGAATATGGGCTAATGGAGACGGATGGTCAACTTAGAGCTTTTTGTGGCATTAAGAGTAAGAGGAAGATGGTCAGTGGTAAGAATTGTCCTGCAAGGTTCATTATGGTTGGAAGCTTTAAGTTTAAACGCAAAGGTTGGTGTAGAGCTCAATTAAATGGGTCTGGGAAGTTGTTTGGACGCTTCAGTGAGAATTCTAAGGCTGAACCACCCGGATAGAATCATGATAATCAACTTGAAGACGGGTGTAGAAACAAGATTTGGGATCCAGGAATATATGAGGATCAATTTTGGAAGCTCAAAGCTTGTGAAGAACTCCATCAAAGCTTGAGAAATTTACTTGGTATTGATAGAGCTTATTGGAAGTCCAAGCATTGGTGGAAGTTTCAGGATGAGTTCAAGCACAAGCCGCCATGACAAGGAGCTCACCAAATGTCCAACTTAAGGACTTTAACTAAAAGTGCTACGTGGGAGACAACCCACCGTGGTATGATCGTTCCATTTTCAATCTTATTTAGTTTTGTTTGTTTTTGAGTTTTATTTTATTTTATTGAACCTGGACTTATTCATAACATCTGCATCAGCATATGCATACTGCATTCTGTATTTTGCATACATAAAAAAAAACACGCACGTGACGTGGCAGCGTCGCTGACGCGTCTGCGTCACCAGTGCGTTTTGAAGAAAAGAGAATTGAACAGAGAGTCACGCGAGAGCGTGGCTGGAGGCGTGCCTTTGGCACAAATTGATCCACGCGACCGCGTCGCTGACGCGTTCGCGTCATGTGGGAAAAATGCCTCCCACGCGTCCGCGTCACCCACGCGAACGCGTGGCCCTGTGAAATCGATGTAAAGAGGTGTATGGCAGAAAATTATGATGGAGTGGGGCTGGAACCATGCTAGCAGCACAAGCCCTACCACGCGAACGCGTGCCCCACGCGTTCGTGTCATTTTTAAAAAGAAAGGCCATTCATGCGATCGCGTCAACCACGCGATCGCGTCACCCAGATTTTTGGCAATATGCCTTTACAACAGAGAGTTGCGCGAACGCGAGGCTGCACTCGCGCCAATCGCACAAATCAGGCCACGCGTTCGCGTGACCCACGCATCTGCGTAACCTGACCTTATCGCGCACCACGCAACCGCGTCACTCACGCATCCGCGTCGCCTGCGCCGCACAGCTTATCCAAATCAGCGCCAAAAATCTTATCTTTTCTTCCCCAATCCTAATTTTTCCTCCTCCTTTCTTACTTACTTCTTCTTCCCTTCTTTTCCTTCTCATTCTTCTTATCTTTCATTTTATTTTACTTAATTTAATTGCATACTTTCATTCATTGCATTATTTTCATTGGTGTTAGAAATTTATTTGGGTCATTATTTTCTATATTTTTGTGGATTATTAAAATGGTTTGACAATTATATATTACTTTTTAAAGGGTTGCTTGCATGTTCAATTTAATACATTCAATAACTTATTTACCATGTATGCTATGTGTTTGTGAAAATGCCCGTATGGCATTGTGCACTATTTTTCGATTTCTTTTATTCTACTACTCTAAATGCTTGTTTTTCACAAAACCCTTTTTATATTTTATTACTTAAATATAATTGTTATTACAAACATGTTGTTAGTTTGAAAGACTTAGTAATCTAACTTGAACATTGAATGCTTGATCTATGCTACTCATGCCTTTGCCAGCATGCCAATAAATATCTTGCATTTAATTGTCATTACATGCACTTGCTATATTTCCATTGATGAACTTTTCACATATAGTCATGACCATGTGTTAACGTCATTCTTCTTTATTGTGCATTGATTACTACCTTTTCCGCTCTCTTCCTTGCTCTAACCCTTAGCTTTAAAAAAGTTACTTTCTTTTTCCCTTTTCAGGATGGCCACCAAGAAGGGTAAAGAGAAAGTTACTCCCAAACCACCGGCAAGGAAAGGAACAAAAAGAGCCCCAACTGAGGAACCACAACCCCCATCCACTTGCACATCTTAGCATGCACCGAGGACGGTGCAATCTTTAAGTGTGGGGAGATCGATACCGACTTCCAGGGGTTAGTTACCTTCTTTTCAACACTAATACTCTATTTTCTTTGTTTGTTCATTGTTGCATTTGCATATTTGATTGCATGTTTGTTTGATTTTATGCATTTAGTCACTACTTGGTTGAAGTAATATTTTCTTTTTCAAGAAATTTTTTTTATAGTATTTCACTAATTTAAATCAAAACTTTTGTGTTAAACTTGTTTGGAAGTTGTATTTGGAACATAGTTAAAAGCTAAGAACACACAACCTGTGAGATTTTGAGCTTATTTATATGGTAACATTATTTAACCATAAATTTTTATTCTTGTGTATTTTCTTCTCTATAATTGCAATCTTTGCTTTGTTCCATTCTATATGTCCATTATTTAGTATATTTACATGCTTGCATATGATTGAGGCCATTATTTGTTATTAGCTCACTTATCCCAAATAAGCCTACCTTTTACATCACCCTTGTTAGCCACTTTGAACTCTTTAACCCCCCTCTATTCCATAACTACATTACTAGCCTTAAGCAGAAAAATAAAATAAAAATCCTAAGTTGAATCCTTGGTTAAGCTTAAGATAGATATTGTGTATAAATTAAGTATGGAGAATTTTATGGGAACATGGGATGATAGAAAAAAAAGGAAAATTAAATTGAATAAGTTATTTCAAGGTTTGGGAAGCATGCTCATGTGAAGTCAAAATAATTAAATTACCATGTGCATTGAAAAAAAAAAAAATAATAATAATAATAATAATAATAATTAAAAAAATTTAAATTTTTAAGTAATTGAATAAGGGGACACAAAAATTTCTCCAATGCAAAATAAAAAGAATCAATGCACATGGGACAAAATTCAAAAATAAGTTTGATACATGAGCATGTAATACAAAAGTGAAAAAATTTGGGTAGCTAGGTAAAGCATTTTAAAATTATATAAAGTATGTATATGTTAGGTAAGATCTTAGACTAATCAAGGATTCACTTTGTTAGCTCACATAGCCTTATAAATATATATCCTTACCTTTACCTCAGCCCCATTACAACCCTGAAAAGACCTCATGATGTTTGCATTGGTATATTAAATAATTGTTTATTGGTTAGATGAAGAACAAAGTTTTAGAAAGCATGACTAGAGAAGACTAGAGTGATTGACCCTAGACACTTGAGAGTTAGAGTGATATACACTACCAGTGAGGGTTCAATGCTTGATTCTATGTTCCCTGCTTTCATGAGCTATCTTCTTACAAGTTTACTTGTCTTTTATTGTATAATTTGAATTAGTGAAATCTGATTTATGTATGTTCTTGGAAGATTTATTTACTTTTAACCAAGTAGGTAGAAACATTCTGCATGTAGTTGCATTCATATAGATAGGTTGTATTTCATACATTCTATCATTGCTCTTCACCCCTTTATAGCTTCTCTTGAGCTTAGCATGAGGACATGCTAATGTTTAAGTGTGGGAAGGTTGATAAACCACTATTTTATGGTTTATCTTGTGCTTAATTGAGTGGTTTTTATCAACTCTTTACCCACTTATTCATACTATTTGCATGGTTTTATATTTTCCTTCCTGATTTTGTACTATGACTGAAAACATGTTTCTTTGGTCTTAATTTGCTAATATTAATTCTCCCTTTATACCATTCGATGTCATGATATGTGTGTTAAGTGATTTCAGAGTTTATAGGGCAGGAATGACTTAGAGGATGGAAAGGAAGCATACAAAAATAGAAGGAATACAAGAAGTTGAAGGAACTGCAAAGCTGTCAGCCTGACCCTCTCGCACTAAAACTGTCATAACTTGAGCTACAGAGGTCCAAACGATGCGGTTCCAGTTGCGTTGAAAAGATAACATCCGGGGCTTCGATTTCATATATAATATGCCATAGTTGCCCTGACGCTAGGCGATGCGAACGCGCGCTCCACGTGGACGCATCCCAGTGACGGAAATCAGCGTGGCAGATTTCTTCTCCAGCGATTTCTGGGCTGTTTTCGACCCAATTTTTGGCCCAGAAAACACAGATTAGAGGCTATAAAGTGAGGAAATCCATTCATTCATGAGGAGGTTGATTAATCCTCTCGGATGAAAACAAATCCATATGCGCTGTCACTGCACGGCTAATCATCTGTCGGTTCTCGCTAGTGTCGGAATAGGACCATTGTCCTTTTGCACACTGTCACTTGGTGCCCCACATTTGCAGGTTTGAAGCTCGTCACAGTCATCCCTTTCCAGATCCTACTCAAAATACCACATACAAGGTTTAGACTTTTCGGATCTCAGGAATGCTGCCAATGGTTCTAGCATATACCATAAAGACTCTGATCTCACGGAATGGAATGCTCTGTTGTCAGGAGAGGCAACCATGCGTCATGAACCAGGAGGCCAAGAGATATACACTCAAGCTATTGCAGATAGAACGGAAGTATTTGTCAGGCACGCGTTCATAAGTGAGAATGATGATGAGTGTCACGGGTCATCACATTCATCAGGTTGAAGTGCGAGTGAATATCTTAGAGAAGACGTAGGCCTGAATTGAATAGAAAAACAATAGTACTTGTATTAATTCATGAAGAACAGCAGAGCTCCACACCTTAATCTATGGGGTGTAGAAACTCCACCGTAGAAAATACATAAGTGAAAGGTCTAGGCATGGTCGTGAGGCCAGCCTCCAAACGTGTACAATAGCATAAGCTTGACAAAAGACCGACTTTAAAATAAATCTCTAAAAGTAGTTTTTATACTAGACTAGTTACTAGGGTTTACAGAAAATGAATAACTAAGTGCAGATAGTGCAGAAATCCACTTCCGGGCCCACTTGGTGTGTGCTTGGGCTAAGCATTGAAGCTTTTTCGTGCTTAGGCTGTTCCTGGAGTTAAACACCAGCTTTGGTGCCAGTTTGGGCGTTTAACTCTAATTCTGGTGCCAATTTGGGCATTTTACGCCAATATATTTTTGGCTGACTTTGAACGCCAGTTTGGGCCATCAAATCTCGGGCAAAGTATGGACTATTATATATTTCTGAAAGTCCCAAGATGTCTACTTTCCAACGCAATTGAGAGCGTGCCAATTGGACTTCTGTAGCTCTAGAAAATCCATTTCGAGTGTAGGGAGGTCAGAATCCAACAGCATCTGCAGTCCTTTTTCAGCCTCTGAACTAGATTTTTGCTCAGGTCCCTCAATTTCAGCCAGAAAATACCTAAAATCACAGAAAAATACACAAACTCATAGTAAAATCCAGAAATATGATTTTTGAATAAAAACTAATAAAAATAAAATAAAAAGTAATTAAAACATACTAAAAACTATGTAAAAATAATTCCAAAAAGGGTATAAATTATCCGCTCATCACAACACCAAACTTAAATTGTTGCTTGTCCCCAAGCAACTGCAAACAAAATAGGATAAAAAGAAGAGAATATACAATGAATTCCAAACTTATCAATGAAGATTAGCTTCAATTAGATGAGCAGGACTTGTAGCCTTTTTGCTTCTGAACAGTTTTGGCATCTCACTTTATCCTTTGAAGTTTAGAATGATTGACATCTATAGGAACTCAGAATTCAGATAGTGTTATTAATTCTCCTAGTTCAGTATGTTGATTCTTGAACACAGCTACTTTATGAGTCTTGGGCGTGACCCTAAGCATTTTGTTTTTTAGTATTACCACCGGATACATAAATGCCACAGACATATAACTGGGTGAACCTTTTCAGATTGTGACTCAGCTTTGCTAGAGTTCCCAGTTAGAGGTGTCCAGAGCTCTTAAGCACACTCTTTTTGCTTTGGACCACGACTTTAACCGCTCAGTCTCAAGCTTTTCACTTGACACCTTCACGCCACAAGCACATGCTTAGGGACAGCTTGGTTTAGCCGCTTAGGCCAGGATTTTATTCCTGTGGGCCCTCCTATCTATTAATGCTCAAAGCCTTGGATCCTTTTTCTACCCTTGTCTTTTGGTTTAAAGGGTTATTGGCTTTTTCTGCTTGCTTTTTCTTTCTCTTTCTCTTTTTTTTTGCTATTTTTTTCTCCTTTTTTTTTCGCAAGCTTTTGTCTATTCACTGCTTTTTCTTGCTTCAAGAATCAATTTTATGAATTTTCAGATTATCAAATAATATTTCTCCTTTTTCTTTATTCTTTCAAGAGCAAACAATTTTAACATTCATAAACAACAAATTCAAAAATATGCACGGTTCAAGCATTCATTCAGAAAACAAAAGTATTGCCACCACATCAAAATAATTAAACTAATTTCAAGATAGAATTCGAAATCATGTACTTCTTGTTCTTTTGCAATTAAAAACATTTTTCATTTAAGAAAGGTGATGGATTCATAGGACATTCATAGCTTTAAGACATAGACACTAGACACTAATGATCATGTAATAAAGACACAAACATAGATAAGACATAAAGCATAATTTTCGAAAAACAGAAAAATAAGAACAAGGAAATTAAAGAACGGGTCCACTTTAGTGATGGCGGCTAGTTCTTCCTCTTGAAGATCTTATGGAGTTCTTGAGCTCCTCTATGTCTCTTCCTTGCCTTTGTTGCTCCTCCCTTATGGCTCTTTGGTCTTCTCTAATTTCATGGAGGAGGATGGAATGCTCTTGGTGCTCCATCCTTAGTTGTCCCATGTTGGAAGTTAATTCTCCTAGGGAGGTGTTGATTTGCTCCCAATAGTTTTGTGGAGGAAAATGCATCCCTTGAGGCATCTCAGGGATTTCATGATGAGGAATTTCCTCATACTCTTGTTGAGGCCCACGAGTGGGCTCTCTTATTTGCTCCATACTTTTTTTAGTGATGGGCTTTTGAGATGAATCTCTCCATCTCCCATGACTCAGAGGTGGAAGCAATTGCCTTCCCTTTCCTCTTTCTAAAGGTTTCTCCGGCCTTAGGTGCCATTAATGGTTATGGAAAAACAAAAAGTAGAGCTTTTTCCACACCAAACTTAAAAGGTTTGCTCGTCCTCGAGCAAAAGAAGAAAGAGGGGATTAGAAGAAGAAGAGATGGAGGAGATGGAGGTGTGTGAATGGTTCGGCCAAGGGGGGTTTTAGGTGGTGATGATGTGTGAAAGTGAAGGTAGTGAGGAGGGGTATGTATAGGGTAGGAGAGAGAGGGAATCCGTGTGAGAATGGGTGGGTTTGGGAGGGAAATGGTTTGAATTTGAATGGTGAGGTGATTGGTCAATGGTTTATGATGGATGGATATGAGTGGTGAAGAGAATATGGGGAAGAGGGTTATGGAAATGTGTGAAGAGGAGAGAGAAAAGGTGGGGTAGGTGGGGATCCTGTGGATCCACAGATCCTGACGTGTCAAGGAATTTGAGTCCCTGCACCAATCTGGCGTTCAAACGCCCTTTCTGTGCCAATTCTGGCATTTAAACGCCCATTCTGTGCCAATTCTGGTGTTTAACACCCGCTCTGCTACCTTTCCTGGCGTTAAACACCAGTCTGCTACCCATTTCTGGCGTTTAACGCCAGCCTATGCCAGACAGCCCTTTCTGGCGTTAAACGCCCAGAGTGCTACCCATTCTGGCGTTTAATGCCCAGAATGCTGCCAGGCTGGGCGTTAAACGCCCATTCTGCTATCCTTACTGGTGTTTAAACGCCAGTAAGCCTGTCCTCCAGGGTGTGCTATTTTAATGCTATTTTTCATTCTATTTTTGATTTTTCAGTTATTTTTGTGACTTCACATGATCATCAACCTAAAGAAAACATAAAATAACAATAGAAAATAAATAAATATAATTAAATAACATTGGGTTGCCTCCCAATAAGCGCTTCTTTAATGTCAGTAGCTTGACAGTGAAGCTCTTAGAGAGCTTCGCAGAGACTCAGAGCTTGATGTTGGCCTCCCAACACCAAACTTAGAAGTTGAGTGTGAGGGCTCTGTTTGACTCTGTATTGAGAGAAGCTTTTCATGCTTCCTCACCATGGTTGCAGAAGAAGATCCTTGAGCCTTAAACACAAGGTAGTTCTCATTCACTTGAAGGACTAACTCTCCTCTGTCCACATCAATCACAGCTCTTGCTGTGGCTAGGAAGGGTCTTCCAAGGATGATGGATTCATCTTCATCCTTCCTAGTCTCTATGATTATGAAGTCAGCAGGGATGTAATAGCCTTCAACCTTCACTAAGACATCCTCTACAAGTCCATAAGCCTGTTTCCTTAAATTGTCTGCCATCTCTAGTGAGATTCTTGCAGCTTGCACCTCAAAGATCCCTAGTTTCTCCATTACAGAGAGTGGCATAAGATTTATACTTGACCCAAGGTCACACAGAGCCTTCTTAAAGGTCATGGTGCCTATGGTACAAGGTATTAAAAACTTTCCAGGATCATGTTTCTTTTGAGGTAATTTCAGTTGAACCAGATCATTCAGTTTATTGATGAGCAATGGGGGTTCATCCTCCCAAGTCTCATTACCAATTAACTTGGCATTCATCTTCATGATTGCTCCTAGATACTGAGCAACTTGCTCTTCAACAATGTCTTCATCCTCTTCAGAGGAAGAATACTCATCAGAGCTCATGAATGGCAATAGTAAGTTCAGTGAAATCTCTATAGTCTCTATATGAGCCTCATATTCCTTTGGTTCCTCATTAGGGAACTCCTTGGAGGCCAGTGAACGTCCATTGAGGTCTTCCTCACTGGAAATCACTGCCTTTTCTTTCTCTCCAGGTTCAGCCATGTTGGTTATAGTTATGGCCTTGCACTCTCTTTTTGGATTCTCTTCTATATTGCTTGGGAGAGTACTAGGAGGGAGTTCAGTAACTCTTTTACTCAGCTGACCCACTTGTGCCTCCAAATTTCTAATGGAGGACCTTGCTTCAGTCATAAAACTGAGAGTGGTCTTAGATAGATCAGAGACTACAATTGCTAAGTCAGAGTGGCTCTGTTTAGAATTCTCTGTCTGTTGCTGAGAAGATGATGAAAAAGGTTTGTTATTGCCAAACCATGCTCTTCCACCATTATTATTATTGAAGCCTTGATTAGGCTTCTGTTGATCCTTCTATGAGAGATTAGGATGATTCCTCCATGAAGGATTGTAGGTGTTTCCATAGGATTCTCCCATGTAATTCACCTCTGCCATTGCAGGATTCTCAGGGTCATAGGCTTCTTCTTCAGAGGAAGCCTCCTTAGTACTGCCTGATGCAGCTTGCATTCCAGACAGACTCTGAGAAATCATATTGACTTGCTGAGTCAATATTTTGTTCTGAGCCAATATTGCATTCAGAGTATCAATCTCAATAACTCCTTTCTTCTGAGTTGTCCCATTATTCACAGGATTCCTTTCAGAAGTATACGTGAACTGGTTATTTGCAACCATTTCAATGAGTTCCTGGGCTTCTGCAGGCGTCTTCTTCAGATGAAGAGATCCTCCAGCAGAGTGGTCCAATGACATCTTGGACAATTTAGACAGACCATCATAGAATATACATATGATGCTCCATTCTGAAAACATGTCAGAAGGACACCTTCTGATCAATTGCTTGTATCTTTCCCAAGCTTCATAGAGGGATTCACCTTCCTTCTGTCTGAAGGTTTGGACTTCCACTCTAAGCTTGCTCAATTTTTGAGGTGGAAAGAATTTGGCCAAGAAAGCATTGACCAACTTTTCCCAAGAGTTCAGGCTATCTTTAGGTTGTGAGTCTAACCATGTCCTAGCTCTGTCTCTTACAGCAAAGGGGAAAAGCATAAGTCTGTAGACCTCAAGATTAACCCCATTGGTCTTAACAGTATCACAGATCTCCAAGAATTCAGCTAAAAACTGATGAGGATCTTCCAATGGAAGTCCATGAAACTTGCAATTCTGCTGCATCAGAGAAACTAATTGAGGCTTAAGCTCAAAGTTGTTTGCTCCAATTGCAGGAATTGAGATGCTCCTTCCACAGAAGTCAGAAGAGGGTGCAATAAAGTCACCAAGCATCTTCCTTGCATCTCCACCATTGTTGTTGGGTTCGGCCATCTCTTCTTCTTTTTCGAAAAATTCTGTCAGGTCCTCTCCAGAGTGTTGTGCTTTATCTTCTCTTAGCTTCCTCTTTAGAGTCCTTTCAGGTTCCGGATCAGCTTCAACAAGAATGTTCTTATCCTTGCTCCTGCTCGTATGAAAAAGAAGAGAACAGAAAAGAATAGGAATCCTCTATGTCACAGTATAGAGATTCCTTTATGTGAGTAGAAGAATAAAAGAGTAGAATGAAGAAGAGAAAAGATGAAGAATTTGAACACAGAGAGGGGGAGAGGGTTCGAATTATAAGAAGAAGGGAAGTGTTAGTAAATAAATAAATAAATAGAAAGAGATGAGAGAGAGAGAGAATTCGAATTTTAAATTAAAATAAAAGAAAAATATTTTTGTTTTTATTTTAATTATTGGTTAGCATTCGAAAATTAAGGGAAGAAATAAAATAAAATTTGAAAACTAAATAAATTAATTAATTAAAAAGATTTTTGAAAAAGTGGTTAGTGATTTTCGAAAATTGGAGAGAGAAAAGTAGTTAGGTGGTTTTCAAAAAGATTTGATTGAAATAGTAAACTTTTAAAATCAAACAAAAACTTAAGTGGTTAATTGAAAAAGATTTGAAAATCAATTTTGAAAAGATAAGAAGTTAGAAAAGATTTTGAAATTGATTTTGAAAAATATATGATTGAAATTTTATTTTGAAAAAGATTTGATTTTTGAAAATAAAGTTGATTATTTGACTAATAAGAAACTAAAAGATATGATTCTAGAATTTAAAGATTGAACCTTTCTTAATAGGCAAGTAACAACTTGAAAATTTTTGAATCTAAACATTAAATGTTAGTAATAAATTCGAAAATATGAAATAAAAATAAAAAAAGATTTTGAAAATTAATTTTTAAAATTTTCGAAAATATGAAGAAAAAATGAAAAAGATTTTATTTTTGAAAAAGATTTGCAAAAGATAAAATTTTTAATTTGAAATTTTGACTTGATTAACAAGAAACAATTAAATTTTAAAACTTTTTGACTAAATCAATTCAAAATTTCGAAATTTATGAGCAAAATAAAGGGAAAGATATATTTTTTATTGTTGAATTTTTATGAGGAGAGAGAAAAACAACTAAATGATGCAAAACATAAAAATTATGAATAAAAAAAACAAGAAAAATATGCAAGAACACTTTGAATGTCAAGATGAACACTAAGAACACTTTGAAGATCATGATGAACACCAAGAACATGTTTTTAAAAATTTTTAAGAAAATAAAAATATGCAAGACACCAAACTTAAAAAATTTTTTAAACTTTAGACACTAATAATTCAAGAATGCATATGAAAAACAAGAAAAGACGTAAAACAAGAAAATGTAAAGATCAAACAAAGACAATCATCAAGAACAACTTGAAGATCAATGAAGGACACATGCATGAATTTTCGAAAATTTTAAGAAAATTAAAAAGATGCAATTGACACCAAACTTAAAATTTGACACTAGCCTCAAATAAGAAACACAATTTTTGGTTTTTATGATTTTATGAAAATTTTTTTGTATTTTTCGAAAATTGTTTTAAAAAAGAAAATAAAGAAATTCAAAATTGTTTTTACGAATTCCAGAAATCATGCAATGTTCTAAAGCTTCAGTCTAAAAAGATTAGATATGGCTAGCCAAGCTTCAGCAGGACATTATATACAACAGCCAAATTGATGGGAATCAACCAGCTTCTGTGATGATAAAAGCTTCATCTGAAACTGTAGAATTCATTCTTAAAAATGCTGAAGAATTTTTAGAAAACTAAACATATTTTATTTTGTTCTTAAGAAAAAAAAATTTATTTATTTTTTTTTAAAATTAAAACAAAAAACTTTAAACATAAAATAAAAATACATAATCTGAGCAACAAGATAATCGTCAGTTGTCCAAACTCGAACAATCCCCGGCAACGGCGCCAAAAACTTGGTGCACGAAATTGTGATCTCAATGGTGCCAACAACTTGGTACGCACAATTGTAATCTCAACTCTTTTTCACAACTTCGCACAATTAACCAGCAAGTGCACTGGGTCGTCCAAGTAATAAACCTTACGTGAGTAAGGGTCGATCCCACGGAGATTGTCGGCTTGAAGCAAGCTATGGTCATCTTTGTAAATCTCAGTCAGGCAGATTCAATTGGTTATGAGATTTTGATAATTAAAATATAAATAAAATATAAAATAAGATAAAGTTACTTATGTAATTCATTGGTGGGAATTTCAGATAAGCGACTGGAGATGCTTTGTTGCTTCTGAACCTCTGCTTTCCTATTGCCTTCTTCCAACCATGCGTTACTTCCTTCCATGGCAAGCTGTATGATCCTTTCGGATGAAAACAAATCCATATGCGCTGTCACTGCACGGCTAATCATCTGTCGGTTCCCGCTAGCGTCGGAATAGGACCATTGTCCTTTTGCACACTGTTACTTGTGTCCCACATTCGCAGGTTTGAAGCTCGTTACAGTCATCCCTTTTCAGATCCTACTCGGAATACCACAGACAAGGTTTAGACTTTCCGGATCTCAGGAATGCTGCCAATGGTTCTAGCCTATACCACGAAGACTCTGAACTCACTGAATGGAATGCTCTGTTGTCAGGAGAGGCAACCATGCGTCGTGAACCAGGAGGCCAAGAGATATACACTCAAGCTATTGCAGATAGAACGGAAGTGGTTGTCAGGCACGCGTTCATAAGTGAGAATGATGATGAGTGTCATGGATCATCACATTCATCAGGTTGAAGTGCGAGTGAATATCTTAGAGAAGACGTAGGCGTGAATTGAATAGAAAAACAATAGTACTTGTATTAATTCATGAAGAACAGCAGAACTCCACACCTTAATCTATGGGGTGTAGAAACTCCACCGTAGAAAATACATAAGTGAAAGGTCTAGGCATGGCCGTGATGCCAGCCTCCAAATGTGTACAATAGCATAAGCTTGACAAAAGACCGACTTTAAAATAAATCTCTAAAAGTAGTTTTTATACTAGACTAGTTACTAGGGTTTATAGAAAATGAATAACTAAGTGCAGATAGTGCAAAAATCCACTTCCAGGGCCCACTTGGTGTGTGCTTGGGCTGATCATTGAAGCTTTTTCGTGCTTAGACTGTTCCTGGAGTTAAACGCCAGCTTTGGTGCCACTTTGGGCGTTTAACTCCAATTCTGGTGCCAGTTTGGGCGTTTTACACCAAGATGTTTTAGGCTGAATTTGAACGCCAGTTTGGACCATCAAATCTCGGGAAAAATATGGACTATTATATATTGCTGGAAAGCCCAAGATGTCTAATTTCCAACGCAATTAAGAGCGCACCAATTGGGCTTCTGTAGCTCCAGAAAATCCACTTCGAGTGCAGGAAGGTTAGAATCCAACAGCATCTGCAGTCCTTTTTTAGCCTCTGAATCAGATTTTTGCTCAGGTCCCTCAATTTCAGCCAGAAAATACCTGAAATCACAAAAAAGTACACAAACTCATAAAAAAGTCCAGAAATGTGATTTTTGAATAAAAACTAATAAAAATATAATAAAAAGTAATTAAAACATACTAAAAACTATGTAAAAATAATGCCAAAAAGAGTATAAATTATCCGCTCATTATAGTGTAATTTTATAAAATAATTAAAAAGATAGAATAATAATTACAAATCAAATTATATTTAAAGTATTCATCTTAAAAATATATTTTAAATTACCAAATCTGTAAATTATTTTTAGTTAAATACTAATGTAATATATATTGGAGATAAGTAAATTAATTCTCTTTTATTTATAAAATAAAATTAAAAATATTAAAATTAAGATATATAAAATATTCACTATTTTAAATTATAAAAATTCTAAATTATAAATAAGAATTTATCCAATTTATATACAAAATCTCAAAACTATAATCTCAAGTAATTATAATAAATTATAAATAATTTATTAATAAATTTTAATATTTCCGAGTTTTACACAAATTCATAGAAACCTACAAGCTAGGTCACAATAGAGGATTATTAGGTTCATTACTATTTATCTAGGTCAAGTTCAGTTACTGCTAACTTCTGTGATGTTTTTTTATTTTTTAAATTTTTTGTTGTTGTATTTTTCACTGTGTTTCTCTGGCTCAATCTAATAGTGCTTCTGATATTTTATTTTGTGTAGACTTTTATGGCAATTAATGAATGTGGATTCCAATTTTTTTAAGGGCAATTTATCGCTTGGTTTGAGAAGTACCCAAAGGAGTGAAAGTATCCGTACATTTTATGGTAGATTTTTACATAATAAAATTAGCTTGGTTCAGTTCGTCGATAAGTATGATAATATTCTTGGAAATAAAGAGTAAAAGAAACTGGAAGACGATGCTACAAACTCTAAAAGGTTATCCCACATGTATCTATCTCTACCATTTAGCAACAATTTTAACATGAGTACACCAGCAAAATGTTTAGGAAAAATCCAAGCGGAATTAATTAAAAAATGTTATTGTAGTATCTGTGCTGTGGCACAAGAGAGTGATTCGGTTTGTGAGAACATGGACGAGTAGAAACTAGTTTGTGATAAGGTTTTTTACTATACTTATGGCGTTGTTTTTGAGCCTTTTTTACTTAAAATATTCTGTGTGAGTGCAACATGTTTGAATCTAAAGATATACTGTGTTGTTACACTGTTATTGTATTGTCATATACAAAGTGAATGGAGTACCATCCTACTACGTTCTCCCCGACTGAAGCAAAAAGTAGGTGCTATGCAAGCACGCTTACATTAAGAGTAGTTATGACGTGAATCGTTCTTCTAAAACTCATAACTTATTTAGAAGATTGTGCACACACTTTTATAACGTGGTTTTAGAATTCGTGACTTGTGATGTGGAAGCAGCCATATTGCACTTGGCTCAATCGTGCTAATATGCGGTCTATAAGTCACTATAAAAAAAAAGGCCTATAATTACGATAAAAAATTGTGATCATAGCTAGTAAAAAGAGTGATCATAAGTAGTGTTGTTATTACTTAGAATAATATGGCTATTCAGAACGATATTTTTTTTTTCTTTATGTATTTTCTTACTTGCATATTTAAGGTGTCCTACGTTAATAAAGTTGTGATTTATTATTTAAATGTAAATTGTTTCAAAATTACATATAATAATAAAATAAAATATTTTTAATAATGGAAAAAAATTGTATTAATCTCAATAGTCAATAATTAAAAAAAGATAGAGAAATAATCAAAGGTAAGACTACAAAATCAATTCCTCCAACACTGCTGCTTTTTCAGAGCATTTGTAACTCGATTCCTCAGATTGTCTCTTTTGATGATTCAGCAAAGGTTTAACTATCGATGATGATGATGATGATGATGATGTAGCATTTTGTATGAATAATCTTAGCAAGCCCAAGCCAATGTTCTGCTTTTCTTCCAAAATTTCAATACAAAAACACTCGGTGTAAACAAAAAAATAGTTCCTAAAGATTAGTAATTCATATAAAATATATTAAAATATGAATTTTATAATAAAAATATATAAAACAAAACAAATACCTACACACAAATATACGATGATAGCTGATAATTCTCTATATGATAGTAAACTTAGAGGAAAGGTTTCATTCCATACCCATATTTTTGTTTCACAAGCACGGAACGTGGCATGACCGTATTGTTGTGTCTTTAAGTTGTTTAAATAACAACACTTATTGTTGAGCTTGATGGGGGAAGGGTTGCGCAGGAGGGGACGGGAATCAGGGCGGCAGTCCACCGGCAGGAGCAAGGGGCGCAGGATGGGATAAGTGAGGCCGGCTTGCACGATGAGGGATCCCAAGCGGGATTGAGCTGCCTAATGGGGAAGGATGGTACCTCGGGAGCACAGGGAAACGCAGTGAGGGACGTCCCGGAGGTGGCTGCCTGTGGCAATGCCCGGGGGGCAGGAGCAGGGGCTAGGCTGGGCACAGTTAGCCATTTAGAAGGCGAGGGGACACAGGAAGAGCAGCGCCAGGAGAATCAAGCAACCTGGGCATTGGCTGTGGAATCAGGAGCGGTTTTATGCGATGAGGAAGAAGATATTATGGCGATTTTGCAAGCACAAAATGAAGAAATAGCAGCTAAGAGAAAACTGGCGAAGCAAAAGGAAAAGGCGAGAAGGAGTCGACCAAAAAATAAAAATAAGGTGAGCAAATCTTTATTTAAATGATTGTGAGCTGTTGGAATATTAGGGGGTGGAGGGGGGACGGTAAATTAAGCATGCTGAAATCTTTGAAAAATAAATATAATTTGAACATGTTGGGATTGCTTGAAACAAAAAAAGAAGTGATTACTAAATATGAGGTCGCAAGGCTTTGGGGATCTAGTACTGCTGGTTGGGAGTTTGTGGAATCTGCAGGAATGGCGGGGGGTCTGCTATTAATTTGGGATGAAGGAGTGTTTCAAGTAGATCAAAGGTATAAAGGTGAGAGGTGGCTGTGTGTTGAAGGCGTTTTAACAAAGACCAACTTCCGATGTGCTTTCTGTTTGGTGTACGGGGCGCATGGGAGGGAGGCAAAGAGGGGGGTGTGGGAGGAACTGAGCTATGTGGCGGGGTTGTGTCAGATTCCTTTCTGTTTTCTCGGAGACTTTAATGAAATTTTACAAGTAGAGGATCGTAAAGGAGCTACTAGCTTGATGGCGTCATCGGAGGAATTTAAGGAATGGGTGCGAGACATGCAGTTGATAGATTTGCCTCTTACTGATAGGAAGTATACATGGTTTAGGGGGCGTTCCTGTAGTCGGATTGATAGGGTGATGGTTAATGTTGAATGGACTGAGGTGTTTCCGGATATTAGGATTAAGGGTGGCCCAAGGGGATTGTCTGATCACTGCCCAGTGATCATGGAACTAACAAGAGTAACGGGGCCCCCTAGACCATTCAGAAGTTTAGACGCCTGGTTTACGCATGAGGGATTTCTGAGAATGGTGAAGGATGAGTGGCGAAGCCTCGGAGAAACGCAGTTCCCGTGCAAACTGAGGGCTCTAGCAATACAACTGCGGCAATGGCACAAGGATAACTTCCGGGACATGGATAAGAGACTCATGAGGTTTGAGGAGGAGCTCACCAAGCTGGACAATTCAGTCAGTGATGGAGTTTATGATGGTACAACGGAGGCTAGAAGGAAGGCGCTTGTGAGCTTTTGTTCAAAATGGTATATTAGAAAGGAAATGCACTGGAAACAGATGTCTCGGTCTAAGCATGCTGCAAACATGGATAGGAATACCAGATACTTTCATAACATTGCTTCGGCCAGAAGACAGAATAACAGGATTGATGCTCTGATGTTACATGGAAGACTTGTGCGGAATCAGGCGAGAATAAAAGGTGCGATTAGAGGGTTCTACAAGGATTTATATCGACAGGAATATGTTCCGAGGATTGGAATCAGAGATGGGTTAGTAAAGTGTATCCATAGGGATGAGGCTGAAGCTTTAGAAGTGATGCCGACGGATGAGGAAATTAAGGAGGCTGTGTGGGACTGCGAATCTTCCAAGGCCCCAGGGAGTGATGGGTTTAACATGAACTTCATAAAGAAATGCTGGGATGACATTGGGCCGGAATTCACTGCTGCGGTAATGGGGTTCTTTCAAAGTGCGAAATTGCCAAAGGATGTCAATGTAACGTGGGTGACACTAGCTCCAAAGTTTGAAGGTGCAAAGGAGGTGAAGGATTTTAGGCCGATTAGTATGGTGGGGTGTGTGTACAAAGTGATTTCGAAAGTGTTGGTGCACAGGATGCGATCTGTGATGTCGGGACTGGTTGGAGAGACTCAGACTGCATTTGTAAAGGGAAGAAAAATTCATGATGGTGCACTCATAGCCTGCGAGACGGTTCATTGGCTGAAGACTCGGAAAAAGTCAGCAGTCATTATCAAACTGGATTTTCAGAAGGCCTATGACAGAGTGAGATGGGATTTTGTTGACATTGTGCTACAGAAAATGGGCTTCGGCCAAAAATGGAGGAGCTGGGTGAAGGAGTGTGTTACTACGGCCACCATGGCAGTCTTGGTAAACGGGGCACCTTCCAAGCCATTCAAGATGGAGAGGGGACTAAGACAAGGGGACCCACTTTCTCCATTGCTATTCGTATTAGTTGTAGATGTGTTGCATAGGATGTTGGGGGAGGCTGTGAGGAATGGCCGCATTGCTCCACTGCTGGTAGGGGGAGATCTTATTGAACTGTCACACCTACAATTTGCAGATGACACTATTTTATTCTGCCCGCCGGAGACTGAAACAATTGTAAACTATAAGAGACTGTTACGGTGCTTTGAGTTGATGTCTGGGCTGAGCATTAACTTTGATAAATCGAATCTGATATCAGTGAACTGTAAGCAAGGATGGATTGATCAGGCATGTGGACTGCTGGGATGCCAACAAGCTTCTCTACCGGTTAGATACTTGGGAGTTTCTCTAGGTGCGAATCCGCGCTTGGTGAAGACTTGGAAACCAATCATTGATAAGGTGGAACAGAAGCTGAGTTTGTGGAAAGCCAAGGTTTTGAATAAATCAGGTAAGTTGGTCCTTATCAAATCGGTGCTGAATAGTCTCCCCATCTACTACCTTAGTCTATACAAGATGCCGAAGGCGGTAGCGGACAAGCTGATTGCTTTACAACGGAACTTTATGTGGTGCAGGGAGAACGGGAACTATGGTATACCTATGGTAAAGTGGGAGATAGTTCAGGCTCCAAAAAAGGTTGGGGGATTGGGGGTTGGTGATGCAGTGCTGAGAAACACAGCGCTTCTGTTTAAGTGGTGGTGGAGGTTTTCAAAGGAGGATTGCCCGCTGTGGAAGAAGATTGTGTGTTCGTGTAATAAGTTGAACCCGGATGTCATGTTAGCAACTCAGCCTTTACCAGTAAAGGGTGGCCCTTGGAAGGACATATGTCAGCTGAATATAAAAGAACCGCGGATTCGTGATAAAGTGGTAAGTGGACTGGCAATGGAAGTAGGCAATGGTATGCAGACTCGATTTTGGGAAGATAACTGGGTTCAAGGTGGTACTCTGAAAGGAAGTCATCCGAGACTCTACTCTATTTCCAGTCAGCAAGGACTTGTCATCGGGGAGTGTGGTTTTTGGGATGGGCTTGATTGGATTTGGAATTTTCAATGGAGGAGGGCACTGTTCCAATGGGAGCTGGAGCTTGTCAATCAACTGCATGAGAGGTTAAGGCCAGTGAGGTTGTCATCAGGTAGGGAGGACAATGTGGTGTGGAAGTTTGAAAATAAAGGTATTTTCTCTACTAGTTCTGTGATCCAGGCTATACAAGCGGAGACATTATCAGCTGAGATAACGAGTTATAGCTTCACGAGTTCCATTTGGAAAGGTTTCGTTCCTCCGAGAATTGAGCTCTTTGGGTGGTTTGTGCTAGTGGGTAGAGTTAACACCAAGGAGCGGCTGACTAAACTAGGAGTCAACATTCTGGGGGATAGTATGTGTGTACTGTGTACCAAGGAATTAGAATCTGTTGAGCATTTATTCCTTAGGTGTGAGGTAACATGGCAGGTGTGGTGCAAGTGGCTGAGGTTACTAGGAAGGGAGTGGGTGATTCCCGGAACTGTTAAAGAAATGTTTGAGAGTTGGCATGGAATGCATAATAGACAACAGGGGAAGAAGATGTGGATGTCAGTGTTCTTTGCAGTGATTTGGAACATCTGGTTGGAACGGAATGCACGAATCTTCAAGAATGCAAGAGCAAGCCTGGAGGTCATACACACAAGGACATTGATGAGCTACACGGAATGGAGTGGTGGTGATCCTGGGGGAGGATGAGAGTACTGGGGATAGTAGGGGTTGGTTTATTTGTTGGTAGCTAGTTATGTGTCTTCTTTTTTCTTTTATTTGCTCCACTTTAATGTGTTGAGCTTCCTTTGTTTCAAAAAAAAAAAAATTATTATTATTATTATTATTATTATTATTATCAAAGTTTAAAAATCTGAATTAAAGTATATTATTAAATTAAAGGGATTAAATTAATGAATAAAAATAATTACTAAAAATAAGAAATTCTGATAATTTTCTGTTATTATTATTATTATTATTATTATTATTATTATTATTATTATTATTATTATTATTATTATTATAAGTTTTGGAACTTAATATTACAAAGTGAACATTCAACACAACAAAAAAATTTAAAATTGTTAAAAATAATAATATTTAAATCTCAATTAAAAGAGACATTTGAAATTCAACAAAAAGTCTTAATTAGTTATTTAGTCTTAATGAAATTATTTATTAACTTGCTATACTATTGGTTAAAATTAGTTATTATAGTCTTAATTCTCTAATATTTCTACATTATTATATCATTCCATCAATTATATTTCTATCTATCGATGAACTGGGATAAAAAGAAGCGGGCCTGAAAAGGTCGTTGAGAACGGAGAGTTTCGTTATTATACGCCAAACCCTCCGAAGAAGCTAGCTCTCCAAGAAAAATAAAAGGAAAGAAAAATAATTATTTAAGTGGGATTATGCATGTGCGGTTTTATATCTATTATAATCATGCATAGGTAGCATATTTAAGTTGAATTACTTAACAATATTAAGAAAATATAGCGGCTGCAGCTACCAAAATATTCATTTCACAATGAATATAATGGACTTATATTTTTATCATAGCTTTTTACATGATTGAAAAAGAAAATAAATTAGAGCCAGAAAGACTTTGCCGAAAGCTTAAGCTCCGGCAAGTCATTCTTGGCTCAAATCTACCCCCTCTCCCTTCATGCGAGACACTTTGATATTGGAAAATAAAAGGATAGATTGTAGAGAATAAGTCTCATGTATGTATCTACTGATCGATCACAATGCAAAGCTAGAACTCTTTCATGTCTATTTATAAGCTTCCAAGTGCACGTAGCTAGAGTTGTACGTAGATATATCATAGAATTATTAAAATTAAATTAAAATCAACGAAGATATGTTTCAGTCCACTTCTGCACCAATGGGATTAAGGCGGTGGAAATTGGAAAAATTCCTATTGGTTTATGTGGGAATAGAATCTCACAATGGGTCCATTGAGTGACCATATATATACTTGTGTCTTTTGTGGTCAATGGGAATTTGTTCTTACATTAAATGGATAGAAGATAGGAGGGACCAAATAAATAATTAATGAGGGTTTTAATTTGCTTTATGCAAGAATCGGGTTTGACCAAAAAGTTTCATTATATGTGATATGGACATCTATCCCTATATCAATAATTGTATATGTTGAGTAAAAATGTCAAATTAATTAAGTGGTATATGGCTTTTTATTTTTTTTAAAAAAATAAAATACCTTAAGAATAATATATTTGAAAGAGCTACTTAATTTCCAAAACTAATCACTCCATATAAGAAATGACGATCTTAAGTTTCTCTAGTACTATTAGCATTGCTAGCTAGGCCGCCTAATCAAATAGAATAAAATTGTTATTATTATTATACATCTACTAAAGATGAATGAATAATTGTGTGTTGTAGTAGTGCGAAAGAAGGGAAAGCCAAAGAGGAAAATAACAATTTCAAAGCAGAAGAAGAAAGAACAATAACCAAGCTAAGTACTGATGGCGAGAAGAAAAGGTTAGGATTTGAAAATTACCAAATTTATTTCAATGAATACCGAGTGATACATTTATTTTAAGTGATGTTATATGTATAAGTCTTTTTGAGAATCAAATTTAATTAAATTGATTTAATTACAATAAAAGTTATTCTCAAAATAAAATGCGTGACATGTATTTCAGTGTTCTACTAGCGCACAATTCAAAGAGTTTGCACTACATGTACAAACAAATCTTTTTACACTCTCTGTAGTACATAAATTACACTACAATAAATTTGGGTTGAGGTAACCTTTTAAAAACGTTGCCTATAATACGGAAAAGTATTGTCTTTGATCAAAGGCAACATTTTTTGACAAAACGCAACGCTTTTTGGGGGTTAACTATACAGCCGTTACCTTTGGTCTAAGACAACACTTTTGTGTATCAAATGGAACCTTTTTTATGACAACCTTCAAAAAACGTTATCTTTTCTACAAAAAAATAAAAAAATAAAAAAACAACTCCACGAAAGGGTTGCTAAGGGGACCCAAATACAACGCTTTAGATAAGACTTTATGACAACACTTTTTACGAGTTATATTTTTTAATACATAAAGCAACACTTGTCCAGATTTTTTTAAGTTGCCTTTTCATATATCTAAAGCAACATTTGTATAAGTTTTTTCTGGTTGTTTTTTTATATACCTAAAGCAACACTTGTCCAGATTTTTTTAAGTTGCCTTTTTCATATACCTAAAGCAACACTTATTCAGATTTTTTTAAGTTACCTTTTTCATAGACCTAAAGCAACACTTATCTAAGTTTATTTGCAGCTGTCTTTTTCTAATATCTAAAGCAACACCTTATTTAGTTTTTTTAGGTTCTTTTTTTTTATATCTAAAGCAATATATTTTTTACCTTTGTTATATTTATATGACATTTGAAGGATACATAGCACACATTAACAATATTTAAATATTTAAATTCAATTTAATCAATATAGGGAGAATAAGCTAATAATATATATTGCATATATATAGAAAGGTCTTACAAGTGCCAATTAACATACTTGCTAAGTTACCAAGTCAAATAAATAATAAACATAAGTAAACAAAATACATATTTTTCTCATGATGAAATTGAACAAAAAAAAAAGAAACTAGTTTTTCCATTTGAAACCAAAAAGACTTTGTGCTTTACCATTGTGTCAAGAATCGCCTTTATCTCTTCAGAAAACTTCATCCAACCATAAGAAAGCTGTAGTCAAATCTAAATAAACAAAAAAAAATATAGTCAAAACATTAGCTTAACAATAACATGTATACTTAAGTGTTATAACAATTTAGCACACATACACCTAATCATGATTTGGTATATGAGTTGATGGAGGAGAATATCGAGAAATCAAATTTGGATCTTGTTCACTATTTACAGATGATTGCTTAGATTGCAAGAGAGAAAACGCTTCATCAACATTCATACCAGAAGAAGTTTGTTGCAACATAAGTTTCACAATATCTTCCAATCCTTGCAGTCATTGCTTATGGTCGTCTAATTCAGTTTTTAAAGCTATTACCTTCTCTTCACTTTGTTTTTTGATTTTATCTATTTCTTTATTTTTCTTAAGGGAAGTTTTTGTAACGGTTCTTCCAAAACATCGAATTTTTCCTGGATTCTCTTTACCAAACACTTTTTAAAATGCATTAGTAGGAGTTTCTCCAGTTTTTTGGAGATCATCAAGTTTATCCTATACACACGAATATATGATATGCCTATTTTTAGTGATAAAAATTTAATGAAAGATTGATCAATTTAATCATAAAAAGATTAAATCCTCAAATTGGTTCTCCTAAAAAAATCATAATTATATTAGTCATTCTCTCATCTAGATAATCACATGTGTCATAAATCATTATGACCCTTAGGATCTAATTCACAAAAGGACTAGCAATTTTATTCATTGTTATATCTTTTTAAAATTAATTTAAAACATCTAAAATTTAGAAGGCCAAACCAATACACGGTAACTTTTTAGAAATTATTTTAAATATTTATCCTATACATTTCTAATTGTAGGTGACATAAATATGAATATCTTATAATTAATCCAACAACCTATTGATAATTAATAGGGGCAACAATCCAAAATAGCCATAAAATAACCATAAAATAGCAACTAAAATAGTAACCATGTCAGCCATAAAACAACAACTAAAACAGCAATCACGACAACCATAAAACAGCAACCATAACAGTCATAAAACAGCAATCACGACGACCATAAAATAGCATAAAGTAGCAACTAAAACAGCAACCACGACAACTATAAAACAGCAAGTAAAACAGCAATCATGACAGCCATAAAACAGCAACTAAAACAAAAAAAATTATAGACTAACTTATAATAACAGCTTGTGTTTCTACATCAAGTGCTTTTCTTTTTTGTCCATTCCGAGTTACAACAAACATTTCAGCTTGATTTGGTTCTTTTTTTTCTCTTTTTTCTCACGCTACATACCAAGATGGCAATCATAAAGTTACAACATACTAAAATTAGGTAAAAATCACGAGTTGAAAATTTTGACTAAAACGTGACCTTACCAAATCAACACGCACTCTTGCAAAATTGATTGGCCCCATTTTATCCCTCCATTGTTGCTTCTTGCGATTTTCAGAATTTATAACACACATTGCCTATGTTTAACATAAACAATAATGAAAAAAATATAAAAATTGAAAGAGTTATACTTGATCATATCAAATAATAATAATTGAAATCCTCTAACTCACTTTAACAGTTGGAATACTCCAATATACTATAGCACATACATAAATTCACATTATACATTATATTCTTTCCTATGTTGTGTTCACATGCATTACTACTACGTGTGTGTTTTATGCATCTGGAACAGAACTTGAATAATGGATAGTATATGCACAAATCTTTTCAAATTAAACAAGTATATGCACATGTTACTATTAATATGGAAAGGGAAGCGGTGAATCATATATGGAATTGTAAAACAAATAATGATAAGAAGAAAATATAAAACAAATAGCAACAAATAAAATTACATCACCTTTTACATGAGCATCTTCCATAACTTGGTCTCCTTCCACATCAAAATTGTTATTTTCATGTTCACCAACATAATCTTTCTCTTGCATTAGGATATGAACATTTCCTCCATCATTCGGGAATGGCCTAGATCTAGCATCCTTAGAAGTTGGAACTTCAATATGCTCATCTTCTCTTTTCAAATGAACTCCTTGTTCACCCAAAAAATCATCAAGAGTCATTGTTGGACGCTTTAGGTTATTTTTTGAGGTTAACTTAGCTGGTTCTTTTTCAGTAGCTCTAACATCCTTGTCAATTGACTCAAAGTCATCTTCCTCTTCTCTCTCCACTTCTATTTCTTCTATATGCAAAAATGCATTAAGAGCCATTGCTAGACACTTTGCTTTGCTCTTCATCTTGTTAGATATTGGTTGCTTTTCTAGTTGAACATTACTCCTCACTTGGTTATGGGAAGACCTTAAAGACCGGTTCATAACATTGTCCACAGGTGTTTTATTTCTCCCTTCCATCGAATTTTTCCTACTTTGTTTGTCTCCAATTTTCGAAAATTTTCTCTTAGGATGTTGTGCTATTTTGGCTCGATTACTTCCTTTATCACCTTTGGATATAAAATTTCGGACTAGTTTCGCAGCAGAAGATACTTCCTTCATTTCAATTTCTTTAACTTTTGCATGCGCTTGATACTTTTTTACTAGCCTTTTTCTCTTTGAAGTTGCTTCGTTTCTCATTAAGTTGTTGTATAAAAATATTAAATGCTATCAAACACAATTGCATACGCATCTAATAAGGAAAAAAGGTTACAAGAGAATAACAAATATGCAAAACAAAATGAGGAGCAAAGCAAGTAGTGAACCATAACAAACAATTGCCTTTTCTATATCACAAAATGTTTAGCAAATCAAGTTCAAAACTACAAAAATAAAGTGTAAAATCTGGCTTATATACCATAAATGAGGGAAACAAGTCACTCAAAAGTCTTCGGAATCATATTCTTCATCCGATCTTGTGTTATACTCTTGAAAAAAATAGACTTCTTTTGCGATATCGACGAGAAATTCATTCAAATCATTCCTTACCAAGTCTACTTCACCATCATCATTAGGTATAGAAGGAACTGTCGAACTATCAAATGGCTCATTTTTATAAGTAGCTTCAGCATCAATGTCAACTTGATCACTTATGTTAAATAAGTCCCTTGGAACAATCTTCATTACATAATGTTTATTTTTATCAAATGCATCTTGCACATAAGAGCATTGGTGCACTTGACATGCCAATACAAAAGGCTCTTCCTAATAGCACTTTTTTGTTAAAATGCACATATGTCAAACCATAAACATCCTCCCTAGCCTCATACCAATCACATTTGAACAATGTAACCTTAAAATTTTCATAGTAGTCCAACTCAATGATATCATTCGCTCTACCATAATAAGAAACATTTTCATGAATTGGATTTACATCATTTGTGCTTGCAAAGCTTGTCGTCAATGCAACTAAAGTAACACCGCTATTTTGTGTCTTGCGTCTTACCTCACATTGCCTAGTGTGAAATCTATATCCATTGATAAAATAACCAGAATATCTTTTTGCACATTGAGTTGGTTCTCTAGAGAGCTCTTTTATCCAATTTGGAACATCATGCCGCAAAGCACGTGCTTTAAACCATGTAAGAAAGTTTTTGCTATGGTTCTTAGCTCTCATCCATCTTGTTACTTGTTGATAAGTCTCATGCTCACTAAACCCAAAAGTATGATATTTGTAAGTATAAAACAGACCTATCATAATTTCTAATTAAAATATCAAAATATAGTAGAATTAGTATGATTTACCTAACATATTCGTCTATTTTGTCACAATTCAATAATATGTAACTATGAACTTGCTCTCGAGACTTGTCATCAAGGAGAAAAGGTTCACCCTTTTTTCACCCAAAGGAACACCTCTTTTTGGAAATATATTGGAAAATGCATTTGTAGGTTCCATCACAGAATTATTAGGTTCATCATTATTTCTGGGTTGTCTATTCAATTTTGTTTGAACACCAGCAGCATGTAAGTAACGTGAGCAAAATGTCAAACATTCTTCAACCAAATATGCCTCTGCAATAGATCCTTCAGGACGACTTCTATTTCAATCATATGACTTTAAAGGACACATGTATCTTTCTGGAGGATACATCCACCAAAATTGACTGGGCCTCCCAATCTCACTTCATTAGCCAAATGAACAGGCAAATGAATCATTTTGTCGAAGAAAGAAGGAGGAAAGATCCTCTCTAATTGGCATAATGTTGTGACAATATCCTCTTCTGATTGATCTATCTCTTGTAATGTGATAGACTTTTGACAAATTGACGAAAAATGAGCCAAGTCGAATCAAAGGAACTGCAACTTGATCTAAAAGTATTCCTTTGATAGGAATTTATAACAAGTAGTGAAGCATGAAATGAGTATCATGAGTCTAATAACCAGATATTCTTCTCTCCAAAAGGTTCACACACTAAGAAATATTTGAAGCAGAGCCATCTAGCAACTTTGCTGTCTTTAAGACATCACAAAAAATTGACTTTTTAGCATTAGTCATTGAGTAGCATGCCTTTGCCAGCGTCATCTTTTTTCTGCCATTTATTTTCTTGGGGTGAAGGTTCTTTCGAATGCCCATTTCTTGCAAGTCATATCAAGCATTTGTGTGATCTTTTGTCTTGCCAGAAATATCCAAGAGAGTTCCAAGAATACTATCAACTATGTTCTTTTCTATGTGCATCACATCTAGATTGTGTTGTGATATGTTATACTGCCAATAAGGTAAATCAAAGAATATTGACCTGTTCTTCCATGGACCATCTTTCTTTGGTTTTAGTTTCCCAAATGAATTCTCCACTGACTCCAACTGACTTAAAATTTCAGTACCCGACAATAATAGTGGAGCTTGCCTATGTTCTACTTTTCCATTGAAAGATCTCTTGTTAGCTCTCCATGGATGATCCTCAGGAAAAAAGGCACGATGACCCATTTAGCATGTCTTGCGACTATATGTAAGATAGTTAGAACAAGTCCCATGGTTACAACAAGGGCAAGCTAGCTTCCCTTTTGTACTCCAACCAGATAGCATTGCGTAAGCTAGAAAATCACTTATTGTCCACATGAGAGCTGTATACATTTGGAAGGTTTCATTTTTTGATGCATCATATGTTTCCACCTCGACCTCCCACAACTCCTTCAACTCCTCAATCAAAGGTTGCAAGTAAATGTCTATATCATTTCCTGGAGACTTTGGTCCAAGGATTAGCAACGACAACATAAAGTATTTCTGTTTCATAGACATCCATAGCAGCAAATTATAAGCCATTAAAACAACATGCCATGTGCTATCAGATATGCTCATGGTTCGATATGGATTGAATCCGTCACTTGACAAGCCAAGACTCACATTACGAAGATCGAGAGCAAAATTTGTATGACAATTGTCAAAGTCCTTCCATGACTGGTCATCCGCAGGATGCCTTAACTTCTCATCCTTTCTGCGTTCTTCATCATGCCACCTCATGCTTTTAGCTGTTGTTGAGCATATGAATAGTCTTTAAAGCCTGGAAATTAGGGAAAAGTGTCGCAACATCTTCACAAGAACATTGTGAGATTTTTTTGAAGGCAAAACATCAGCTTCAACTACAGGATGCACAATCCAATGAGAAGAGCCACATTCATGACAAGATGTGTCCTTCTCGTTCTCTTTCCAATAAAGCATACAATCATTTGGACATGCGTCAATCTTCTTATGGTCAAGACCTAAGTCTCTCACCATAGTCTTGGCTTTATTGAAAGAAGTAGGAATATTCAAGTTAGGAATAGACTCTTTTAGCAACTCCAAGAGAAAAGTAAAAGAGGCATTACTCCACCCATGTTGACACTTTAACAAGTATAGTTGAATGGTGAAAAACAACGTAGAAAACCCCTTGCAATCGGATATAGTTCTTTGCTAGCATCTTCAACCAATTTATAGAATTTCTTTGCATCTTCATTCATACCTTCTTTTATCCTTTCTGCTTGTGCCATATCCCTAAATCTATCGTTCAATAAGGTGTCCATGTCATCATACGAGTTAACCTCACTCTCACTATCATTATCACTATCATTGTCGCTATCCTCACTCTCACTGTCATTATCACTATCACTATCATTATCACTATTAACATCCATGTCGACTACGCTTTCCCCGTGATGAATGCATCTCGTATAACCATTAACAAATTCAAAGGCAATCAAATGGATATAAATTGTTTGTCTTTTGTGCTACTAGAAATTACAACACTTTGCACAAGGGCATAAAATTTCCTCTCCTTGCGGGTTTTTGATAGAGTAAGCAAAGTCTAAGAAGACATTGACACCCTTATTAAACTCAGCTTTATCTCTCAGTAAACTCATCCAATCTTTTTCTAAGTCTTGGGAAAATCTAATTATTTATATATTCTTACTACTATTTAACCAAGCATGTAAATAATAATGTTCATGCATATTGAGTATATAAATTCATCTAAAGACACACAACAATATTATTATTAAAATTAATAAAGAATTATATTGCTTATCCAAAAGTTAACTAAATATCAAAAGACATTCAGCATGAAAAAAAAGTTGCACAAAGGTACATAATATACATATGAAAACATATATGTATAAGCAAGATAAAAAAACTTACGGAGTCATGGCTCAACAAATTGCAATCTTCAAGTCCTAGAATGTCCACCAATATTCCTCAAACTCCTCTGAAACAATCTTTCTCTATAAAATGGTAAAAAATAAAATTTACATTATTCTCTATGAACTATTTAACTCAATCAAAGTGGCAAACAAAATAAACAAACAAAAAGTAATAATCGATTCTATATGAACTAGTTAACTCAGCGAATTACGAAAATTAATTATTTTGTAATTTACATTAAAAATGAAGAAATCAAAGAAGAAAAATACCAGAATTAATGTGCAATACTATTGAGAACATAATAATCATTAGTGCTGTCTTTTTGCGAAATTATGACTCTAATTGGAAGTACGTTAGAAGCTGCAAATGATGGCTACTTTAATTTCAGAAGTTATACATCTAAATTCTAATGCCTTTTTCAATTTTCGAGAACAAATCGATGACGAATTCTAAA
The DNA here is from genome assembly GCF_059453495.1 of Arachis ipaensis. Taxonomy (NCBI): domain Eukaryota; kingdom Viridiplantae; phylum Streptophyta; class Magnoliopsida; order Fabales; family Fabaceae; genus Arachis; species Arachis ipaensis. The sequence continues at coordinate 28,112,350 of NC_142439.1, read as the reverse complement.
AACCCCCACTAACCTGAGTTTTTTCAAAAATCCTGTAAATTAAAAGTCATTGAAATTATTGTAATATTTTCATCTAATATTAGAGTATAGTCTTTTGACATTTATCATTCCATCATTATAGAATAGTCTCTCATGATATAAATTGATAAATATAGAATAATAATTACAAGAACTTCTCAAAATTAAAGAAAACGTCACTGTTTTATTAATTTTAGGAGGCCAAATTTAAAGCATATGTAGCACAAAGAGTCATAATGTGAATGTTATCATTTAATCCATCACATATATGATGGTCCATACAAAGCAAATTGTTTATGTGCTAACTTTCGACCTCAGCAGCAAAAATACTAAGATTTTTGGGACCAATGTTAAGTGTTAACAAAACTAAACAAAAGCATTTTACATGTGTCTAGTTAATCTAACCAATAATTATATCAATGACAATTTTAATTCAAGAAGCAAGCATACAAATAGTAAAAAGTATAACTCAAATCATGTAATGTAAGCAGCACCAATAAGATAACCAAATGGCTGCCTCAATTCTCCAACATCTGCTATAAGTTAACTCAATCACGATTCAGTGTGCTCTTTAGAGTTCAACCACAGACAAAAATCTCAGAAAAAATTCCTGATTATAACACCATTGTTGGGAAGAAAGGCTTTTCTTTTTATCCCGATGGGAAGTGTATATAGTGGCAGCCGACAGATTATTTTTAATAAACTTCAAAATTGTTGCAAATATAAGAGTGCAGTTAAACTCGGCATAGTTGGAATTGTTGCCCAAACGGCCATTAAGGGTGTGTTTTTGGATTGAATTTATAATTACAGTTCAAACTCTTTATGCAAGTCTAAATTACCAACAATATTATGCAAATTGCCACTCAAATTCAACACATGAATAAAAAAGTCAACAAAACCACAAATTGCCTTTGAAATTGAAGAGCAACAACAAAAAAGGAGTGAAAAGCTCAAGTAAAATGTAAAATTTCAGTGATAAAGCTGAAAATTAAAGGAGAAAGAACATAAAAGAAGGTTTTTCTTCTCCTTCTCCATTAGACTCACCTCAAAACAGAAAGTAAAAACCCTAAAAATGATGGTTTTATATTCAGAGGCATTAAGCAATGAAAGAAATCTTGTCGAATGTATGCTTATAAAAAATGATGCAAAATCGTAATCAAAATACAAAATAAAAAAGAAAACCCTAAGAAGCAACAATCAGAACCATAAAAAATTCAGAAAAATTGAAATAAAATCCCCAAATCAGAACTATCAAAAAGCCCTAAAAACTCAGAATTAATACATTCAGAAATTCCATTCCCATAGTAAAATTCAGAATCAATGCATTTTGAAATTCCATTCCCATACTAAAACTTAGAATCAATACATTCAGAAATTCCATTCCTATGGTAAAGTTCAGAAGTTTCTTAACAATACGCAGAGGAGGAGAAGGGGGGTACAGCTGCGTGTAATATTGTCAGAACTCACGAAGAGGAGGAGGCGAGACAGGGGAAGAAGAGAAAGAAGGAGAAAAGAAGGGAGATGGGTTTTTCGATGGTGGTGGTTCAGCGCAGAACGAAGAGTGCACCGCGCCATCACCGTGGAGCAGCGTGCGTGGAGAAATGCACCGTGCTGACGCCCGTAGAAGGGAGAACCGCGCCGTCACCTGTGGAGAAGAGCACCATGCAGTCGCCATATATAGAGGAAAGCACCGCGATCGAAAGCTGCTGTCGTACGTGGAGGAGAGTTGCGATCATGGAGGGTGTGTCGCCGTTTGGGATTTCTTTCGAAGCGTTAGGGCTTATTGTAGTGATGAACTGAAGCACATATGTTCTTTTCTTTTTTTTTTCTCCGTTATTTGACTGGAGAAATAATTGGTAGGAATATGATTAAGAGTTTTCCTCTAAAATTTTTAGCTATGAATAATTTTAGGCAACTTTTTATAAATGTTATTTATCCAATTTTTTTTAAAATGTTGTATTTTTATTTAAAAATATTGTCTTAAATTTCTCATAATGCAATATTTTTTAAGTGTTGTTTTAGATATCAAAGACAACTATTTTTGTGGGTGGCAAAAAATTTTGTTATCTTTGCCTTACTCAAAGGCAACTCGTTAAAAATGTTGTCTTTTTCTCTCTAAGGCAACATTTGTTAAATGTTACTTCGAATAAGGGTTGCCTCAGGCTGAAAATGTTGTAGTGAAATTTCAAAGCATAGCACACAAATTTTTGAAGTATAACACAAAAAAATCGGAACGTAACACAAACTTATCGAGATAACACACAAATTTTTGCACATAGTATACAAAGTTTTGAACCATAACACAAATTTTTGAATACAAATTTTTGCTATACCAAAATTTATGTGTATATTCTTTTATTGAATTCTATTACACATTTATTTTTTTCTCTCTCTTTTTCTTCATGGTATGTAAACCAATCACCATTCATTGCAAGCCAATATTATGTTACATGTTCCATTTTCAAAAAAAAAAAAAAAAATACACACACAAAAAGGTGTTGTTGAAATTCTTTTTAAATAGAGTAAAGTACCGTTTTTGTCTCCAACGTTTGGGGTAAGTCGTATTTGTGTCCCTAACGTTTAAATCATCCTATTTGTATCTTTAATGTTTATAAAAGTGCTTCAATGTTATCCTATTATAAATTATACTAACAAATCAGATTATATTTTTCAATTATTCTCACTTGGATGTATTCATTCTCAATTAAGTCTCACTTTGATGTGTTCGATTTTAATATTTTACCCACTATTTGTGTTTAGATTCAATTATATCCCTAGAAAAGTGAATTATGTAAATGTTGTAGGAATTAGTTTCAACATTTGATGAGCTATTTTTCGGAGTAGATCATCGATTTTATCCCAGACATTTGTATTCTAACTTCAAGAAGAGATTTTTAAAACTCAAACTAAAGCACTCATGATGTGTAATTGACGGCAGGATAACATTGAATCACTTTTACAAACGTTAGAGATACAAATAGGATGATTTAAACGTTAGGGACACAAATAGGATTTACCCCAAACGTTAGGGACAAAAACGATACTTTACTCTTTTAAATATGTTATCATAGCTCATGGCTATTAACTTTGATGTGCAGTTCTAACAGTTCTTGGTGGTTAGGGTCCATAGAGAGTGTGGCACGACAATTTCTAAGTGTACCCAACACATCTCCTTTGTGTTCATGGAATGCTGCCTTTAGATGCAAGAGGTGCAAATCAGCTTTGAATGCAATGGCTCTTGAAAAGTTCAGCTAGGGGTGAGCACGGGTAGCGGGTATCCGATTACCTATCTGAACCCGAACCGAACCAATTAAATTGGTTCTGGAACCAACGTGTAATCGGGTCCAACCCGAACCAAACCGATGATTTTTGTTAGTGATTGGTTCGGGTATCGGTTCTGAGGGTGCGGAACCCGAACCAACCCGCGAACCCGATCATATATTAATTAAATAAAAAATAATATATATATATATATATATATATGACTTTTCTATTAGACAAAAATTATCACTATTAATATGCTTGGATTTTAATGAGTTTAGTTTTTAATGTATTTGGTATTTAACATGTTTGGATTATTTCTATTGATGTTACATGTTTATTGTACTTGTTGAATTTTTAAGATAAAAATTTGGTTTTTTTTATGAATTTCAAAGTCATCGGGTACCCAATTACCCGAATCGAACCAATCCGTTCTTAATTGGTTTGGTAGAACGGATTGGTTCGGTTCGGGTACATGTAGAAAAAAACACAAATCCAAACCAAACCAAACCAATAACATTTTGATTGGTTCGATTCTAATTTTACCATAAACCCGAACCAAACCGACCCGTGCTCACCCCTAAGTTCAACGATTGCCTCGTCTTTCTTGCAGTTGTCCATCAACACCATACCACATCAAATGTGTAAATCAAACAAAGTAAAACAACACACACCTTTTTATTTTCGCATCACACAAATAATTGAAGCTAATAGCTTGGTAGCTCACACTAATTTGATAGATATCATTAAAAAAATTCTGATTTATCATAGCTCACAAATATTATTTAAGCGTAGCACACATTTTTGTTCATCATAGCACACAAATTCACATATATAGCACAAAAACTAGAATCATAGAATAACACTAATTTTCAAACAACTCAATTAAAGAAAACTAAGATCATCATAAATAACCATAATAAAAAAACAAAACTATATACAATAGCATACAAATATCGAGTATAGAAAAATAATACAAGTAATCAAAGCTAATAGCCTGATAACTCACACTAATTTATCAGAAATCATTAAACAAATTTTAGTTTATTACAGCACACAAATATTTAAGTATAACACACATTTTTATTCAACATAGCACACACATTTCACATATAGCACACAAATATTAAGTATAGAAAAATAATATAAAAGGCATTTGAACCTTTTCAATTTCACTCAATAAAGAAGATACATCTAATTCACAAAGAAAAAGAAATTAAACAAGAAGAAGAAGGTGGCAGCGGCAGCAGCGACGACGACGGTGGTGGTGACAGCAGCGACGATGATGATGTCAGAGGAGGAGGAGAAGAAGGAGGAGGAGCGTGACTGAAGTTTAAATTTTAATAACTTGGTTCATGAAAACACTTAGACACCTAATATTTTTTATTTATTTTTGGCTGTCTATTTATTGTATTAATAAATGATAGGATGTTGATAGGATTTATCAACAAAATCTATTATCTATTATCTATTATATATTACTAATTTTACAATCAAAATGTGTCACATGTCACTTACTCATTGCAATTGAAATCAAATCTTTTCCTTCAAAATTAAAAAGTTCTTCCCTCCTTCTTCATTCTCTATCTCTCTCATTCTTTTACTAACTCTATCTTTTTTATATATCATTATCAATGACTAATTACAAATTTTAAAAATAAAATGTGCAACATGACATTCTCCAATTACATTCAAATTAAAATCAAAATTAAAATTAAAATATTGAAATTAAAATTAAAATATATCTATATTATTTATTAATTATTCTTGTATGGATACCTGGAGGGAGAGCTCAGTCTCTGGGAGTCGACGCCGAGCTATGGCTTTCGGTGCCGACCTTCAAGCCTTATGATAGTCCGAGCTTTACTCCAAGAGGGTGTCCAATCGCGTAGAGCTTTGAGCAAGAGACAAGGGGGAGTGTACCTGCAAAGGCACTCCGAAGCTTAAGTTAGTATTGAGAATTCAATGTGTCTTCAGGATAGAAGATCATACCTTTTATAGATGATAGTGTGTAAATCGGTCATATTCCTGCTTTATTGCCTGTATTAAAGAGCAATAATAAGGGTTTGGACGTTTCACTTTTGTGAAGCAGTCCGTTAAGCTGATTTGTAACGTTACTTTTTAATAAATGATATTGATTGTTGATTAGTAACTGTAACGCTGATTAATGACGTAAATTGCCGAGTAGTGACTAAAATGCCGACTTATAACGCCAAATATCTGGGTAATATATGTGAATAATGGCGAGTTATGAGTGATAAAGCCGATTTATGACATAGGATTTGTAATGGCCGGACCACAGCCCCCAAGCTTAGCCTGGGAAAATGTTTAATGAAGCAGGTTGAGCTTTTAATTGCGTATGAGTCGGCTACTGAACAGTTCGGCGTGTGCTTCTACCTTGTAGCCCCCAGGTCAAGGTGCTTTATTGAACAGTTACTGAGACTATAGGCTTTCATGATTAGGATAGAGAAAATAATTAAGTGATGTCATTAATGAGTTTGCGTATTTCCAATGTGGGCTTTATTGGGTTTGACGTGACTGATTTGATGGGAAGTGGAAGCGAGATTTTTGGGTTAAAGTGTGGGAATTAAAGGTTAGGAATTCTGAAGGTTTGCATGTTTGCTGGTTTTGTGTTTTCTCAAGCGTTTTCAACCAAAAATGAGTAAAAGAGGTGAGTGCTCTTAGTTCTATTTGGTTTTTCTGTTTAATCGTGTTTTCTCCTTCTTCTCTGCTTCTGTTTTTCAAATGGGTTATGAAAAAGAATCGAAAGGGGAGGTAGACTGGTCCTATGACTAGGTGAATGATGATGTAAGGGATCGTGTTTCTCTATTTTTGGATGTTGGTGCTGTGAATGAAATAGATAAGGCTAAGGTTGTTAGGGTTAGTTCTGGGGTTCGGTTGGAGCTGCTCCCTTGTACGGTTGATGATAGGATTTTTCATAGAGGCGAGGGTTTTGAGTGTTTCTTTATGTATAGTTGTGTTCTGGAGGAGCTAAGGGTGAGAGTTCCTTTTAGTGATTTTGAGTGTAAAGTTTTGAAGCAGTTGAACTGTGCGCCCTCACAGCTTCATCCCAATGGTTGGGCCTTCTTGCGGGCGTTTGAGATTCTTATGGAATATTTGGAGGAGAAACCGTCAGTGGAGTTGTTTTTCTCACTGTTTCAGGCGAAGGGTGTTTGGAAGGGTGGCTGGGTGAATTTGAATAGTTCTCCGGGGTTTGCTGTGTTCAAGTTGTACAAATCGTCTTTTAAGAATTTTAAGGAAATATACCTTAAGGTCAGTAGCAGTGAGGAAGATTTTCCATTCTATGTGGACGAGCATTTGGGGAAAAAATTTCCTCTCGGGTGGTGTTCAGAGCCTCAAAATATTTTAGGGCCTGAGACTATAAGTCCAAAGGATGAGTGCATAATTGAGTTTTTAACTGAAGTGGTTGATCGGAAGAAGTTGATTTCTGTTTATGATCTACTGCAGTGGGAGGAGAATAAGGCTGCTGTGATAAACTATCTAGGTAAGATTTTGAATTGTGTCATATTTGAGGTTTTTTGAGTAGGTTTATATTTTCCTTGTTTTTCAGGTGGTAAATATCCTGGTGTATCTGCAGCGAGTTTGAGGTCTCGGGTGAAGAGTAAAGGTTTGGAGAAAGAAGTATCTTCGTCAAAGGCGGACAAGGTCGGCGTTGGCGAGGTTGATCAGCCAAGGCCAGGGAGGAGGAAAGTTATTGCTAAGAAAAGAAAAGGTAATCTGGTTGATTTGTCCGATGTTTCTGATGATGAGAAAGATGTTGTTCCAATGGATGAGGTTCATAAGTTTTGTGATAACCAGAAGAAGTTGCATGGTTTTGTTGAGCGGAGTGAGGGGTCGTCGCTCTGGGGAAAGGATTATCCTTTTATGATTACTGTTGATGAAGTTTGCCAAACCCCTGCCAATGTTAATTTGGCTGAAGAGGTGGGGATGTGGCAGTTGATCAATATATGCAGGTAATCTTTTACCTTTTGTTTTTTTGGGGTTGATAATCTTGTGGGTGATCTCGTTTAATTATGTGTTTGTTTGTTGAAGGTTGTTGGTCTGAGGCTTGCTAGTTTAGGGCGGAGCCGAGAGAAGAAACATCGTCAAGTAGCCGAGCAGAAGCCGGATTTGGAGGAACAATTGAGGCTGAAGGCTGCCAAGGTTTCAGAATTGGAGAGTAAACTAGCTGGGGTTGAGAAAGATTTAAAATTGATGAAGGAGAATTATGCCAAAGAGGTTGAAGATGTTAAAAAGAAGGAAGCGGATCTGTCTAGTATGAGTACTCGGGTAGTGGAGTTGACTGCAGAATTTAAAAGCTTAGAAAAGAGTAAGGAGACAGCGATCCTGGACTCCTTCATTGAGGGTTTCGAAAGAGCTTCTCTGCAAGCCAGGTTCTTAGCTCCTAATGTTGATCTTGATCAGATGGACCCTGGTAAGATTGTTCGTGACGGGGTTATGGTTGAAGATGATGGTGCTGAAGAGGAGGAGGATGAAAATAGTTGATTTAGTGTGTATGTTTGGTTAAAACATGTATTTTGGTGGGTTACTTTGCTCCTATAGTGAGCTTTTGACTGTACTGTGTATGAAACAGTTTTATTTTGTTTTTGGTTATGTGACTTTGATGAAAACATATATATTGGTAGGTGTATTTTGCGTAGTTTTTGATTGGCGATTATTCTGAATGATGTGGCTTTCGATTAGGATCGAATGTTTTGTATGCTAGATAAATTTTGAATGATTGCGTGTTGAGCAGAATTAGAAAATTTTGGGAAAGTTTTGAAATATTGGTTTCCAATTTGGATTGGAATTCTGTGTGAATGATCGGATTCCGATGTAGATCGAGTATGTAAAAAAAAATTTGTTTTTTTTTAATGATCGACTTCTGAAGTAGATTGGATAGACTGTGTTGTCGGATTCTGATTTGAAGTCGGCAGTCGGATTGACTAAGTGGTAGATTCCGTTCAGATTTGACTGATTGCTTCCGAGTTAATCGAATTCCGTTTTAAGGTCGGCAGTCGGATTGACTGTTTGATTCCGAGTTAATTGGATTCCGTTTTAAAGTCGGCAGTCATATTGACTGTTTGCTTTCAAGTTAATCGGATACCGTTTTAAGGTCGGCAGTCGGATTGACTGTTTGATTCCGAGTTAATCGGATTCCGTTTTAAGGTCGGCAGTCGTATTGACTGTTTGCTTTCGAGTTAATCGGATACCAGTCGGATTGACTGTTTGCTTCCGAGTTAATCGGATACCGTTTTAAGGTCGGCAGTCGGATTGACTGTTTGCTTCCGAATGACCTATTTGATCAATGTTAATAGTATCTGATTTGTCGGAATGATAGTATAGGTGGAAATGATATGTATATGAAAATAAAATGGAAATTATGAGATGGAAAAAATATTGATGTGATAAAGTTGGGGATCTACTTATTAAAGAACCCTTGATGTCTAGGGCCCAGGTAGGCTAGCCTCGTTAAAACCTCTCCAAGCAAAACCCTTGTGGGAAAAATCTTGGCAGTAGGAAAAAGAGTACTCGCCTGTCCCTGGTATTAGCTGTAATATAACTTTAGGGAAGATACATTCCAAGTGCTAGGGAGATCTTTACCCTCTAGTGCTTGTAGTCAATAAGCTCCATTGCCGATTACTTCTATGACGCGGTAGGGGCCTTCCCAATTAGCTGCTAGTTTGCCATGTGCTGGTGGTTTCCTAGCTTGTTCTGTTTTTCGGAGCACGAGGTTGTGGACTTGGAAAGACCTTGGTTGAGTTTGTTTGTTATATCTTCGGGCAATGTGCTGCTGCATGGCTAAATGTTTGATTGCTGTGGACGACCTTAGTTTTTCAATAAGATCAAGTTCGGTTTGCCTGACCATGTCTTGTGTAGTTTGATCGGCCAACTCTGTGCGTAGTGAGGATTGGGAGATCTCCACAGGTATCATTGCGTCTGAGCCGTAGACTAAGCGGAAAGGTGTCTCCTTTGTGGTTGAGTGTATTGTTGTATTGTATCCCCATAGGATTTCTGGGATAAGCTCGGCCTAGAGGCTTTTTGCATCATCCAGCTTCTTTCTTAGAGCATGTAATATTACTTTATTTATGGCTTCAACTATCCCGTTTGTTTGTGGGTGCTCTACTGATGAGAAATGGTGTTTGATTTTCAAGTTCTGCAAGAAAGATGTAAATTTTTTATCGGCAAACTGGCGACCATTATCGGTGATAATGTGCCGAGGAATGCCGAATCGACAAATAATATATTTTCAAACAAAAGAAAGCATTTGTTGTGATGTAATTTTGGCTAGAGGTTGTGCCTCTATCCATTTGGAGAAATAATCAATTGCTACCACAAGGAATTTAACCTGACCTGCTGCTGTGGGGAAAGGTCCGAGGATATCTATGCCCCATTGGTTGAACGGCCAACTAATCTCAGAGCAGTGTAGGGGTTCAGCCGGGAGATGTGTAATCGAACTGTGTTTTTGGCAGCTGTTACAGCTTTTAACTTTTGCTTGGCAATCCTGTCGTATTGTCGGCCAATATAATCCAGCTCTGAGGATTTTTGAATACAGACTTTGGGCTCCGAGGTGTGTACCACAGATCCCTTCATGTGCTTCAGCAAGTGCAAGCTCAGCTTCTGATCTGCAAAGACATTTGAGTAATGGACGGGAGAATCCCCGTCTATATAGGCAATTATTAAAAATTGTATAAAAGGAGGCTTGTCGGCGGAAATGCCGAGCATTTTCAATGTCGCCTGGCAAGACCCCTGTCTGGAGATATTGTATGAATGGGGATCTCCAATCTGTTTCCTGTGTTGCACTTAAGACATATGTTAGTTCAACGCTTGGATTGAGTAGTGTTGACTGATAAAGCGATGACCTTTTTGGTTGAGTACTGGCGAGCTTAGACAGAATGTCAGCTCGGCCATTGCTCTCCCTTGGTATGTGCTGTATTTCATATTTGGTAAATTTTGAAAGTAAATTGTGTACGACATCCAGGTATTTAGAGAGCAAGGGGTCCTTTACTTGGTATAGGTTGTTTACCTGTTGGACGACAAGTAAGGAGTCGCAGTATACCTTAAGTTCGGTGATGTTAAGGTCGGCAGCGAGTCTTAGGCCGGCAATTAATGCCTGGTACTCACTTTGATTGTTGCTCGCCTTAAATGAGAAGTTGAGGGAATGTTCGATGTCGTTGCCGTGGCCATCATCAAGTATAATACCTGCGCCACACCCGTGTGGGTTGGAGGACCCGTCGACGTATAAAGACCATTCGATGTAATCTTCAGTTATATTCGGTACTGAGAACTCGGCGATAAAGTCGGCCAAGAACTGTGATTTGATGGATGCTTGGCCTTCGTACTTGATATCGAATTCCGATAGTTCCACCTACCATTTGACTAGTCGGCCAGCCAGTTCAGGCTTCTGGAGCACTTGACACAAAGGTTGATCTGTTCTAACATGGATTTCATGGCTCTGAAAGTATGGTCGGAGTCTTCTGGCTGAGAAGACAAGCGCAAGTGCCAGCTTCTCAATGCTCGGGTAACGAAGCTCGGCGTTCTGTAAGGTCTTGCTGGTGAAGTAGATTGGGAACTGTTTCTTCTCCCTTTCTGCGACAAGAGCAGAGCTTATAGCCCAGTTAGTGACAGACAAATATAAGAATAGTGGCTCCCCTTGTAGGGGTGTGTGTAAAATTGGTGGTTTTGAAAGAGTTTCTTTTAAAGTTGTAAATGCCTGTTCACATTCATCAGTCCATTGGAAAGCTTTTTTTGTTTTTAAAGTTTGGAAAAAACATGAAGATTTAGAAGCTAGGCAAGGTAAGAATCTAGAAAGTGCAGCAAGTCTCCCTGTTAACCGCTGGACTTCCTTGATGGTTTGTGGGCTTGTCATGTCTACAATAGCTCGGCATTTTTCAGGATTTGCTTCAATACCTCGGCTAGTGAGCATGAAGCCGAGGAATTTACCACTTTGAACCCCAAATGCGCACTTTTCGGGATTTAACCGCATGTTGTATTTTCTTAGCTGTCCGAAGATTTCTGTGAGGTCGTCAAGGTGGTTATTGCCGATCTTTGTCTTGGCGACCATATTGTCTACATAGACTTCAATGTTCCTGCCGAGTTGTTTGGCGAAGATTTTGTCCATCAGACGCTGATATGTCGCACCTGCATTCTTAAGGCCAAATGGCATGACTTTATAACAATAGTTTCCATATTCAGTAATAAAGGCCGTCTTATTTTGGTCGGATGGGTGCATTTGGATCTGGTTATAACCAGAATAGGCATCCATGAAGCTGAGCTTTTCAAAACCAGAGGCATTATCAACTAAACAATCAATAGAGGACAAAGGGTAGGAATCTTTGGGGCATGCTTTGTTGAGATCGGTGAAATCAACACGCATGCGCCATTTACCGTTATGTTTATTAACCATGATGACGTTTGCCAGCCATGTTGTGAATCTGATTTCTCGGATGAAACCCGCGTTGATGAGCTTCTTGGTTTCTTCTAGGGAAGCTTGCTTTCGGTCGTGCCCAAGATTTCTCTTTTTCTGTGCTACAGGTCGGATAGATGGATCTAGTGCTAACTTGTGTGATATGATGGATGGATTGATGCCTGGCATATCAGCTGGGGTCCACGCGAATAGGTCGGCGTTTTGTTGTAAGAATGCTCGGAATGAAGATTTTTCGTCTGAAGATAATGTTGAGCCGACGTATGTGAACTTATCCGTGCTTTCTGTGAAGTAGATTTTGTCTAGGTCTTCTGTTGGAGTCGGTCTTTCCAGTGTTCCTGCTCTAGGATCAAGGTCGGCCAGCATGTGTTGGTTGTTTGTGTTGCCAATATTGTGGACCTGAGCTTTTGTGTTACGGTGGGGTCTTTTGAGACTATTGTTGTAGCACTCCCTGGCCTCTCGGGTATCACTATGAATGGTTGCAATTGTGTTGTCCTGCAAAGGGAACTTAACGCAAAGATGAATTGTAGATACTATAGCGCCGAACCTATTTAAGAAAGGTCGGCCAAGTATAATATTATAGGGACTGAAGCAATCAACAACTAAGTATTGAATGTCTGAAGTTTTTGACAAAGGGAACTTACCGAGTGTGGTTTGTAACCACACAGAGCCCATAACCGGGACTCGCTCACCTGAGAATCCTACCAAGTCACCAGTGGAAGGTCGGATGATGTTATCGCTCAGTTTCATTTTCTGGAAAGTCGAGTAAAAGAGAACGTCGGCGCCGCTGCCTGGGTCGAGCAACACCTTTTTAATTAGGAGATCTCCGAGCTGTAGGGAGATTACGACTGGATCATCCAGATTTGCTACGCTGTTATCATGATCGGCTGTATGGAATATTATCTGTGGAGATGTAGGCGGCGACTGTTGTTGACTTTGATCGGCGTTGATGGAAAGGATAGCTCGGTAAGATCTTTTCCTTGCTGAACTTGTGGCTCCTCCACCTGCAAAACCTCCGGAAATACAGTTAATTGTACGTGTTGGTAGTTCAGGATGGTTATTGTTTGGTCGGTCTATCTCGGTTATGTTGCGTAGCCGAGCTTTGGTCTCCTGGAGGAGGTGCTCGCCGCTGCATGTGGCCGCTGATGAATTTGTCCAGATGACCTTGCCGAGCTAATCGCTCCAACAGGTCTTTGGCGATGACGCAGTCATCAGTATTGTGTCCGTGCTTCTGGTGGAAAGAGCAGTACTTTGATCGGTCAGTGCCTTTTGAATCTGGGTAATTGCCAGCTTTTCGTGGTCGCTTGATTAACTTCGAATTCAAGATCTCCTTGATGATGTCATCGCGCTTGGTGTTGAACTTGGTGTAGGTTTCATATCGTGGGATTGGTTTGAAATTCTTCTTGCTGTCCCGTGGCTTGTTGTCATCTTTATAATGAGGCTTTTCTATTTTCCGAGCTTGTCGGAGCTCTTCGATGTCAATCTGTCCTTTAGCTTTTTCACGGAATTCGGCCATAGATTTTGGTTTGGCCACAACAATAGTTTCCTGGAACTTTCCTGGTCTTAATCCACTTTTTATGGCGTGTAGTTCTACCTCGGGGTGGAGATCGGGTATGTTTATGGCTATCTTTGTGAAGCGCGTCATGTAGTCCTTGAGGCTTTCGTGCTGGCCTTGCTTGACTATGTTCAGGTAGTCGGAGTCGTGAAGGTAGATGGCGGATCCAGCGAAGTGCTCCTCAAAGGGTTTTGATATGTCTCGGAATCGAGAAATAGAACCTGCAGGCAAAGAACAAAACCAATCAAGTGCAGGACCGTCTAAATAAGATGGAAAACAACGACATAAAACTTTATCAGATGCACCGTTTACTATCATTATGGAGGTGAACTTTTTGATGTATTTCTTCGGGTCACCTAACCCATCATAGGGAGTTAGGGTGGTTGGTAGAGTAAACCTTCGGGGTAGCACGAAGTTCATTACTTCCGCCGTGAATGGTCCGGGGGAGCTTTCCCGATCGTCATTTTATGTGTTTTTCTGAGCTTCCTCATTGTGTTGGGGCTGTTCCTCTTCTTGTCGAGCAGTGTCTGAGACATGTGTTGGCCCTGACTGCTGCTCGGCTTCTTCCGTCCGTTCTTGTCGGTCATTGTTTTCGGTTCGAGTGTTATTCAAGTTGGCAATTTGATTTGCCATTCTTTGGTTCTCCTCAACCATGGCTTGTCGCAACTTAGTCACCATCCGGAGCAGTTCGGATGGCGAGGGTGGAGGTTGTTCCTCCATGACTTTCAAAACGGGAACCTCGAGGCCGATGATATAGAGAGAGAGGTTTATATTTTCGGCCCCACGGTGGGCGCCAATTGTTCTTGTATGGATACCTGGAGGGAGAGCTCAGTCTCTGGGAGTCGACGCCGAGCTATGGCTTTCGGTGCCGACCTTCAAGCCTTATGATAGTCCGAGCTTTACTCCAAGAGGGTGTCCAATCGCGTAGAGCTTTGAGCAAGAGACAGGGGGGAGTGTACCTGCAAAGGCACTCCGAAGCTTAAGTTAGTATTGAGAATTCAATGTGTCTTCAGGATAGAAGATCATACCTTTTATAGGTGATAGTGTGTAAATCGGTCATGTTCCTGCTTTATTGCCTGTATTAAAGAGCAATAATAAGGGTTTGGACGTTTCATTTTTGTGAAGCAGTCCGTTAAGCTGATTTGTAACGTTACTTTTTAATAAATGATATTGATTGTTGATTAGTAACTGTAACGCCGATTAATGACGTAAATTGCCGAGTAGTGACTAAAATGCCGACTTATAACGCCAAATATCTGGGTAATAGATGTGAATAATGGCGAGTTATGAGTGATAAAGCCGATTTATGACATAGGATATGTAATGGTCGGACCAATAACTAATTTAATAATCAAAATATGTCACATGACATTTTTTTATTAAAATTTAGAGGAAATATTTTCCTCTAAAATTAATAAAATCCCTTCCTACGTTCTCTTATCTACCTCTCTCTTTTTTTCTATTTCTCTCTACCCTTTCTACTTTATGTATAATTTATATTTTATATTTTATATTAGTAATTTGACAAATTAAAATGTGTCATTACAATAAAAATAAAATTTTTTCTTCCAAAATTAACAAGCTTCTTCTCTTCTCATTCTTCTTCTTTATCTTTCTCTCTTTTTTCTCTCATTTTCTATTTTTTTATCCTTCTGTTCTATAAAAGAATAAAATTAACAAAATAATATAATTCAAATAAAATTATTATTATTATTATTATTATTATTATTATTATTATTATTATTATATTTTTTATTTAGTTTTAAATTTTTATTACTTATCTTTCTAATCTATATTTTTACTTATCTTCTTTTAAATATTTATTACATATAATTTAAAAAAAATACTAATATTGTGATTAAAAGTTAGAATCAAGATTCAATTCTGTAAAAAATATTATTTTAAGTTAATTTCATAACTATCAATATAAAATTTTTTATTCTAATATCTAATTATATTTTTATATACATAGAGAGAGGGATATATTATTTTTAAATAGTAAGCATAAAAATTAATTATTTTTATTTGTGCAACAGACTTAATACCTAATCAAATGTAAATATATACACATTAAATTCTTTCAAATTTTAGATAATGAATGTTAAAATTTCATTGTTAGTAAAAAGTTAACCTCTTTCACATGAAAATAATAACTAAAACTTTTATTATTTGATTTTTTATTTACGGAGACCCTGGTCTTCTTAGTCGACGGGAACTTTTGTCCCTACAACTTTTTTGTAATAGTTTATTTCTATAAATCTTCTGTGTCATAATCTATAATGTCAGGACAAAGCAAACCGACGTAGTTTTAAAATATTTATATTCCCGTAATGTTATTATAGGTAAAAATACTAGTATATTACTAATTTTACAACTAAAATATACCACATGTCACTCTCTCATTGCAATTGAAATCTAACTTTTTCTTCCAAAATTAAAGAGTTATTTCCTCTTCTCTCCCTTTGATTCTTTCTCTATCTCTCTCATTTCTTCACCTACTCTATCTATTTTATATATCATTTGACAATCAAAATGTACATGACATCTTCTAATTGCAATTAAAATTCAAATTCAAATTGAGGTATAGTTATATTATATTATTAATTTAACAACTGAAATGTATGTTACGAACTGAGGTAAGGAGAATGAAAAATTATCTACTCAAGCAACATGTATATAGGTGAGAAAAAGTATATAGTATAGTCCAACATAAAAAAAGATCGAGGAAAAAGAAGGGTGTCAATCAAATGGCCTTGAGAGATCACTTGCAAGCCAAGAACATAGAAAATAAGGGAAGAGATTCATAAAAAAGATAAGTCCAGAGAAGAGTAGAATTAACAGAGAGAGAGGTACTCACAATGTACTCTGCCATTGTCTCCCACTTTCTCATGCCTTTTGATAATTTTCTCTAACCAATTCAGTTATGGTGCGACATCCTCTTTTCATCCTCTCCATTGGCATATGAGATGAGCTCTCAGTTGCAACTGTTTTGCCCTTCTTTGTATCAATGTATCACATAATATTTTTTATTAAAATTAAGGTAAAATATTTCTCTCTAAAATTAATAAATTCTATTTCTCAATCCTCTTATTTACATCTCTCTCCTTCTCTATTTTTCTCTATTCTTTTCACTCTATATATAATTTATAATTTATATTTTATATTACTAATTTGACAAACCAAAAATATGTCATAAAATATTCTTTTATTACAATTAAAATATAATATTTTCTTCTAAAATTAACATAGTCCATCTCTTCTTCTTCTCTATCTCTTCTTCTTCTTTCTATCTTTTTTCTCTCATTCTCTATCTTCTCTCTATCTTTCTATTCTACAAAAAATAAAATTAATAAAATAATATAATTAAAAAAGAATCCAATAATATTATTCACAAAAGATATATTATATTATTATTATTATTATTATTATTATTATTATTATTATATGAATATATTTTTAGTTTTTTATTTAATTTTAAATTTTCATCGCTTATCTTTCTAATTTATATTTTTACTTCTCTTTTTTCAAATATTTATTACATATAATTTGAAAAGAATACTAGTATTGTGATTAATAATTAGAATCAAGATTCAATTATTTTAAGAAAAATAATTTTGAGTTAATTTATAACTATCAATATAAAATTTTTAATACTAATATATATATAATATTATTTTTAAATAATAAGTATAAAAAATAATTATTTTTATTTGTATAACAGATTTAAAATTTAATCAAAATATAAAAGTATACACATTAAATTCTTTCAGTTTTAGATAATAAATGTTAAAATTAATTATTAGTAAAAAATTAAACTCTTTCATATAAAAATAATAACTAAAAAGCTTATTATATAATTTTTTTATCTTCGGATACCTTGGTCTTCTTAACTAACAGGAACCTTTGTTCCCTACTACTTTTTTTATAAAAGTAGTTTGATTCTATAAATCTTTTTTACCATAATCTATAATATCATGACAAAGCTGACGTAGTTTCAAATTATATTACAGGCAAAACACTAGTTTATTATATTATATCTATTATATATTACTAATGTAATAATATTACAACCAAAATGTACCATATATCACTCTCTCATTGCAATTGAAATCAAATCTTTTACTCCAAAATTAAAGACTTCTCTCATCCTCTTTCTCTCTTCTCTATCTCTCATTCACCAACTCTATCTCTTTTATATATCATTATCAATGACTAATTACAAATTTAAAAATCAAAATGTGCAACATGACATTCTCTAATTGCATTCAAATTAAATTAAAATTAAAATTAAAATATTAAAAGTAAAATTAAAATATAGTTATATTATATATTATGTATTATATATATTAATAACTAATTTAATAACTAAAATGTGTCATATGACACTGTCTTATTAAAATTGAGAGGAAATATTTCTCTCTAAAATTTATAAATTCTCTTTCTGTATTCTCTTATCTATCTCTCTCTCTTTTTCTATCGTTCTCTACCTTTCTCACTCTATATATAATTTATTATTTATATTTTATATTAGTAATTTAATTAACAAATCAAAATATGTCACCAAATATTTTTTCATTACAATTAAAATAAATTTTTCTTTCAAAATTAGCAATCTCCCTCTCTCATTCTTCTCCTTTCTTTTTCTCTCTCTTTTTTTCTTATTTTCTATTTTTTTTATACATTTCTGTTCTACAAAAAATAAAATTAACCAAATAATATAATTTAAACAAAAAATATTATTATTATCGTATGCATATTTTTTATTTAGTTTTAAATTTTTACTGCTTATCTTTTTAATCTATATTTTTACTTCTCTTCCTTCAAATATTTATCATTACATATAATTTGTAGAAAATACTAATGTTGTGATTAAAAGTTAGAATCAATATTCAATTGTTTAAAAAAAATTTTGAGTTAATTTTATAATTATCAATATAAATTTTTTTATGTTAATATCTAATTATATTGTTATATACATAGAGAAAAAATATTAGTTTTGAATAGCAAATATAAAAATTAATTATTTATATTTGTACAACAAACTTAACACTTAATCAAATATAAAAATATATACGTTAAATTCTTCAAATTTTGGATAACAAAGTCAAAATTAATTATTAGTAAAAAGTTAAACTCTTTCATATGAAAACAATAACTAAAAATCTTATTATTTGATTTTTTTATTTATGGAGACCCTAATTTTCTTATCTGACAGAGACTTTTGTCCCCTGTGACTTTTTTCTAAAAGTAGTTTGATTCTATTAGTCTTTTGTGCCATAATCTATAATGTTAAAAAAAACTAACGTAATTTTAAAAGATTTATATTTTCGTAATGTTATTATGGGTAAAAATACTAGTATATTATTAATTTTAGAACTAAATATGCCACGTGTCACTCCCTCATTTCAATTAAAATCAAAATTTTTCCTCTAAAATTAAAAAGTTCTCTCTTCCTTCCTCTCTTTCTTTCTCTATCTCTGTCATTCCTTTACCCACTCTATTTCTCTTATTCTTATACTCATTCTATCTCTTTTATATAGCATTATCAACAACTAATTATAAATTTAACAATCAAAATATATAACATAATATTCTCTAATTGTAATTAAAATTAAAATATTAAAATTAAAATTAAAATTAAAATTAAAATTAAAATATAGCTGTGTTATATTACTAATTTAATAACTAAAATATGTCACATGACACTCAATTATTAAAATTAAGATAAAATATTTTCTCCAAAATTAATAAATTTTCTTTCTACATCATCTTATCTATCTCTTTCTCTCTTTCTCTATTTCTCCCTATCTTTTTCACTCTATATATAACTTATTATATTTTATATTACTAATTTGATAAATTAAAACATGTTACGAGGTATTTTTCATTACAATTACAATAATTTTTTTTTCAAAATTAACAAATTCACTCTCTCCTTTTTTTAGCTTTCTCTCTCTTTTCTCTCTTATTCTCTATCTCTTTCTATATTTCTATTCTACAAAAAATAAAATTAATAAAATAACATAATTTAAATAGATTCACAAAATTATAAAAAATATATTAAATTTATAATTAAATATAATTAAAAAATAATTTTATAATATTATTTAGATAAATATTTTATTATTATATGTATATTTTTTATTTTTTTATTTAATTTTAAAATTTTTACTGTTTATCTTTTTAATCTATATTTTTATTTCTATTTCTTCAAATATTTATTATATATAATTTAATTGATAAAAACTCTTTTTTTATATGATCTTTTTGTAAAAATAATTTTTTGGTGACTATTTTGTAAAAGTAGTTTGATTCTATAAATATTTAATTTTTTTGTTATAATCTATAATATTAAAATAAAATCAACATAATTTTAAAAAATTTATATTTTTGTTATATTATTACGGACAAAAATACTAGTTTCAACTATAAATTTAAAATCTGAATCGAACTAGTTGATCAATTTATTCGGTCCTCAAGTTAAATCATCTTATTCAAAAACTGGTGTGGTGAACCGAAAAATCGATTAGAAAACAATAAAAATAAACTAAATCAGCACCCTCCTATAAATTTTTAGACTAGGACCAAAACGATATTCTTTGGACCCCAAAATTAAAAAAAAAAAAAAGAACATAAGATTTGATCCATTTCTCTTCTTTCGACAGCTGCTAGTTCCCTTTTCTCTCTCCTAGTAACTGAAAAATTCTCCTGTCGTTGTCTCCTTCCCCTCTTTATTATCGCCTCCCAAAAACCACAAACCTTTTATTATTTATATATATTTTGAACATATATATTCATTGATTTTCAAGTATATTAAAGATATAACAAATGATTTTGGATTAACATAAAAATTTATAGAGATAATCAATAACATGTAATCTTCAAAACCAATAATTGGCCTGGGTTTGTAAAAGTTACACTAAAAAATATTCAAAAACAATTTATTTAAATAAATTGATATCGTTATTATTTGATCCTATCTCTACAGATACATTAGAAAGTAATAAAAAGATAGAAAAGCATATATATCATATATTATTCTTCAAAGCAGGACCAAAACCACGAGAATTTTAACATGATTAGCCTATGGGTCACCACTCATGGAATCATACTATCTTTTATGTTTATTTTGCCCGAAAGCAGATGAGGCAGAATATCAGGGAGGATCTTTACATATACGTAAGCCGCATATATATATGACCTAAAATAATCAATCATGAGTATGCCACTAAGATAAATTAAATAAATTTAAAATAATATAAACCTAAGTAACTAAAAAAGAGAAAGTAAAACCAACAGAAAGTTAGTTGGTACGTTGGATAAACTTTTTGTACAATTATTAACAAAACATATTTAATATCTATTTACATTTTTACTCGTGTCCCAAATTTCAGTTGTTTAACTCAATTCGAACTCTTAAACTGATCTCTCTAATAACTTCCATCTCCAAATTATTAAAATGGCCTCTTAGTGAGTTAACAGCTTTTGATTGTTTTATTCGCAATTTAAATAGGTGTTGGGTGAAAGATTGCTTTGGAAAATTAAAAAATATTAATTTATTTTAGGCTTAGTTTTATGTTATTTAAAAGGGTTTAATTCTTATTTGAAAATATAGTTTTTATGTTTTTTTTTTGTGAGACAGATTATTTAGACATTTTTTTATAGGTATAAAAAGAAGTTTGATGATATTATTCTAAAAATTGATTTAATAAAAAAGATTTAAGAGATTTTGAATTAAAATTAGAAGATTTGTATCACTTCTGATTCAAAAAACAATCAATCATACATTTGATCTTATAGCTAAAAATATTAATTCAAATGTAGAAAAATATGTAAAATGACTTCATCTTTGCTATAAATGTACTTCAATTTATATATTTACATAGAAACCAAGCCAATTAACTTTTCTTTCTTTTTTTTCACTTTTTTCTTTTCATAGGTAAGCATAAAAAAAAAAAAAAACTGTTAAAATGGCCAGAAAAACGACATCATTATTTAAGAAATTCATTTTATCTTTTTCTTTTTGCATTAGCATCTCCACCATTCACCAACACAGACATCATCAAGACATCAACAACCCCTCTTTTCACTCTTAGACAAAAACAATAACAACAAAGAAAAACAAACGAACAAGAAATTTACAGAGGTGAAAGATGAAGAGCTTTCTTTATTTTGGTTGTTGACTTTTGTGTGCACCAATGGCATCCTCATTCACCTCCAATTTTTACAACCCACTCATAAACGGATCCAGAAAAGTTATAAATAGGAGGTGCGAGACCAAGAATATATACAATATATAAAAAAAAAATGAGAAATTCTATTATCTTTCATGGACAAAAAACTTATACACCATATGAATTAGATAAAATGTAACTTTAAGATGCTTGTTAAGAATACTAAAAATAACAAGTTCTGATTTTCTTTATGTACTTAATACTTTTAAACTATGATGCATAGATACTGACACCGACACAGGACACGATACGATACGGGATACACTGACACGCGAATTTTAAAATCTTATAAAACACGGGACACCCATACATATAAAATATAAAGTATTTTTTAGATAAATCATAATGGTATTTTGATATTTTATTAATACTAAAATATAAATTAATTTTTTAACTATTTTAAATATATTATTTTAATTATATCAAGTATTTAAAATAATTTTTGTTTTAATAAATAATCAATATATACTATATATAAATTAATTTCAAATATATATGTTAAGAATAAAATTGGACACGCTGACACGTGATAGTATTTAGGTGTGTCCAAGCGTGTCCGGTAAAAAAATTTTTATTTTTTATTAAGACACGGTTTGGACACAGCAGACACGCGTGTCGGACGAGTGTCGGTGAGTGTCGTATCCAAAATATGTCCGACACGCAGACATGACAATTCAGAGAAGTGTCCGTGCTTGATAGCTTTTAAAGCATAATGAACATATGAAAAAAAAATTAAATTTTTAATAGAACTTTCCTTTTTACTTCCTTAACATGTACCCTTTTAACTAAATGATGTATTTTATCTTTTAACAACGTTTTTGCTTTTGCAGATAATTAGCTTTGGAGAAAGTTTAGGGGCAAGTACTTTTATTAAAATTTGGTGAGTATTTAACTAAAAAATAAAGTGAATAATCTCACATTATTGGATGAAATCTCACACTATTAAAACACCAATAATAACTAATTGATGGCTACAAATCACAAAATTTACGGACCTCATAACACTCCTCTATTAGCTTTGTAAATTTGCTCCCACTATTTTTTAATTTAAAGCGAGATAAATTAAAACTGGAATGCAGCCTGCACAATTGTGTGTATTCATAAAAATTGGAAAAGAAAAATTGAATACGCCTTTATCATATTCACCAAAATCAAAATTTAAAATGTGAATTCACCCTGCACAATTGTGTATTCATAATCTGCCCTCAGTGAATTTTTTCAACTCCCCCATGCACTTTTGGGCATTACACAAAATTTTCTACCATTTCTAAATTCTTAAGCAAGTTTGAATTAGTCTTTTTTTTTTCTTGAGATACTAAATAAAATCAATTATTTTGGAGTATCACTTCATAAGTTAATTTTGAAAGAGGGGTATATATATGTATGTATGTATTTCATTTGTCAAGGAAAACAAAGGTTTGTGATTCAAAACCGTTGTGATTTGCAAAGCATATCATGTCTACTAGTTTATTATCTAATTAATTGCAGATGTATATGGATTTTATTATATTTGATGCATGTTTAGTAACTCCTGAAAAATGGAGTATTTGAATCAAACATACTTTTAAATTAAACTCAAACTAGCCATTAGTTTTCTGACTTTGTAGGAAATTTTTGGAGCTTTGTTGCATAAATCTAGGTAAGTAAAAAATAGAACAAACTAAAGAGAGAGTGCAATATATATAATCTGTATCTAATTTTCATTATACTTTTTTGTGCGACTAAATCCGAATCATTTTATATTATTTTTAATAATAATTATCATCCGATCCAAACATTTCCGTCAGATCTAGAGTAAGGGTAGTGATAATATAAATTCGTCAAAAAGCTATCCCTTTTTCTTTGGATTTATTCAATGGTTATGTTAAGACTTAATTTGGTAAAATTTTTTGAAAAGGTACTTGTACTCACAAATAAGATTGCGAAAATTACTGAATCGGTCAAAAAATCAATCGAATAACTAGTTTAATAGTTTAATGATTCAATCAGAATTAAACCATGATTAAACTGGTTTATTTAAATATAAAATAAAATTATTATTAATTTTTTATTTTAAAAAATAATTATCATTAATTACTATCACAATTAAATGTTAATAACATGTCTACCAACAAACAAAAATATGATAACATTTGATGTGAAAACAAAACATACACACAATAATAAGTGATAATTAAGTGTTTTTGGGCCTTTAGCAATAAACCAAATATAAAAAAAAATTGGGCCCTTAGTCTAATTTTATTTTAAACCTAAATTTACCCTAATAATTAACAATTTAACATAACTTCTCTTCTCTCTCTCAAGCAAGGTTGTGAGAACCGGACCGGTCATCGAACCGATCAAGTGACTAGTTCAATAGTTCAATAGTTCAATCGGAGTTGAACTGTAGTTGAACCGATTTAATTAAATATAGAATAAAATTATAAAAAATTTAATATATAATTTTAAATATTTAAATTCAATAATTTCTAAACTAATAAAATTCAAAATTTAACAATTTCACAAAATGAGATATAAATAATTTATCATTAAAGGTTCATAAACAACTTCAAATATCAAAATTTATAACTAAAGAAAATCAAAACGCACATAAATGACAAACATAAAATATTTTACAACCAAAAGAAACAACATTGAACAAACAATAATTCAACTAAACAAAGACACTACTCATCAGATTTTCCTTGAGAGGAACCTGCTTGAGATTCTTGGACAACATTTTGTTGTGGTTGCTGATCATTTTGTGGTTGTTCCATCTAAATTCAGAATGACAGCAATTCAGAATTCAATTCATAATTAAATTTAGCAATTCATCTAGTTAATTCACCAAATTAAATCCAGCAATTCATCCAATTAAATTCAGAATTCAATTCATAATTAAATCCAGCAATACATGTATATCAATTCATACCACATTCAACATAATTAAATTAAGCAATTCATCCATTCAATATAGCAGAAATGCAGAATTCAATATAACAAAATTGAACTTACATAGCAAAATTCAATATACCAAAATTCAAGATTCAGAGTCTCAAAATTGAACTTATATCAAATTTATTCAGAATTAACAAATTAAAAAAAAAAGCAGAACAAGAACTCAAAAGAAGAAGAACTGAAGAACTCTGCATCTGAGTTATGAACTCTGCATTTGCCCTAAATTCCTCAATGAATAAACTTATATCAAATTTATTCAGAATTAACAAATTAAAAAAATATATAAAGCAGAACAAGAACTCAGAAGAAGAACTGAAGAACTCTGCATCTGAGTTATGAACTTTGCATTTGTCCTAAATTCCTCAATGAATAAACTTATATCAAATTTATTCAGAATTAACAAATTAAAAAAATAAAATAAAAAATAGAACAAGAACTCAGAAGAAGAAGAACTGAAGAACTCTGCATCTAAGTTTTGGACTCTGCATTTGCCCTAAATTCCTCAATGAATAAAAAATTAATTAAAAAAAACAAAAAACACAAGAACTTAAGAATCCAAGAACCAAATTCATACAGTTAATTCACCAAATAAACAAAATTAATTGACAAACAAAAAGGTTAAAGTACTCACCACGGGAGAGCACAGACGTCGACCAGATGCCCAACGACGACGTTGATAGGAGCCGCGACCAGGACCACAAGCCGACGACCAGACGACGCCAACTTCAAAAGCTTCAGACTTTAGAGTTCAGGACAAGGACGCCTCTCATAGTTGCCATGACCCGCGACGGTGACACTTCGATCCGGTGTAGATGATGGCGTTGACGGTGGCATTTGTTGGAGGAAGGTCGAAGAGGAGATTAGGATTAGGAGGTGACTGGTGAATGTCTTCGAAGCAGGCAATTAGGGTTGGAGGAAGGTGATATTGATTCGGCATTTTTACTTCAGCCTTTTTTTTTCTCCAGCGTCAAAACGACGTCGTTTGGTGGCTTGTGGGAAAAAAACTGGTGCTTGTCAAAACCCGACCGGTTTGTCCGGTTCGGTGTTTAACCACTGGTTCAACCGATTTTTTCGCCGGGTGCAGGACGGTTTTGGGAGTGGACCGGACCGGCCAAATAACCGATTCTCGGTAAATCCAGTTGAACCAACCGGTCTGGTCCGGTTTTCAGTACCTTGCTCTCAAGTCTCAACATCTGCCTATCTCTCTCACCTTTTCATCACAAATCTGCTATACATCCAAGTAATATTGTCATTCAAGTCTAATCAAGTAGACCCAACACCAACAAAAACCACTCTCATTAAAAAAAGTGTGATTACACGCGCACACATCATTCTTCCAACCAAGTCTTTATGTTCACGTACGGGGCTTTATGTTATCATCGCCGTCATCTTCTTCTTCTTCTTCTTCTTCTTCTTCTTCTTCTTCTTCTTCTTCTTCTTCTTCTTCTTCTTCTTCTTCTTCTTTACGTTCCTCCCCCTTCTTCTTCACATGTTTTCTCATTAACGTCATTCTTTTGTTGCTGTTGTTATTGCTGTTATTGCAGTAGAAGGTGAGGAGAAAGAGTTTTGAATTGTGTAGGACAATGAGAATGCACCTTAATTCACTCAGACATGAACCAAAATTACATAATAGATTGCGACACAATTAACTCAGAAATAAACCAAAATTACATAATGATTGCGACACATAAACTCAATACAAAAATAAGCACACAAACAAGACTGAATCATGAACAAAAACACATCTAAAATCAGTTTTGAATCAGACAATATCATTAACATGTTTCTTCTTCTTTTTTGTTTGATATTTTCTTCTTTTTTTCTTGATTTTATTCCTCTCAAGAGAGTAAATCAAGAAGAATTTTAAGAAAATAAAACAAGAAGGAGAAGATGAAGAAAAAGATAAAAAAAGAAAAAGAAGAAGCAATAGAAGATGAGGAGGAAGAGGAGAAAGAGTTTTAAATAGTGCTAGACAACGAGTCCAAATGTACTTTAATTCACTCAGAAATGAACCAAAATTATATAATGGACTGCGACACAATTAACTCAGAAATGAACCAAAATTACATAATGATTACGACACATAAACTCAGTTCGAAAACAAGCACACAAACAAGACTGAATCATGAACAAAAACACATCCAAAATTAATTTTAGATCAGACAACATCATTAATATGTTTTTCTTATTTTTTATTTGATATTTTTTCTTTTTTTCTTGGTTTTTTATTCCTCCTAAGAGAGTGAAACAAGAAGAACTATAAGAAAATAAAAAAATAAGGAAAAGATGAAGAAAAAAAGATGAAAAAGAAGAAGAAGAAGAAGAAGCAGTAGAAGATGAGGAGGAAGAGGAGAAAGAATTTTGAATTGTGCAGGACAACGAGTCCAAATGCATCTTAATTCACTCAGAAATAAACTGAAATTATATAATGATTGCGACATAATTAACTCAGAAATGAACCAAAATTACGTAATGATTGCAACACATAAACTCAGTTCGTAAATAAGCACACAAATAAGACTGAATCGTGAACAAAAACACATCCAAAATTAATTTGGATCAGACAACATCATCAACATGGCAAAAATTCAATAATAACAATAATGATGATATATATAAGAAGAAGATGAAGATAGCGATAACGATAATGATGATGATGATGATGGAAAAGAAAAAAGGAAGGAAAGTAAGAAATTCAACTGAGAAAAGAAGGAGAATGAGGTGGTGGTGTTGTTGGTGATGATGATAACAAAAGAGAAAGATAATGAAGAAGAAGAAGAAGAAGCGATGGCAGGCGCACATGAATTTGAAATACTTGGTTGGACTTGGTTAGAGTTATGACTTGAATGTAGAGCTTTATTGTTTCCTGCGTTGCTTTTTCTCCTCTTCACCCTTAATATAATTATCATAACTTCTCCCTCAAAAAAAAAAAAAAAACATAACTTCTCTTCCTTCTCTTAACACTGATCAACCTCTCATGTTTCCTCTTTTTGTGCAGCTCCATCTTTTCTCTTCTCTGCCTTTTCTTTCACTTTATTTATCCTTCCACTTTTCTATGTGTTGAATCCATCTTCTTTGTGTTTTAGATATTTTTTTTTCAGAAATCATTCAAACTAGAAAAGTCACAGTGGTTCAAAAGGTCTACCGGTTTATCGTCGATTGCACCGGTTTTTTTACTAATTAATTTCAAATAGATTTTTTACATAAACCGAACTGCACATAGAGACTGTTTTCAATTAATCCAATCGAATCAACCAGTTTGGTTTGGTTCTCAGAACATTGCTCGCAAGCACCTTATTTTGTGTTTGGTAAATTAAGCTTGTGTTTGCATTTTTTAAAAATTAGGGGTGCTTTTGAAAGCACTTAGGCATAGTTTGGTATAATTTTTACTTTTCAAAAGTAGCTTATAAAAATTAGTTTTTAACACTACAAGAAAACACCTCTATTGCCACGCTTTTAAAGCGTGGCAAAAAGCTAAAAAAAGCATGGCAATAGCTTTTTGCCATGCATTTTGAGCTACCGCCACGCTTTTGAAAGGGTCACATCTGCAAGCGAGGCAGTTGCTCTATCGCCATGCTGTTGGTGACCTATCATCACGCTTTTTTGCCACATTTTTTATAGATTGCCACGCTTAAAAGTGTGGCCATATGTGAGAGATATGGCCACGCTTTTAAAGCGTGCCAATAGAGAGAGATATGGCCACGCTTTAAAAGTGTGCCAATAGAGATAGATAATGACACGCTTTAAAAGCGTGGCAATAGAGAAAGATATGGCCACACTTTAAAAGCGTGGCAATAAAGGGAGATATGGCCACGCTTTAGTAGCGTGCCAATAGAGAGAAATATGGCCATGCTTTTAAAGCGTGGCTGTTGATAACTACTGTATAATATAGCCACTCTTTTAAAGTGTGGCTATAAGTTCGGTCAGTAACCTATTATTATTCTTTTTAATCTTCGTAAAAAATCTTATAAAAATTCATAGATGATTTTAAATTTAGTCAATGGCCAGTAATTTTAAATCAACTAATTTGACCTTCATAAAGTTATCACAAAAAAAAGTGTGTGTGATCACATAACATGCTTTAACAAAATACCAAAACTTAAAGTCATAACAACTACCCATGAATTTCTAATACATGAATTAGAATTTCAACAACTATTGCATTATCTACTTCTTGTATATATACTTCATTACAAAATATGAAACTTCACGATTACTGATCATCCATTGTGAGCGAAATTGTTTTCACCACTGCCCTGCATAATTTTAAATATTGTTATGTTTGTACATCGTATATTTTACCAAAAAATGAGAGGGCATGTATCAATGGAAACTATATATATAAGTCATGCATTACTCCAATTAAAACCTACAATGTTGTATGTTGGAGTCACATTCTCCGGTTTACTCCCATTCGTAATAAGTGAGTCAATCAACATTAAATCAATAATAACTTCCACTAAGAGTTTATTTATTAATTAAATTAAGGAATATAATCTGGTTATAGTGTCTACATTGCTCAAACAAAACACTAAAATAGTTGTCACTTGGGAAAAGACAAAGTCTAAGAAAAAATATGAACAAAGTATGAAAAAGTTGTGATTCAAAAAGATACATCTATTTGGTTGGTAACATTTGCTTCTAAACAAAAACCACACTGTTTGATTTGATTCTCATGATGTTTTCCTTCAAATTAATTAAAGTATTCATCCAATATGAAATAGTTACGGTGCTTATGGAATTATGGATGCATTTTCAGACTAATCAAACACATTTTTATTTACAAAAACAAATGATATTTTAATAATGCATATTCAGCCAGCAATAGTAGCATGAACTACAAACAGAAAATTCAACATGGAAAATGAAATTCTATAATTCGGAGCAACAAGGCAGTGACTACTATTTTTTTTATCAGTATCTTTCTATGATAATAACATGGAAAAGATAGTTACTTACATCATCTTTAGGTGGAATGTGAGTTGATTTGGAGGAGCCAGGAGTATTTCTTGGTTTGCTACTTGAGGCATCCAAAGGAGAATTTTGGGCAGCTTGCACTAAGGCTGCTACCTCTTCATCACTCATTCCAGGGTTGAATTGGTACACCAATACCTTTAATAAACCACATACTCCTTCCATCTTCTTCTCTAATGATGAGTCCTTAGTGTTGTATTCAACTTTTATGTGGCAAATATCCTCATCCTTGTTAAGAGAGCTTCTTGTAATCGAAGTCCTATAACAACGAACTTGACCTGGTTGGTCTTTTCCTAGCACTCCTACAAATACATCCTCATCATTTTCCCCTGCCTCTAAGCAGTTTTGAAGTTCAGTCTATCAAAATACAACAACCAATAAAATACAAAGTTGCATTAACTTAATATAAATAGAAATCACTTTAGAATTCATATTGTACAAATCCAAATACAAATACAAACAACTCACAATTGTGGTTTGTGTTTTAGCATCAATTTCTTTTTCTTTTTTACTCGTGCGAGTTGCTATGAAAACTTCAGCCCTTGATGGTTCTTCACTGTATTCTTAGAATCGCGCTAGAGTACATAGAGAAAAGTTTACATGAAGCATACTAACTAAACAACTACACCATGAATATAAAGGAAAAATCACAAAAAAATAAGTTATATTACCAGCTGTTTACGCACTATTCCAAAATTTGTGGATCCTATTCAGTGAGGACACGTTTGCTTTGACATATTTTCAGTATTCTTAGTAGAGATAGCCTAAATATAAATATGAAGAAGAGATATTATTATTCTTACAAGACATGTTTTCTTGTGCTTTCAAAATCATGTCACCTTTTTTCAAAACACCAAGTTTAATCACATGAAGAACTAATGATAGTATGCTTGATGGTACATAGGAAGAAATAAAAGACAATATTACCTTGATAGCTGGAAGACTCCAATACGGAATTAGTTTGCGAAATTGAACCTCAGGGATCTCTAATGGTCGGTTCTTTATCATTTTGCCCTTGTATTTTTTCTATGCACAACAAAATCCCTACATTACCCACGGCCTTAAACTTATTGGAAGAACGAACTTTTGCTATGCAACACAACACATTAAAATGTCAATGATTAGCACAAATAATGTGACAAATAAATTAACAAAAAATTATCCATATTGCCATATTTACATACATTGGCATACTTCCACATGTCCTCTTTGAGTTTTTTAGGCACACCATACCAACTAGTATATAGCAAAGTCACAAAACGAGGGTTTCTAACTATTGTGCCCAAAAATTGGTTGAGGTCAGATACGACTTCCTTGGTTGGACCTATAAGCTGCCCTTGAAAAAATTTCACCTTCTGTCAATCAATAAAATCAGTGGCATGAAGCTTTTTGCACATAGTCTTTCTACGGATTTTCTTCTTTATTGTGCCTAAGTCCGATTAAAACAACAGAATTCAACACCAAACCAATTGAGAAGTAATATAAGCTATAATTAGACAATAAGGTAAGTATTCGTTTTCTTTTAGTGATCTCCCATTTCTCCATTCTACATACACAAAATAATTCTAATGAATAAAATGTTATTTAAATAATAATTAAATGAACATAATCAACTGAAGAAAGTAATTAAATAAGCAAAATAACTAAGAAAAGTGAGTCGTTTAGGATTCTACGAAAAAACACTACATGAAAACTTGTCAAGATGTTTCAGAATCAAAGTCCTCCATGTACTCATATTTACTTTCCTCGTCTTGCTCACAAAGTTGTTTAGCAAACATGTTTGGAGCCATATCTATAATGGTTGCTCGTAGATCATTCCTCACTAGATTAATTTCACCATTATCATTTGGAAGACTTGAAATCACTTCAGGTTCACATGGCTCTCTTGTATATATTATGGGAGAATCAGACTCAAGGTCATCACTTATCCTAAATAAATCTCTTGGAATTATTTTCATAACATAGTGTTTGTCACTCACATATGGGTCTTGCACATAAAAGCATTGGTTTACTTGAGATACTACCACAAATGGTTCTTCTTGGTAGTAGTTTTTATTGAAATACACATACAAAAGACCAAAGTTGTCTTTTGCAACTGTATACCACTCGCATTTAAATAGAACTACTTTAAATTGGCCATAATAATCTAAGTCAAACATATCAACTATCCTACCATAGTAGGCTACTTTTGCTTTAATTGGATTCTTATCTTTCACACTAGCAGAACTAGGAGTCAATGCCTCTAATGTGACACCACTATTTTAGGTTTTACAGTTTGCATCACGGTGCCTTATATGGAATTTATACCCGTTGATAATATAACTTGAAAATCTTTTTGAAACTCTATTTGGACCCCTAACCAATCCTTTTGCCCAACTAGGCACATCCTTTTTCATGGCACAAATTTTAAGCCATTCTGAGAATTATTGACTACAGTCTTTGGCTTTCTCCCACTTTGTTCTTTGTGGATTGTTATCATAAACTACCTCTTCATGATTTCTGAAGAGATCAAATGTTCATAGTCTTATTTGGTAGTAAGGTAAAATGTTATGATTGAGATCTAACAAATGATAATGAATCAAACAAAATACCTCATGTAGACTTCGATATTATCACAATTGTTTAGGATGTATGCATGACCTTGTATTTCTGATTTTTCATCTAAAATAAATAAATCTCTTATTTTTCCACCAAGAAGACATCCTTTGTTTGGAAACAAACTAGGAGTTCGCAGCTTATCTAAAACATACTCATAATTGTTTCGAGGGATTCTTGAATTTTGTCTGAACATCTTCATGCAAATATCTTGAGCAAAATTTATACACTCATTCGCCAAATATCCTTCGAAAATGGATCCTTCTGGATGACTTCTATTACGAACAATACGGTTTTAGTGTGCACATATATCGTTCAATAGGGTGCATCCAACGATATTGAACTGGACCACCTAACCTCACTTCATTTGCCAAATGAATAGGCAAGTGCACCATTATGTCAAAAAATCTTGGAGGAAAAATCTTCTCTGATTGGCATAATGTCTCAGCAATCTCTGCTTCTAAGTTAATTACCTCATCTAGGCTAATTACTTTCTGACATATTCGGTGAAAAAAATGAACATAATCGAACTAGAGCGATGGAAACATGGTCAGGAAGTATGCTCTTGATTGGTACTTACAACAAGTGATGTAACATGAAATGAGCATCATGGGTCTTGTAACCAAAAATCTTCTTTTTTATTTCATGCACACATCGAGAAATACTGGAAGCACTGCCGTCTGGTAATTTTGCCGCTTTCAACACACTACAAAAGATTATTTTCTCTGCTGGAGTCATTGAGAAGCATGCCTTTGCTAACTTAGTTTTTTACCATCCTTCGTATCTTTTGGTTGAAGGTTTTTCCTGATACCCATATCTTTAATGTCAAAACGAGCAGATGCATGATCTTTTGTCTTTTTGAGAATATCCAAAAGAGCTCTAATTATGCTATCAACTATATTATTCTCTATGTGCATGATATCAAGGTTGTGTCTAAATATGTTGTACTTCCAATATGGTAAATAAAAAAAGATTGACTGCTTTTTTCCAATTTGATATGCCATTCTTTGATTTTCTTTGCTTCTTTCCAAAAGAATTATCTATCTCTTGGAATATATCAAATATCGTTAAACCCTCTAACAACTGCGGTAGAGACCTGAGTTCAGTTTTTCCATTGAAAGATCTTTTGTTATGCCTCCATGGATGATTCATGGGTAAAAATCTTCGGTAATCCATATAAACAGTCTTGTGACTATGCTTCAGAACGATAGAAGAAGTCTCATCATTACAACATGGACAAACCGATTTTTCCCTTGTACTCCACCCAGATAACATAGCATATGCAGAAAAGTCATTAATTGTCCACAAAAGACATGCTCTCATGTTGAATATTTTGTTTTCTTTGGAATCATATGTTTCGACACCTGACAGTCACAATTCTTTTAATTCTTCAATCAATAGTTGAAGAAAGACATCAATATCATTTTATGGTGATTGTGGTCCAGGAATGAGTAAAGATAGCATAAAATAATTATGCTTTATGCTCATCCAAGGGGGTAGATTATACACCATCAGAATAACAGGCATGTACTATGTGTACTGCTCAAAGTTTGAAATGGATTGAATCCTTCGCTTGCTAAGCCAAGTTTCACATTACGAGGCTCCTTTGCAAAATCTTCATGTCGATTATCAAATACTTTCCAAGATTCACCATCGGCAGGATGCCTTAACAACTCGTCTTTAACGTGCTCAGTATGATGCCAAGACATAGCTTCGATAGTTCTTGTGCACATAAAAAGCCTTTGAAGTCTGGGAATGAAAGAAAAATGCCTTAGAATTTTCGCAGCAACTTTGTGAGGCTTTCTAGATGAGGTAGTATCATCTTCTTCTACATGATGCTCAATTCAATGGGATGTTCTACAGACATGCCAAGATGAGTCATTCTCATGCCCGTTCCGATACAATATGCAGTCATTGTGACATGCATTGATCTTTTGGTAGTCAAGACTCAAATTCTTCACCATATTCTTTTTTTTATCAAAAGAATTAGGAATATTTAAATATGGCATTCCTTCTTTCAATAATTCCAAGAGAGAAGTAAATGACGCATTACTCCAACCAAGCAAGCATTTTAACAAGTAAAGACGGATGATAAAGGATAATCTTGTAAATTTTTTACACCTAGGGTATAGTTCTTGGCTTGCCTCATCTACCAATTTATAAAATTCTTTTTCACATTCATTGGGCCCCATGTTTTGTCCATCAACTTGTGTAGTATCACTAAATCTATCATGTAACAACTCATCAATGTTATCATTGTAGTTATATTCACCGTCTATGTCACTGTCAACATCCATAGAAACGAGTGATTCCCAACCTTCTATAAAATAGTGGCATATTAGATGATCATATATATCATCTCTCTTTAACCAAAGTCTATTACAACACTTTGTATATGGGCATTGAATTTCTTCCCCTTGAGGAACTCCCGTTAATGAGAAAGGAAAGTGTAAAAATCTTTGTACACCAACTTGATATTCTTTCTTATGACGTGGTGTATCCGTCGAGTCCTTTGACATATCCATCAAAAACCTATAAATTTCAAATAGATAGCTAAGTTTCTAGATTGAAGTCCTTATTGTTAGCCTCACTAACTGTGAATCTAGCTTCCTAATTAACTAAGAGACAATGTTGTGCAAGCTTCCAAAATACTTTGAAGGCATTAGACATAAAATAACAAAGAAAGTTGAATTTTAGCAATGCTTAAAGAAAGTCCTAAAGTGATGAGTGCCTCATGAAAGCACTTAAGTTGTACGCATAACATCAATAACAAATTAATAGATGTATTCAAATCCGCATAAATCAACCTTAATTACTATCTTATTCCGTACTACAATTGCAACAAACTGGTAGCGCAGCAGAAGCAGAATTAGAGAGGTAGTAGCAACAGTGAATAGCTTTTCGGTAGTAAATAATTAGTACCACAGGAGCAGCAGAATAAAAGAAGTGGCAGCGGTAGTGGATAGATAACTATCGAAAGCCTGAAATAAAATAGACTTAGACTTAAGTGAATACTAAAATAGAAGAAATGTGCATTGATTATATTGACTAATGTATATATAGTATAGTGTATGATGCATGAATTTATTAGGCTTTTAGTTAAAAAAACACCAATTAGTATTAATTCGAATGTAAGATAAATTCTAATAATAGGTGTCACTACATCATTAATTATCAACTCATTTGGAATTGGATCAAACTTTATTCTCGATATGTGAATTAAATCATTAGTCTCAAATACCATTAAATCAAATAAACCTCCCAAATTATATCTAATCTAGACTTGAAATAGTGATGTATGCATGCAAATAGTGGAATGGAGACTTGCTGAATCACCTAGTTGGAATGAAGATAAAGAAAACTAAGAATATTTTAACATGGATGATCAATTCAAATTATTCATGTATAAAAGAAACTTCGAAAATATTAAAATGAAACAGTTTGATAATTTCCAATAAAGAAAGTTAATTATATATTTTGTTTAAGCTGTTAAACTTATTTATACATGAAATTCAATCCTACAAAATTAGGACTCCAAACCATCAGCAAGCATGCGTTGTCTAGATTATATAGAAACTTGCATGCACATAATCATTAAACGTGATATGGGCAAACATTCTCCTCATATACTATATATCTATATATTAGATGAAGAAACTCTACCCATTATTTACTTTGACTAATGTGTGCATCCAGAATAACAGTCAACAATGAACCAGCACTTTAACACCATAACAAAAGAAATCAATGAATTAAACTACTGTGAGATATGATTCCCCGTAATGACTTCATACACCAGTGATATGAACAAACTGGATTATATCTTGGTCTCACAGCCAAGCTGAATCCAAGAACCAGTGAGTTTATTTCTCTTGGTTGCAAGGGCAGAAGAAGAAGCTGCTTATCGACCTAGTCAAAGAGCTAAAGACAAGTTAGATATAATGGATCTAATAATCATGAAAAATATTGACAATGTAACTAATGCCACCGAATCAAATCCATGTGCATATTCAGCCACCACCAACATAACATAATCTATATAACTAGAAACATTTTAATAATTTGGCTATGTTATATACTCGTCAAGATATGGCAATAATCAATTATATGTTAATGTAAAATATTATATGATTGCATGAAATACAGTCCTATCAGGGTGATGTTACTTCTTGATATTCAATAATAAAAGTTAATGGTAGGCCAACTCTGATAAATATTTTCCCCTAATTGGAAATTTGTTTATCAGGACTTAAATTAGAATTTTGCCTTCTAGCTAAAAAGAACTTATTCATTTTGGGTCATTTCAGTTGATCTACCTACCAATCTGATATTTAATACATTACTAGTGTTATTGACAGTATTTTTTTTTTAAATCTAAGAGCTTCAAACAAATTCTGATGAAACTTTATGTAGGTGAAAGCATAAATACCTTACGATGTGAATGTGAAAGTGTTCTTTCGAGTTCCTTGTCAAGTATTTTCAAAGGCAATGCACTGAGGGGGGAAAGAAGAATATCCACCTGAAAGAACAACTGCAAATACAGGAAGAAGGCACCTGAGGCTGAGATTGAAACACAGAGTCAGATTCAAAACAAAGCAGCCTGGTTCAATGCATTCCTTTGTAATTTAGGATCAAAATAAGCACTAATTTCTAAAAAAATGGAAATCAAAATGATAATCACTAAGTTCTACCACAGCGACGGAACAAAGATGAAGAAAATTAGGCACCTAACAAAGTAAAAGAAAACCAGTGGTGACAGTGGATTTCTTTCGACCGACAGAAGGGAGCAGCGGCGGAAGAGGTCACGGGTTTCCAGCGACAAAGGGAGAATCCACGGAGGGCTTGCAAGGGAAGTCAGAGTCATCGCCGAGAAGAGGGTTAGGGGTTTATGGTGGGACCAGTGATAGTGGGAGTGCCAACAGAGGTATTGTGAGTGCCAACGATTTTCTTCGTTCTTCAGGGGTTATTAGGGTTGTCAGTGCAATGATTGTGAGTGACAGAGGCATTGTTGGGAGTGAGAGAGTTTCGAAGCGTATGTAGGGTTATTAGGCTTCAGGGGTTATTGGGTTTGAGAGAGTCTCGCGTTTTGGATTATTAGTTTTTTTTTTTTTTAAAAAAAACTTTTGGCCACGCTTTTAAAGCGTGCCAAAAGAGTAACAGAAAACAACAACGCTTAAAAAATGCTACTGTAATAAAACCATGTTTCCACGCTTTCAAAACGTCCCTATTTTTCTCTATTACCATTATTGCCGCTAAACTTTTATTATTGTAACACCCCATATTTTTGAAACTCTAATTATTATCAATTTATTTTAAGTTATGATTTATTTATTAAATTGAACTCATTATTTTTAGATATTATTTTATTAAAAATAATTAAATTAATTTTATAACTATTTGAGTTCAATTAAATTTAGATTCTTATATATATTTTTGTTATGATGAAATATTTTACATAATTGAAACTATAATTTTATTAATTTGGAAATAATGATATATATATATATATATATACTATATTTTGAGTAAATGACATTTCTAATTTAAAAATAGAGTTTAGTTAAGGATAATATTATCGAGCTCAATATCCGCCGACATAAGTAAATATCGATACTCTTCGGTGAACTTAGTTTTGCTAATGCTTCATCGTATATCTTTTGTCATTATGTTACTGATGTCGTTTATATTAGTAACACATATATATTATTACTTGTGTTTAAATATATCAAGCTTTCATAATTATCCGTTTAAGATACTTATAACTTGAATAGTTGACTCAACAGCTTAAGGAAGTGACACCCCTCTTGTGACACCTAACCCAATTTCATTCATTAATCATCATCACTAACATCTCTATTCTCTATTTAATGTTACAAGAAGAAAGAAAAAGAAAGAAAGACCGTGAGAGAGAGAGAATGAGAAACCATGGAACTCCAACCTTCGGCATTTGATTTCTTGAGCTCCGTAACTCCAATAAAAAATCTAATCTGATTAAAGTATTCGTATCTTTCTCCTATTCACATTGACGTTACTTTTGTTCGAGAGAAGTCGCTAGAGGGAGCCACTAAACCTTCCATAACCGCAGCCATGAGGAACATCGCTGTCGAGCTACCGCGAGAAGAGTCAGATAAAATAGAGAGAAAGGATGCAATGGAGAAGAGGGGAATATGTGGTGGTTTCCTTCACCGCCGTTGTAGCCACTGGAGCCGTCAGGAGCCATCGCCGTTGCTGTGCGAGGCTAAACAGAAGAGTAGAAGTGATAGTAGCATTGCTTCGTGTGACAACAAGCAGCTGCATTGTCACCGAAGATCTCTACTGCTGTTGCTGGATAAGAGAAATAAGGTTTTTAGACGCGTTTGGTTTTGAGAGTTTCGACAAGTTGAGGTAGGCGCAATTTCTTAAACTCATTATATTTTCAAGAATTGTTATAAGTTGACATTAATGCCAAAAACGTATGTTTAGAATTTTTGTAAGTCTTATGAATTGAACTGAATTGATTTGAATAAATGTAATTGCTTACCTGGTTGGTTGATGTTGAAGTGATCACTTGATGGCTATATTGGTTTCTTGATTGCGTGAGTCATTGATAATTATTACTTATTAATTTATTTTATTAAATTGGTGGCTGCCGAAATAATTTGAGATTTGTAAATATTTTGATATTGGAATTGGTTTTGTTAATTTATTGAAAATGATCATTTGATATTTGAAAGTTTGAATTTTGTTTGATTTTGGAAAAAGGATTTGAGATTTGGAAATGGTTTGGGTGGGACACTTGAAGGGTGGCAAAAGCCAAGTTTTAGAGGAGATGCTGGCGAAATTTTTATAAGAAACGTTTTGAGACGTTTTAGGGGAGATGAAGTATTTGAATTTGATTTAGAGAAATGGAATGATATCCGAGCATCTTGGGAATGTTTTAAATTAGAATAAAACTGAAATTAGTTTTGGTTTATATGATTTGGTTTTGATTGCGAATGGATTATGATTGATGGTGAATGTGAATGGAATGAGATTATGATGGATGTTGTGATGACGGTGGTTTTGTCTCGCTCACAGATTTGGCAAGTTGAGGATGAATGATTCCCTCTCTTGTCGTGATGCAGGTGTGGAGAACGTGGAAAGGCACGCTCCTTCGTATTATTTTTCCCTACATCTTTCTCTAGTTGTAAGGTGGAAAGGCACACTTCTTCGATGTGGAAAGGCACTCTCCTTTGTAATTCCTCTAGGAGAAGGTGGAAAGGAACTCTCCTTCGTTTGTGTTCCTCCTAAGGATGTGAAACCTAGAGACAATGTCTGGGCTAGCTACTGAATGTGTCGAGCTCTAGCAATTTAAACGATAGCTCACGTCCAGTAGGACAGGCATGCATCATACTGCATTTATTTTCTTTGTTTGGGTGTGCTTAAGTGTTTTGGTTTACCTATCTGATGATTTTTGTCTAATTATTATTTGTTGTACTTGCTGTAATTGCTCTCTGATTGTGTTTGTTTTGTATTGTTTGTGCTTGTGACTGATTTTGTTTTGTAATTGAGTTTTGATTGTGATTTGTTTTGAATTGGGCCGTAGGCCGAGTTGATTTGATTTTGGGCCAAAGGACGAGTTGATTTAATTTGGGCCAGAGGCCGAGTTGATTTAATTTGGGCCAGAGACCTTGATTGGTTGGATTAGTTGTAAGTTTTGGTTAAAATATTTTCCTAGTAAGCGGTGAAATGTGTGGAATGTAATTTTGCGTGAAATTTTTATAAGAAAAATATGAGTTTTGAATTTGGATAATGAACTGACGATCACTGCGATCGAAAATAGTTTTATTTAAAATATCTTTTTATAACAAGTCTAAAACCCTCTATTGAGAACCAGTGAGGACGATGTTCTCATCCCCTATAGACTTCTCTTTTTAGGATAGATGAGAAAGCTGAGGAAGTTTCTGCTAAGTCTTTGGTTGTACTGTTTTTGATTTGTGTATAAGTCATAGTTTTTCCCTCGCCCTTGTTATTATACCTGTGTAAGACAGATAGGAATTTGTATGAATTGTATGTATATTATATTTATAAGCTACTTATATAAGAAGTTTTGTATACATGTTTATGCTTGTTTGCTTTCAAGAAAAATTATTTTTTCGGTTTTTTAAAGAAAGAATCGATACGATTTCGAGTTAAAAGCTCTTATTTTATGATTAAATATATGAAGTCATCATAATACTTCTCGCTATCAGAGTGGCGCAGCTGGAAGCGTGATATTCTGATACTAAGGGTATTACATTATGGTATCAGAGTAGTTTGTTCCTATTACAGCCTTGAGAATGGACTGACTATACTTCACTGCATACTCTGAGTGTCTGTCATGCAGTAAGACTTGTCCTAATTACAAGAGTTTGAGTTTCAGATGCATGATTGTCTATTGATTAATGTTGTTAGTCGACTGTTGCATCTCTCATGGTATTAAGTTTGGCCAACTTAATACTAATGATTTGTGTATACGGGAACACTAATGGATTATCATAGACGAAATAGAAATAATAAATTATGCGAATCACGAGGTTTGGAAACGTTAGGAGTTATTTTTCAAAGGTCCATTCAGTTTTGACTTACGATTCTTGTCGCAAGAGTTGGCACGCCGTTTCTTGTTGTACCATTTTTATTGGAATTCTTTGTTCCGGATACCTTTCCTGAATCATGCTTTGATTCTCTTCTGATCATATTCCATCATTCGCATATATCTTTACTTGATCATGTTTCTAACTGTCTACGTGAACCTTTTGGAACATCCATCTTTATCATAGTTTGGTGTTAGTATGACTATAACCTTCCTCGCGTTTGAAAATTGAACATGTCAAATCTTTCTGTTTTTCTTTGACATGTTTGAAAAGGAATGTTAGAATGAATCTTTTTCATCTTATATCAAATTTCGAGGGCAAAAGTTTTTTAAGGTGGGTAGATTGTAACACCCCATATTTTTAAAACTTTGATTATTATCAATTTATTTTAAGTTATGATTTATTTATTAAATTGAACTCACTATTTTTAGATATTATTTTATTAAAAGTAATTAAATTAATTTTATAACAATTTGAGTTCAACTAAATTCAGATTCTTATATATATTTTTGTTATGATGAAATAGTTACATAATTGAAACTATAATTTTAGTAATTTATAAGTAATGAAAATTATATATATATTTTTTAATTTGAGTAAATGACATCTTTAGTTTAAAAATAGAGTTTAGTTAATGATACTATTATTGAGCTCGATATCTTCCAATATGAGTAAATATCGGTACTCTTCGGTGTACTTACCTTTGCTAATGCTTCATCGTATATCTTTTATCATTATGTTACTGATGTCATTTATGTTAGTAACTCATATATATTATTACTTGTGTTTTAATATATCCATCTTTCATAATTATCCGTTTAAGATATTTATAACTTGAATCACTGACTCAGCAGCTTAAGGAAGTCACACCCAACCCCTCTTATGACACCTAACCCAATTTCATTCATTAATCATCATCACCAACATCTTGTATGCTCTCTTTAACATTACAAGAAGAAAGAAAAAGAAAGAAAGGCCATGAGAGAGAGAGAGAGAGAGAGAGAGAGAGAGAGAGAGAGAGAGAGAGAGAGAGAGAATGAGAAACCATGGAACCTCCAACCTTCGACGCTCAATTTCTTGAGCTCTGTAACTCCAATAAAAAATCTAATCTGATTAAAGAGTTCATATCTTCCTCTTCTTCACGTTGACATCACTTTTGTTTGAGAGAAGTTGCCGGAGAGAGCCGCTGGACCTTCCATAACCGCAGCCGTGAAGAGCATCGCTATCGAGCTGCCGTGAGAAGAGTCAGACAAAATAGAGAGAGAGGACGCGAAGGATAAGAGGGGGAAGGTGTGGTGGTTTCCTTCACCGTCGTTGTAGCCACTGGAACCATCATGAGTCGCCGTCGTTGCTGTTTGAGAATAACCGGAAGAGTGGAGGTGACAGTGGCGCTACTACGTGTCACAACAAGCGGCTGTGTTGTCGCTGAAGCTCTCTGCCGCTATTGCTGGACAAGAGAAATAAGGTTTTTTGACGCATTTGGTTTTGAGAGTTTCAACGAGTTGAGGCCAGGGGTGATTTCTTAAACTCATTTATTTTTAAGAATTTTTATAAGTTGATATTAATGCGAAAAATGTATGTTTATGATTTTCTTAAGTCTTATGAATGGAACTGAGTTGCTTTGAATAAATGTAATTTCTTGCATGGTTGGTTGTTGTTGAAGTGATTGCTTGATTGTTATATTGGTTTCTTGATTGCATTAGAGTCATTGAGAATTCTTACTTATTAATTTATTTTGTTAAATTGGTGGTTGCCGAAATAATTTGAGATTTGTAAATTATTTGATATTGGAATTGGTTTTGTTAATTTATTGGAAATGATTTGATATTTGAAAGTTTGAATTTTGTTTGATTTTGGAAAAAGGATTTGAGATTTGGAAATGGTTTGGGTGGGACACTTGAAGGGTGGCAAAAGGCTGAGTTTTAGAGGAGATGTTGGCGAAATTTTTATAAGAAACGTTTTGAGACGTTTTAGGGGAGATGAAGTTTTTGAATTTGATTTAAAGAAATGGAATGATTTTCGAGCCTCTTGGGAATGTTTTAAATAAGAATAAAACTGAAATTGGTTTTGGTTTATATGATTTGGTTTTGATTGTGAATTGATTATGTTTGATGGTGAATGTGAATGGAATGAGATTATGATGGATGTCGTGACGACGGTGGTTTTGTCTCGCTCAGAGATTTGGCAAGTTGAGGATGAATGACTCCCTCTCTTGTCGTGATGTAGGTGTGGGAAAGGTGGAAAGGCATGCTCCTTCGTATTGTTTTTCCCTACATCTTTCTCTGGTTGTAAGGTGGAAAGGCACAGTCCTTCAATGTGAAAAGGCACTCTCCTTTGTAATTCCTCTAGGAAAAGGTGGAAAGGAACTCTCCTTCGTTTGTGTTCCTCCTAAGGATGCGCAACCTAGAGACAATGTCTGGGTTAACTACTGAATGTGTTGGGCTCTGGCAATTTAATCGACACATGAGCTCACGGCCAGTAGAACAGGCATGCATCATACTGCATTTGTTTGCTTTGTCTGGGTGTGCTTAAGTGTTTTGGTTTACCTATTTGATGATTTTTGTCTAATTATTATTTGTTGTACTTGCTGTAATTACTCTCTGATTGTGTTTGTTTTGTAATGTTTGTGCCTATGACTGATTCTGTTTTGTGATTGAGTTTTGAATTGGGCCGTAGGCTGAGTTAATTTAATTTGGGCCAGAGGTCGTGATTGGTTGGATCAGTGGTAAGTTTTGGTTAAAATATTTTCTTAGTAAGCTGTGAAATGTGTGGAATGTAATTTTGCGTGAAATTTCTATAAGAAAAATATGAGTTTTGAATTTGGATAATGAACTGACGATCACTGCGATTGAAAATAGTTTATTTAAAATATCTTTTTATAACAAGTCTAAAACCCTCTATTGAGAATCAGCAAGGACGATGTTCTCATCTCCTACAGACTTTTGTTTTTAGGACAGATGAGGAAGCTGAGGAAGTTTCTGCTAAGTCTTTAGTTTTACTGCTTTTTATTTGTTTATAAGTCATAGTTTTTTCCTCACCCTTGTTATTATACCCGTGTAAGAGGGATAGGAGTTTGTATGAATTATATGTATGTTTATAAGCTACTTATATAAGAAGTTTTGTATACATATTTATGCTTGTTTGCTTTCAAGAAAAGTATTTTTTTCCGGTTTTTCAAAGAAAGCAGCGATACGGTTTCAAGTCAAAGGCTCTCGTTTTATTATTAAATATATGAAGTTGTCGTAATACTTCTCGCTATCAGAGTGGCGCAGCCAGAAGAATGACATTCTGATAGTAAGGGTGTTACAATTATCGCTCCTTTTTATCTTTATCTCCTAAATAAAATTGAAAAATAGAAAAAGAGAAAAACTGAACAAAGAAAGAAAAATATCACCACTGGTTAATTCGCGTAATCCCTCCATCGTCGATCACCACCGTAACCGTTGTCATCGTCGACAACCGCCATCCATAATCCTATTCCTTGGACTTTGTTTTCATCTGATCCACCTCAGATCCGCATCTTTATCATCGTTTGTTCGTCTTAGATTTACGTCAACAAGGTCATT
This sequence comes from Arachis ipaensis, assembly GCF_059453495.1. NCBI lineage: Eukaryota > Viridiplantae > Streptophyta > Magnoliopsida > Fabales > Fabaceae > Arachis > Arachis ipaensis. Next base: position 28,068,194 of record NC_142439.1, on the reverse strand, counting down.
TAGCCACCGTTGCTACTCTTGTCACAATACCATACCTCTGCCGTTTGCACCGCCGCTGTGCTTGCGCGTAGATGTATAAGATTATCGCTGCCAGTAGGTCTTTTCCCTTTATTTTTTCGATTTTGGTTTGAATATTCAGAAGCCTATGATTCTCCCTCTATGTTATTATTCTTGCTCTGTTTGTTTGCTTGATCCTAATGAATCTGGCAGATCAAGCTGAAATCGAAGTTTTCTCTTAGTAATAAATCTTATTTGAGGATTGTTAGGGTTTGTTGATTCTGCATTCAACACACTCTTTCTCACTTGTTATCTCTATCTCAGTCTCTCCTACTTGCTTTCTCTGTTTTTAGTGACGAAGAACAAGGAAGAATGATACATTGATGATGAACTGCCATGGTGAACTAAGATATTAGCATAAGGTGTATATGGATATTTGGCTGGTTTTGTGAATTTTGGGGGGGGGGGTGTTGGGGTTTTATTTTTGGGGTTTTCTAATTTTTTGAGTTTATATTACTTGCTTCATTTGAATTTGCTTTCTGATTTTGCATCTTGCTTGTTAAGTTCATTTTAGCGTCATAGCTATATAAGTAATCATTGTTTTATACTAGTCTATAAACCTTGTACTCAATTATTTCACATCATCAATAGTTCCAATCCTCATCTATGCTCTTAATTGCAATATATTTCTGCCTTCATGCTATAAAACACTCATCTTGTTAGTAATGCTTCTGACTTGAGTTGATGCTTCACTATTTGTTGAAATTCTCTGCTCTTCTAGTTCATGTTTTTGTGAATGTAATGTGCTTATATTAGAAAGAAAAGGGTTTATCTGAGATGTCAAATCTACTAAATCAAAGTGCTTACTACTTTTAGCATTAACCCTTAGACTTTTTACTTAATTTTTGTTCATATTTTTGTAGGTGTGGCATTTTCGGCGGTTGTTGCTGGAGTCGCTAAAGGTTGAATTGCATGAAGAATTTGAATTCGTTGAGCGTATAGCTGCTAATAACTCCAAAAACTATCAGATATAGTGAGCTTCAACTTCTACTCTCCAATTTTCCATTTGCACTCGAGATGCTTGCATAAATTTGTGTGCTCCATGAGCATGAACAAAATCGAATTTTTCTAAGGTTCTGATAAATCCTCAACCCTCAATCATCATTGTGTATTGAATTAGTTTCTAGTGAACTCTGTGGACCATGAAAATGGATTTAAGATCCGGTTACAAGGTAATACTTCAGCTCAATTTCAATTTTTTATTTGTATTTTTATAATAAAATAAAAAGAAAGAAGAAAAAAATTATAGTTTTTGAGAAGTTATATCTGTGCATTTTTTTATAATGGGTTAGCTATGAGTTTATAGTGAATTAGTGCTTGTTTAGAAATTAATTAGTTGTTTAATTCGATTAATTTGAATTGCTACAGGGGGTTGTTGGGCTTGTTTTCCGCAACGAGAGTTGTTCAGATGTAGATAGGTAAACTAGTTCTTAAATTGTATTAGCATAATAAATGTAACTGCAATTGGAATTTTTTTGCAAGTGTAGTCAGTTCCTACCCTTTTCTTTTTTCTGATTTCATATGCTATAAACTTATAAAGTAATGGGACCTGAAGAATGTTCAATGTTCTTGCTTTGCTATACGAATGTTGTTTAAGCACATTGTGGATTTGGTCATTCGACTGAATGTTAAGTGAGAAATTCACTCTGCTTAACTAGCGTTCTTTAAATTTTTTGTGTTGTATTTAGTTTCCCTTTACTCTATTTTGTTGTTTCAATTATCCTGATAGTATTTATTTATTTTTATTTTGAATAATCTGTTGCTTAATCTTACTAGAGTAATGAGTTCTTAATACTTAATGCTACATGCTTGGTATTTATCTTATAGTTATGTTGAGCGGTTGCTTGACCCAATAAGCAATGGTAAACTAGTAGATGATAGAAGAAATGCTATTATTGAGCTTCAAACTGTTGTCTCAGAAAATTAGGCTTCCTAGTTAGCATTTGGCACCATGGGTATACTTAAACAAATTATTTTGCTCTATTTTCCTTTTATTTATTTTTTTCATTTGATGATTAATATTTTTTTGCAGGCTTTCCTGTAAAGCTTAGCGTCTTAAAGGAAGAGCATGAAGATGTTGAAATGGTGACAAACTTTTCTTCCTTATCTTGTCTTCTTTCTAATTGATTTATATTTCTCATGAACAACTACGTACTCTTGATTTAATATATATAGCTTCTAGATTCTAGGTTGATAATATAAGAGTTAAGTGGTTTAAATGTGTCTGGATCTCGTATTGCTCCAAGAATATACAAGAATTTCGGTGGCTCGGCAACTCCACTATACAGCCCAATGCCCTCAATGCCGTCAACCCCAAGGAGAGGTGAGCTTGCTCCAACACCTTTGGACAACACAACTGATGATGATTCGCACTTTCCAACTGAAAATAGAGGAAAACACTTGTCCGAAGAAAAAATAAAGCTTAAGACATGGAGAAAGACTGCAGCCCTTGGCATGCATCTTGGTAAGATAAATATTACTTCATGGGAAAGCAACGACGACGAGGAAGAGAAAAAGTCTGCTACCAAGGATGCAAATGCGGAACAACATGAGAAAATTTAATTTGAAACGTGTGCTGCCCAGTAGGAGGAAGCTCAAAAGTCAGAAAAAGCATACCTTAAATTAAAATATCTAGGTTTTGATATTGATATAGGCTTGTTTGTATTTATTAGTTTGTTCCCTTCAGTGCTATATATGTTAGAAGCAATAATGTTAGCAATAAACATATCTAAATTATTGGATCTACCAACTAGTCTTTACTTAGAAGTTTCTATTTAATTTATTTTAGTAGTCTGATTTTGATTTTCATAAAAATTTTGTTACTGTTTAGAAATTGGTAAAATTGACCTGTGATGTTAATCTAGCTATCAAAATGCACAGGCATCTCACTGAGTTAGCATTGCTTTACTGCCAAAGAATTGGCAATGTTGGCTTTCTTAAGGTTGGAAAGGGCTACAAATTCTTGCAAGCTCTTCACTTGGTGGATTGCTTAGGCATTGGAGATGAAGCCATGTATATTATTGCTAAGGGCTGCAGGAATTTAAAGAAACTTCATATTCTTGATGTTATGAGGTAATCTGTCTTTGAGATATAGATTTTTAAATCTGGCATGAATGGGATTTTTTTTTTGGGCTCTCCATACATGGTTATAACCAATTCCACTAGACAAAGTTTGATTCTGCCATTGTAAACTTTAAACACCATGATATACCTTGTTATTTTATTTGTAGCCTAATAAGGTTTATCGTGTTCTATTTTATTTTTACTCGTTATTAACTACAAGTCCTCATCTAGGTTATTAATTATGTTACACTCTCTCTTTCAATTAAACAACAATGAGAATGAATTAGTATTATTCTAATGATTATGTATATGTTTGTTTTTTGCAATGCACGGGACAACAGTGGTGTTTGTAATGACACTAAAATTTGCATTTCTATCTGCTAATCATTGATGTAACATAGTGATCGCAGATTTTACAAACCACAAAACACTGGCAAGTGCACTGGGTCGTATCAAGTAATAACTCACAGTGAGTGAGTGACGATCCCACGAGGATTAATAGATTAAGCAAGCAATAGTTAATTGGTTATTCTAGTCAGACAATCAAAACTTGAGTTTTATAAACTTTGAAACATAAACACCAATGAAATAAAGCAAGGTAATGAGTAACGTTAAGATAATATGATTAAGAAAGTTAAGGTTTTGGAGATATTAAAACTTCCAGATTAATATTTTTCACTGTCCACCTTAATCATACAAAAATACTTTTATGGCAAATCATTAGTAATCAAACCCCAACCCCTTGGTGATTTAATTTCTCTTTAACCTAATTAATCTCAAATCTCTTAGTCAATTATTTAAGAAAAGAGTTAAAGAATGTTCATTGATTTATAAAACCACACAATTCATAAGAATCTTCCCTAGTTGATTTTATGTCACTTATCAATCCAGTTTCAAAACTTAAGAATTATGAGAATCGGTTTTCAAGCTTAATTCAATTAATCAACTTTTCTAAGGGTTAAGAGAATCCAAATCAGAGAAGAATTATTTCCCAACATATTCAAACCCTTTAAGATGAAGAACAAAAACTTTTCCTTTAGAAGAAATCAATTGCATAAATTAACAGTAGAAAGGCTAACGTATTAAACCATGAAATTAACAGAGCTCCTAACCTTAACCGAGTAGAATTAGAAACTTATGTTCTTCAGAGAATCCTTAAGAAATTAAAATTATAAATTTTAGAAGAAGAGAGAGTGAGAGAGAGAGAGAGATCCCTCTTTGTGAGTGATCTCACTTATTTATACTAAGATTACTACTAACTCAAATTCGAATTCAAATTCTAAAACTACTCTTATCTTAACCGGAGTGGTTAAAATAACTTCCTAATTTAAATTTAAAAAACCTAAATAATATATTTTTCTAATTAAAAATAAAATTCAAATATAAATTAAATACACGAGACTGCATTGTTGAGGACGTGAGGACCACCCTGGATGTAGGAACTGGCGCCAAACTTGAAGTTGTGACGTTTGGCACCAAGGTTGCTTCGTGAACTGGTGCTAAACGCCGATGTCATGGCGTTTAGCGCCATGATTCCAGAAAGAAAGTATGACTTATTTTATATCGTTGGAAAGTTTTGAAAGTTGGCTTTTTAATGCCGCTAAAACCGAATTATTTAGACTTCTATAGCTCAAGTTATGCTCATTGAAGTGTGAAGAGGTCAGGGTTGACAGCATCCACAAATTCTCTTTGCACTTGTTTTCAATTCTTGGTTTCTCCTTATGCTTTTGCTTCTCTTTTCCCAATATTTTCTTATAAGAATCATGAAACCGAGAAAATCAATGTACTAATAGAATAGTCTTGAAAATCATATAATTACCAAGCAAAAGTCATGAATTTTCTATGAGAAATGCTCAATAAAAGTGCTTAAGATGCGGATGCATCACATAGACTTGTAGTATTTATGTTGTTTAAATTTGTATTATATGATTTATTACTTTTCAAGAAAAAATGTATGTATAAATATTTTGAATTTATTGAAATATTTTATTTTGTAGTAATTAATTTTAGTATATTTATATTATGTACAATAATAATAATTATTGGTAAAAGTAATTTGAAGTTTTAGAAAAAGGGTAGGTTGTTATTTCTAAAAGAGTGAGTATAATTAAAAAAGTCTTAAGATTTTAGCGACAATAGTAATGGCAACTAAAAGTGAATAATATTACAATTTTAGAATTATTTTTAGTAGGCATATAAATTGCTGGTAAAATAGATTTTGGCGGCAATAGTAATGGCCACTAAAAGTGAATAATATTGCAATCTTAAAACTACTTTTGGTAGCCATATAAATTGTCAAGAAAATAGCCACTAAAAGTTATACACTTTTTGCGGCCATTAAAATGGTCTTTACGGGAAAATGTTATAACTGCCCCTAAAACCTTTTAGCGACAAAGCATAAGACGGCTATTGTCTAATTACCGATAGATGTATTAGTGAGTATTTTTATTGCTACTAAAAGTAAAATAAATAGCCGGTAAAAGTGATTTTTCTAGTAGTGTCATTAGCATTAATTCATGCTTGAACTACTAAGCATTCCAGCAGCAGATTTGGATATCATATTCAAGGTTCTACTTCTTCCCCCAACCCAATTTCACTTAGTTAGCTACACCAGGAAAAGGCATATCTTAAAATTATGCCTCAATGCTTGAAACTGATAAAGATGAATGGTCTCACACGTTTATTTGGTTAAACAATTTATCTCCTAATAGCGATGTTGCAATTTCATAGACTAATTAATTTTAGCAAATCAAATTCAGGTAATTTACTACCACGAATATAACATATCAATTTCTATATAATTTTGAGGGCCAAAGTGTAACACAACAAAAAAATTTGAATACATTGAAACAGAGAAAGAGAGAATAAAAAGGAGTATCTTGTGTTATGGTGAGGGTTGAGCACCAATGAAGGTTACGGGAGACAGTGATGGGTGCCGATGAGGGACGAGCCTTGGAGGGAGGAGCGGAGATTCAGGGAGAGGGGCAGCGACGGGCTAGGTTACAGGCTGTTAAAGGAGGAGTAACGATTAAGGGCTTACGAGAGAGAGTGAGTGTCGACGGAGGTAGGGTTTGCGAGAGAGAGTGAGCGCCAACAAAGGACGTGCCGAAAGAGGTAGGGCCGACGGAGGTAGCATCGATGGAGGGTTGCAAGAGAGGGTTGGAGGGAGGTTAAGCAATGAGGGTAGGGAGCGCCAGCGCGTTTGGGTTGAATGAAGAGGGTTGTGATGAGCTCTATGAAGAAGGGTTAAGGGTTACGATGACGACCTCTTTGGTTTTCCCTTCTTAGTGATGAAGAGGGTTGAATGAAGAGGTTTTTTGTTCAGAGAAGAGTGAATCAGGGTTTCTCTTTAGTAACAAAAACTTAAAAGTGTATTGGAGAAAAAATTGGTGAATAATCTAATTTTTCGTGAAAACTTTGTTGCTATGCCATTTTCAGGTGTCCAAATTATTAGAAGATTTTGACATGCTTTTAAAATGTACCTATTTTTTCTATGGTTATACTTTGATAAGCGTGACATTTAAAATGTGGTCAAGTTATTAATCAATCACCATCCTTATAAAAATATGGCCATTAACACCTTTCGATCACACTTGATGTAAGAACCGCAATTAATCAACTGGTTAATTAAGTGATTATATTGCCCCAAATTAGATTCCAAAAATTTAGAGTGAGAATTTGAGGATTTAAAGGTGATTTTAGGACTCAGTGGGTCTTTCTGAGTCAGAAAATGTGTTTCCTGTGAAGAACTGTGAAAAACTGCGAACCGACAGTTGAACCGGTTGAACCTATTTAAGTCTATCCGGTGCTGCGCGAGAAAAAGTTGAGACAGTCAAAAACCTTAGAAAAACATTAGAAATAGAAAATCGGGCATTAATTTTAAAAGTTCGGCCCGAAGTTGGGCCAAACGGGCTAAAAACACTAACGGATTGAACCGGGCCCAAGTTGGGCCTAAGTCCAACATATATAAAGGTTCATTTAATGAACCCTAGCCTCCATAAACACTCACACTTCAGATTTGAGAGAGGGAGGAAAGGAAGAAGAAAACCCTAACCACCTCCATCTTCCCAAGATCATATCTTGAGTTCTAGAGCTCCAATTTGCGTGCCGTCAGCGGCTACGCGTTTCTTGCGATGAGCTCTACAAAACCCACCCAAGAAACTATAGATGTAAGCTCGAAATCCTTCTAGTTCTTCTCTCCAAAATTTCGGGTTTTGTTAGGTTTTGGGTTAAATGGATTTTGTGATTTTGGATGTTTAGGTTTGCTTTAATCCTTGCTTAGCCTTGGATCTTGGCCATCAAATCTATTGGGAGAGGTAAGATATACTAAACCCTTGTGAAATTTGATTTATGTTGAGCCCTAGGTTGATTTTATGGAGATTTATATGCATATAGCTATTATTGTGAGTTAGGAGCTTGTTGGTGCTTGTTGGAACTACATTGGTGGTTGAATTTTGGTTGAAAGCTCATTTAGTTCATATTAGAAATCGGCCAAGATATGGTTTCGGTTTTCTCTATGTAGTATATAATATTCATAGACACTTAGGCTAGTGACCCATAGGATAGGATTGGATTTTGAATGGTTAATGAGTTATTGGGTGCAATTGTATGATGATGATTGATGAAATGATGAATTTTGAGTTTGATAATGATGATTAATAGTGATATGTTGAGGATGCATGATTTGTGAAGTTGAGTAGTGGATTATGTTGATAAATATGATATTGATGTTGATTTATTGGTAATATAGTTGGAAAATTGTTAATGAAGTTGGATATATGAGATATATTGATATTGATGTTGTAGATAAGGAAAAATGTGGTATGTCTGGTGTAATATGCTATAGAGTGTTGAATTTGATGAGAATTGGAGTTTTGGAGTGGCTTGGGTTGGTTTGGTCATGTGTTTTGAAAGGGAATTGTGAAAATTGTGATTTTGGATAAAAATAGAATTTTGGTGAATTTTGATTGATCATAACTTTTGCCTCGGTTTTCAAAATTTGTTGAAATTTGCTTAGAATTAAAGATCTTTGAAAACCCTTCAAAACGGTGTAAAGTTTGTTAAATTAGGAATTTGGTAGAGGAAGTTATGATCATTCAAAATTGGTGCTGAAAATCTAAAAATTTTGCAAAGTTACAGAATTCTGAGTTTTCTGATATGTGCGGACACACACCTTGCGAGAATTTTGACCTGTGCGGGCGCACACACACCTGTGCGGGCGCACACATACCTGTGCGCATGCACAGGAAGGGAAGTGCCTGCTGGTGGCAGTGCCAGCACAGCTTGTGCGCGCGCATATCTAAGGAAACATTCCAACATGTGCGGACGCACACGTCGGGGAGAACTGTCTGTTTAGGGCGTTGGCATAGGTTGTGCGAGCGCACAGACCCTTTGTGTTTTGGTACCTGTGCGTACGCACACCCCTGTGCGTACGCACTTTTAAAAATTTCCTGGGCGTGCGCACGCACACTCCTGTGCGGACACACACGCCCTGTGTTTCAAATTTTGCTTTGTTTTCAACTATTCTACCTCCCCAACAAGGTTGTAAGCTTCTGTAATTCCTTTTTAAGACTTTTGGGCCTAGTTTTGAGTATTGGAACATGGGATATAACCTAAGGGTCCTCAGAGATGATTATATGATAAATTTGAAACGGAGGTTTAGGTTTCTGGTGTACTGAGAATGGGTTGGGTGGAGATTATAGAAGAATTGGTATATGAGATGAGAACTGAGGGACTATGCGTTCAGAATGGAAATCATGAATTGAGGACGGTTGAGATGAGTCGAGGACTCAAAGAGAAATGATGATATTGATGAATATATATGAATTGATAACTAAAAGTGAATTGAGATGAGGGATGGTAACATTTGGTGATGATGTGATGATGAGGAAATGATTGGATTATATCAGAGTGTGCGGAGCTTATACCTCCGGCATGGCAGATACTTCTGACGCATGATTTGTTGGATGTTGAAAGTGTGCGGGGCCTATATCCCCGGCGTAGCAGATTGTTCTGCTGCATGATTTGTTGTGGTTGGTTCCTTCTCTGCTACAGAAAGTGTGCAGAGCCTATATCCCCGACGTAGTAGACTCCCTATTACATGAGTGTGTAGCGCACTATATCTCTGGCGTAGCAGAAGAGCTGCTACATGAGTGTGCAGGGCACTATATCCCTGGCGTGGCAGAAAAGGCTACATCCAGGAGGCTGTGTCGGGTTGGCAATTACGGACCGATAAGTGAGATAACGAGCTAATAGGATAGACATTCATCATATGCATCTCTTATGTGCTTATTTTCTTGATTACTTGAGTTTGCCTAAGTGTATAATATGCTTACTTGCTTCTTGAATTACTTGTTATATATTTGAATATTACCTGTGTTTTACTTGCTTGTATTATCTGTGTTTGTATGGACTTTGAGGAGGTTAGGTAGGCGATGGCGATGGGATCGCCACGGAGGGTAGGATGGCGAAGGCTGTGGGACAGCGGTGAATAGTTTAGTTAGTAATCCCCTAAGATAGATTTCCCTCTATATGCTATTAAGGTTTTAAGTCAAGATAAGATTTATGTGTATATGCTTTATGGTTTTAGTATGCTTTAAGATGAAACATTATGATGGATATGGAGCTTAGGATTGCCTTCAGCATCCCGGGGTCTTATATCCTACATCACAGGGCACTGTTACCATATTGAGAACCTCCGGTTCTCATACCATATCTTTGTTGTGTTTTTCAGATGCAGGTCGTAACCCACCTCGGTGAGTTGTTTTGGATGGTGACAGAAGCGGAGGATCTTGGATTCTTTTGGAGTCTTTTTGGTTTATCTTGTTTACAGATCTCTCTTTTGTATTTTGTTTGGCTTAGAGGCTTGTATTTGAGAGAACAAACTTGTATAAGCTATTTTTACTGTCTGGTTTTATACGTGGTTTGTATATGGCTAGTCGGCTTAAACTCCGCGAGTCGTGGCTAGCGTCTTATGATATTATACTATTATACTATGATGTTTAGTTATTCTACACCTATTTCTTATGCTTCAAGTTAGTAGTTTCATTAGTACGTTGTGTGCTTTTGAAATCCTGTTTTGAGCTGTATACCTTCTTTGGGCTTCTAGATATTACAAATTCCTTCTATATATCTTATGTATAAGCTTAGAACTGTCGTAACTTTTGATTAACCTTTGCTTTACGACGCGGGGTAAGGCTTAGGGTAATTAGGGTGTTACATTTAGTGGTATCAGAGCAGTTCCTCCTCGTGAGCCTGAGGGATGGACTGATTGTGCTTCATTGCATACTCTGTGTGTCTTTTTTTTTATGCTATTAGGTTATCTGTTCGATATATGCATAGCATGCTTGTTTGTGAGTGCCTGTTTGGGATAAATTGAAGCACTAGACTTTTGATATTGAGACTGATCACCTTGATATCGATTGTTTGGTATAGACAGGAATCCTACATGGCTACTCACGGACGAGGTCGAGCACGTTCTCGTGAGAGTAGGAACGAGCAATCGACGGACAACCATGCCGAGTTCATGGCGGCGATGGCAAATCTGGCCAACACTATGGAGGCGAATGCTGCTGCTACTTTGCAAGTAGTACAGAGGCTAGGTCAACCGGCCGGGAACGGCAACGGAAACGGGAATGGTAATGGAAATGTGAACGGCGAAGGGAATGCTCATGCTAACGCTGAAGGAAACGGAGATAACATGGGAGGAATTCCGATGACTTTGGCAACTTTTCTCAAGGTTCATCCGTCAACATTTCGAGGATCAACTAATCCTACTGAAGCGGACCATTGGTTCCAAGCCATGGAGCGTGCTTTACAGGCGCAGCATGTTCCATATAATTAGTATGTGGAGTTTGCCGCTTATCAGCTTGCGGGAGAGGTCCAACCCTGGTGGCAAGCAGAGTGTCGCTTGCTACAGCTACAGAACACTGAGGTTTCGTGGGATGTGTTTCGAACGGCTTTTTACAAGAAGTACTTCCCTGAGTCTGCAAGGGAAGCGAAGGAGATAGAGCTAATGCAGCTGAAGCAAGGTTCCATGTCTGTGGTTGAGTACACCAACAAGTTCGAAGAGCTTTGTAGATTTTCTCGGGTGTGTCAGGGTGACCCAGAGACCTTCGAGAGCTGGAGGTGCATTAAGTACCAAAGGGGTTTGAAGGATAGCATTATGACTGCTGTGGCTCCTATGGAGATCCATGTCTTCTCCGATCTAGTGAACAAAGCAAGGGTGGTTAAGGAATATGCTAAGGCAGTAGCTACATCCAAAGATAGCCATGGAGGGAATACTAATAGGGGACGTAACGATTATTTCAGACCAAGGGGACAGAATTTCAAGAAAGATGGACAAACTCCTCAGCATCTGCAAAGTCAAGGGAACTTCAGAAGGGACAACAATGCCCAGTTTTACCACATGAAGGTAAGTCGTCTGTGTTTTACTTGTGGGAAACCTGGACACATATCCAAGTATTGTCATCGTGGGAAAAACCGAGATGAGGGTCAGCAGCAACAGTCAGGCCGTGTGCTTGCTTTGGATGCATGTGATGCGACGGGGTCAGATCCTTCGACGAAAGGTAAGCGTGTGCTTTGAGTATTAATTTTACCTGGACCAGAGGGTAGCTTGGTTCTATCTTTTGCAAAGTCATCGTTAGGAGTACAAGAGCTTAGAGTTTTGTTGGAAGTGAACCATGGGAAGGGAGGATTCTAGCGGCAGTAGCCGAAGATTTCAGAATTTTGGTGACGAACGACCAGAGTGTACGTGCCGGAAGGATTACCAGACATGACTAGAAGTCTTGACGGTTTTTGGTATGGGTGATGGGTGCGGTTCAGCACATGTGACAACGGAAGTACTGGCTAACGCCTTTGCGGTTTTTAACTATGATTTTTGCGGTTTTAAGGTTTAGAATGACTTTCAAATCTGATTTGGAGCTTTGGTTTAAATGATTTGGTTTTGGAAACTAGGGTTGGGAATTTTGATCAAATGATACGGTTTAAAAAGGAAAGTGAGTTCTATGATTTTGTTAACTTGTGACTTTGGGTTTGTACTTTCACTTATAGAAAGGGATTCAAATGGAAAGGGTATGATTTAAGGGTTTCAATGAATTTAGGAAAAATCATGCTTTAAAATGATTGATTTACAAATAAATGATTTTTGACTCTTTTGAAAAAGTTTTAACAATGAACTCATTTATATGGAATTTGTTTTAAAGGTTTTGAAAAGTATTACAAAATCGGTAATTGGTTTAAAAGAAAGAATTTTTGGATTCCTAATGACGATAATCAGAGTGACACAGCGAAAGGCGGGAGAGAACATCTACACGGTGGGATGATAGTGAACGAGATGCTTTGACAACTTGTTGAGTTGGTAACATTGGAGGTAGGACGCCTCATGGAAAATATATATATGTATGTATATATATTACATCACGTGATTCGGATTTTTGAGGGCGAAATTCTTTTTAGGAGGGGAGAATGTAAGAACCGTAATTAATCAACCGGTTAATTAAGTGATTATATTGCCCCAAATTAGATTCCAAAAAGTTAGAGTGAGAATTTGAGGATTTAAAGGTGATTTTAGGACTCAGTGGGTCTTTCTGAGTCAGAAAATGTGTTTCCTGCGAAGAACTGTAAAAAACTACGAACTGGTAGTTGAACCGGTTGAACCGGTTCAAGTCTGCCCGGTGCCGCGCGAGAAAAAGTTGAGACAGTCAAAAACCTTAGAAAAATATTAGAAATAGAAAACCGGGCCTTAATTTTAAAATTTTGGCCCGAAGTTGGTCCAAACGGGCTAAAAACGCTAACGGGTTAAACCGGGCCCAAGTTGGGCCCAAGTCCAACATATATAAAGGTTCTTTTAATGAACCTTAGCCTCCATAAACACTCACACTTCAGATTTGAGAGAGGGAGGAGAGGAAGAAGAAAACCCTAACCACCTCCATCTTCCCAAGATCATATCTTGAATTCTAGAGCTCTGATTTGCGTGCTGTCAGTGGCTACGCGTTCCTTGCGATGAGCTCTACAAAACCCACCCAAGAAACTATAGAGATAAGCTCGAAATCCTTCCATTTCTGCTCTCCAAAATTTCGGGTTTTGTTAGGGTTTGGGTTAAATGGGTTTTGTGATTTTGGATGTTTAGGTTTGCTTTAATCCTTGCTTAGCCTTGGATCTTGGCCATCAAATCTGTTGGGAGAGGTAAGATATACTAAACCCTTGTGAAATTTGATTTATGTTGAGCCCTAGGTTGATTTTGTGGTGATTTATATGCATATAGCTTGATTATTGTGAGTTTAGAGCTTGTTGGTGCTTGTTGGAACTACTTTGGTGGTTGGATTTTGGTTGAAAGCTCATTTGGTTCATATTGGGAATCGACCAAGGTATGGTTTCGATTTTCTCTATGTAGTATATAATATTCATGGATACCTAGGCTAGTGACCCATAAGATAGGATTGGATTTTGAATGGTTGATGAGTTATTGGGTGCAATTGTATGATGATGATTGAGGAAATGGTGAATTTTGAGTTGATAATGATGATTAATAGTGATATGTTGAGGATGCATAATTTGTGAAGTTGAGTAGTGGATTATGTTGATAAATATGATATTGATGTTGATTTATTGGTAATATAGTTGGAAAATTGTTAATGAAGTTGGATATATGAAATATATTGATATTGATGTTGTAAATAAGGAAAAATGTGGCATGTTTGGTGTAATATGCCATAGAGTGTTGAATTTGATGAGAATTGGAGTTTTGGAGTGGCTTGGGTTGGTTTGGTCATGTGTTTTGAAAGGGAATTGTGAAAATTGTGATTTTGGGTAAAAATGGAATTTTGGTGAATTTTGATTGATCATAACTTTTGCCTCGGTTTTCAAAATTTGTTGAAATTTGCTTAGAATTAAAGATCTTTGAAAACCCTTCAAAAAAAGAAGGGATGTGCGTGCACAGGAAGGGATGTGCGTGCTGGTGGCAGCGTGGTATGTGAAATTGTTACCATGAGGTTGTAAAATTTGTTCATTCTCTCCCTGGCAATGGCGCCAATAACTGGTGCACAATACCATGGTCCAAACATAACTTCACAACTTCGCACAACTAACCAGCAAGTGCACTGGGTCGTCCAAGTAATAAAACCTTACGTGAGTAAGGGTCGATCCCACGGAGATTGTCGGCTTGAAGCAAGCTATGGTCATCTTGTAAATCTCAGTCAGGCGGATATTAAATGGTTATGGAGTTTTCGAAAATAAATAATAAATAAACAGAAAATAAAGATAGAAATACTTATGTAAATCATTGGTGAGAATTTCAGATAAGCGCATAGAGATGCTTTCGTTCCTCTGAACCTCTGCTTTCCTGCTGTCTCCATCCAATCAATCCTACTCCTTTCCATGGCAAGCTGTATGTAAGGGGCTAATCATCTGGAGGCATCACCGTTGTCAATGGCTACATCTCATCCTCTCTGTGAAAATGGTCTGATGCGCTGTCACTGCATGGCTAATCATCTGGAGGCATCACCGTTGTCAATGGCTACATCCCATCCTCTCTGTGAAAATGGTCCGATGCGCTGTCACTGCATGGCTAATCATCTGGAGGTTCTCAATCATACTGGAATAGGATTTACTATCCTTTTGCATCTGTCACTACGTCCAGCACTCGCGAGTTTGAAGTTCGTCACAGTCATTCAATCCCTGAATCCTACTCGGAATACCACAGACAAGGTTTAGACTTTCCGGATTCTCATGAATGCCGCCATCAATCTAGCTTATACCACGAAGATTCTGATTAAGAGATCCAAGAGATACTCATTCTATCTAAGGTAGAACGGAAGTGGTTGTCAGGCACGCGTTCGTGGGGGGAATGATGATGATTGTCACGTTCATCACATTCATGTTGGAGTACGAATGAATATCTTAGAAGTGGAATAAGTTGAATTGAATAGAGAAACAGTAGTACTTTGCATTAAATCATGAGGAACAGCAGAGCTCCACACCTTAATCTATGGAGTGTAGAAACTCTACCGTTGAAAATTACATAAGTGAAAGGTTCAGGCATGGCCGAATGGCCAGCCCCCATGATCTAAGAACTAGACGTCCCAAGATGTCTAAAAGACTAGTAAAAAGTTCTATTTATACTAAACTAGCTACTAGGGTTTACAGAAGTAAGTAATTGATGCATAAATCCACTTTCGGGGCCCACTTGGTGTGTGCTTGGGCTGAGCTTG
This sequence comes from Arachis ipaensis, assembly GCF_059453495.1. Taxonomy (NCBI): domain Eukaryota; kingdom Viridiplantae; phylum Streptophyta; class Magnoliopsida; order Fabales; family Fabaceae; genus Arachis; species Arachis ipaensis. The sequence continues at coordinate 28,052,865 of NC_142439.1, read as the reverse complement.
AAGTTTACACGTGCAGAGGCTTCTTCTGGAGTTGAACGCCAAGTTGTAACGTGTTTTTGGCGTTCAACTCTGGTTCGTGACGTGTTTCTGGCGTTTAACTCTAGACTGCAGCATAGAACTGGCGTTCAACGCCCATTTGCTTCGTATAAACTCGGTCAAAGTATGAACTATTATATATTTCTGGAAAGCCCTAGATGTCTACTTTCCAACGCAATTGGAAGCGCGCTATTTTGAGTTCTATAGCTCCAGAAAATCCACTTTGAGTGCAGGGAGGTCAGAATCCAACAGCATCAGCAGTCCTTTTTCAACCTCTGAATCTGATTTTTGCTCAAGTCCCTCAATTTCAGCCAGAAAATACCTGAAATTACAGAAAAACACACAAAATCATAGTAAAGTCCATAAATGTGAATTTAACATAAAAACTAATGAAAACATCCCTAAAAGTAACTAGATTCTACTAAAAACATCCTAAAAACAATGCCAAAAAGCGTATAAATTATCCGCTTATCACAACACCAAACTTAAATTGTTGCTTGTCCCCAAGCAATTGAAAATCAATTAGGATAAAAAGAAGAGAATATACTATAAATTCCAAACTATCAATGAAACATAGCTCTAATCAGATGAGCGGGACTTGTAGCTTTTTGCCTCTTGAATAGTTTTGGCATCTCACTTTATCCATTGAGGTTCAGAATGATTGGCATCTATAGGAACTCAGAGTTCAGATAGTGTTATTGATTCTCCTAGTTCAGTATTTTGATTCTTGTACACAGCTACTTTATGAGTCTTGGCCGTGGCCCTAAGCACTTTGTTTTCTAGTATTACCACCGGATACATAAATGCCACAGACACATAATTGGGTGAACCTTTTCAGATTGTGACTCAGCTTTACTAAAGTTCCCAATTAAAGGTGTCCAGAGTTCTTAAGCACACTCTGTTTTTTCTTTGGACCTTGACTTTAACCGCTCAGTCTCAAGTTTTCACTTGACACCTTCACGCCACAAGTACATGGTTAGGGACAGCTTGGTTTAGCCGCTTAGGCCAGGATTTTATTCCTTTAGGCCCTCCTATTCACTAATGCTCAAAGCCTTGGGATCCTTTTTATTACCCTTGCCTTTTGGTTTTAAGGGCTATTGGCTTTTTGCTCTTGTCTTTTGGTTTTAAGAGCTTTTGGCTTTTTCTGCTTGCTTTTTCTCTTTTTTTTTTCTATTTTTTTTTTGCAAGCTTTTGTATTCACTGCTTTTTCTTGCTTCAAGAATCATTTTTATGATTTTTCAGATTATCAAATAACATGTCTCCTTGTCATCATTCTTTCAAGAGCCAACATATTTAACATTCTTAAACAACAACCTCAAAAGACATATGCACTGTTCAAGCATTCATTCAGAAAACAAGAAGCATTGTCACCACATCAATATAATTAAACTATGTTCAAGGATAAATTTGAAACTCATGTACTTCTTGTTCTTTTGAATTAAAACATTTTTCATTTAAGAGAGATGATGGATTCATATTCACTACTTTAAGGCATAGACACTTACGCACTAATGATCATGTAATAAAGACACAAACATAGATAAACATTTAGCATAAGAAAACGAAAAACATATAATTTAAGAAAAAGAAATGAGTCCACCTTAGTGATGGTGGCGTTTCCTTCTTGAGGAATCAATGATGTCCTTGAGCTCTTCTATGTCTCTTCCTTGTCTTTGTTGCTCCTCCCTTATTGCTTTTTGATCTTCTCTAATTTCATGAAGGATGATGGAGTGCTCTTGATGTTCCACCCTTAGTTGCTCCCAATAATTGTGTGGGGGGAAAATGTATCCCCTGAGGTATCTCAGGGATCTCTTGATTTGCAGTCAAATGTTCTACCACTGAGCTATAGACCCTTGATGGAAGCTTTTGTCTTCCCTTTCCTCTTTCTAGAGGTTTCTCTGGCCTTAGATGCCATCAATGGTTATGGAAAAACAAAAAAAAAAAGAATTATGCTTTTACCACACCAAACTTAGAATGTTACTCGCCCTCGAGCAAAAGAAGAAAGAATAGATGAAGAAGAAGATATGGAAAAAAAACTAGGATTATGAGGAGGGAAGGTGGGGATCTTGTGGGGTCCACAGATCCTGAGATGATCCTGTGAGGTCCACAGATCTTGAGGTGTCAAGGATTTACATCCCTGCACCAATTAGGCATGTAAAATGCCTTTGCATGCAATTCTGGCGTTTAAACGCCGAACTTATGCTTGTTCTGGGCGTTCAACGCCCAGATGCAGCATGTTTCTGGCGTTGAACGCCAGTTCTATGCTTGTTTCTGGCGTTCAGCACCAGATCCATGCTCTCTGTTCTGGCATTGAACGCCAGCCAGATGCTCCTTACTAGCGTTTGAACGCCAGTGAGATCCTCCTCCAGGGTGTGATTTTTCTTCTGCTGTTTTTGATTTTGTTTTCAATTTTTATATTTATTTTGTGACTCCACATGATCATGAACCTAATAAAACATGAAATAACAATAAAAATAAATTAAAATTAGATAAATAAAAATTAGGTTGCCTCCCAACAAGCGCTTCTTTAATGTCAATAGCTTGACAGTGGGCTCTCATGGAGCCTCACAGATGTTCAGAGCATTGTTGAGACTTCCCAACACCAAACTTAGAGTTTGGTTGTGGCCTCCCAACACCAAACTTAGAGTTTGACTGTGCGGGCTTTGGTTGACTCTGTTTTGAAAGAAGCTTACTGTGCCTTTTTTCCATGTTTACAGAGGGATGTCCTTGAGTTTTAAACTCAAGGGAGTCCTCATTCAATTGAAGGACTAGTTCACCTCTGTTAACATCAATCACAGCTCTTGCTGTGGCTAGGAAGGGTCTTCCAAGGATGATGGATTCATCCTCATCCTTCCCAGTATCTAGGATTATGAAATCAACAGGGATGTAAAGGCCTTCAACCTTTACTAACATGTCCTCTACTTGTCCATAAGCCTGTTTTCTGGAATTGTCTGCCATCTCTAATGAGATTTTAGCAGCTTGTACCTCAAAGATTCCCAGTTTCTCCATTACAGAGAGTGGCATGAGGTTTATTCCTGACCCAAGGTCACATGGAGCCTTCTCAAAGGTCATGGTGCCTATGGTACAAGGTATTAGGAACTTTCCAAGATCTTGTTTCTTCTGAGGCAATCTCAGTTGATCCAATGCATTTAGTTCATTGGTGAACAGGGGAGGCTCATCTCCCTAAGTCTCATTACCAAATAAATTGGCATTCAGCTTCATGATTGCACCAAGGAACTTGGCAACTTGCTCTTCAGTAACATCCTCATTCTCTTCAGAAGAAGAATACTCATCAGAGCTCATGAATGGCATAAGGAGGTTCAATGGAATCTCTATGGTCTCTAGATGAGTCTCAGATTCCTTTGGTTCCTCAAAGGGAAACTCCTTATTGATCACTGGACGTCCCAGGAGGTCTTCCTGACTGGGATTCACGTCCTCAACCTCCCTTACAGGTTCGGCCATGGTAATTAATTCAATGGCCTTGCACTCTCCTTTTGGATTCTCTTCTGTATTGCTTGGGAGAGTACTAGGAGGGGTTTCAGTGATCTTCTTGCTCAGCTGGCCCACTTGTGCCTCCAAATTTCTAATGGAGGACCTTGTTTCATTCATGAAACTCAGAGTGGCCTTAGATAGATTAGAGACTAAATTTGCTAAGCTAGATGGATTCTGCTCAGAATTCTCTGTCTGTTGCTGAGTGGATGATGGGAAAGGCTTGCTATTGCTAAACCTGTTTCTTCCACCATTATTAAAGCCTTGTTGAGGCTTTGGTTGATCCTTCCATGAGAGATTTGGGTGATTTCTCCATGAGGGATTATAGGTGTTTCCATATGGTTCACCCATGTAATTCACCTCTGCTATTGCAGGGTTCTCAGAATCATAAGCTTCTTCTTCAGAAGATGCCTCTTGAGTACTGTTGGATGCAGCTTGCATTCCATTCAGACTCTGAGAAACATATTAACTTGATGAGTCAATATTTTATTCTGAGCCAATATGGCATTCAGAGTATCAATTTCAAGAACTCCCTTCTTCTGAGGCGTCCCATTACTCACAAGATTCCTCTCAGAAGTGTACATGAACTGGTTATTAGCAACCATGTCAATGAGTTCTTGAGCTTCTGCAGGCGTTTTCTTTAGGTGAATGGATCCACCTGCAGAAGTATCCAATGACATTTTAGCTAATTCAGACAGACCATCATAGAATATATCCAGGATGGTCCATTCTGAAAGCATGTCAGAAGGACACTTTTTGGTCAGTTCCTTGTATCTCTCCCAAGCTTCATAGAGGGATTCACCTTCTTTCTGTCTGAAGGTTTGAACATCCACTCTAAGCTTACTCAGCTTTTGAGGAGGAAAGAACTTGGCTAAGAAAGCCTTGACCAGCTTATCCCAAGAGTTCATGCTATCTTTAGGTTGAGAATCTAACCATATTCTAGCTCTGTCTCTCACAGCAAAAGGGAAAAGCATGAGCCTGTAGACTTCAAGATCTACTCCATTAGTCTTAACAGTATCACAGATCTGCAAGAATTCAGTTAAGACTGAAAAGGATCTTCAGATGGAAGTCCATGAAACTTGCAGTTTTGTTGCATCAGAGAAACTAATTGAGGTTTCAGCTCAAAATTGTTTGCTCCAATGGTAGGGATGGATATGCTTCTTCCATGTAAATTGGAATTAGGTGCAGTAAAGTCACCAAGCATCCTCCTTGCATTATTATTATTTTCGGCTGCCATCTCCTCTTCCTGTTCGAAAATTTCTATAAGGTTATCTCTGGATTGTTGTATTTTAGCTTCTCTTAGTTTCCTCTTCAGAGTCCTTTCAGGTTCAGGATCTGCTTCAACAAGAATGTTCTTGTCCTTGCTCCTGCTCATATGAAAAAGAGGGAACAGAAAAATAATAATAATAGGGATCCTTTTTACCCAGGTATAGAGGTTCCCCTGTGTGAGTAGAAGAAGAAAAGAATGTAATGTAAAGAAGGGAAAAAGAGAAAATTCGAACACAGATGGAAGAGGGGGTTCGAATTTGGGTGAGATGAAGTATTAGTAGATGAATAAATAAATAGAAGGAGATGAGAGGGAAAGAGGATTTTCGAAAATAAAATTTTGAAAAGGGGTTAGTGATTTTCGAAAATTAGGAATGAAATCAAATTAAAATTAAAAATTGAAACAATTAATTAATTAAAAAGAATTTTTGAAAAAGGGGGAGGTATTTTCGAAAATTAGAGAGGGATAGTTAGTTAGGTAGTTTTGAAAGAGATAAGAAACAAACAAAAAGTTAAGTGGTTAGTTGAAAGAGATTTGAAATTCAATTTTTAAAAGATAAGAAGATAAGAAGTTAGAAAAGATATTTTAAAATAAAATTTTTGAAAAAGATATGATATGAAAAGATATGATTTTGAAAAAGATAAGATAAAAAGATATTTTTGAAAAGACATGATTGAAATTAGTTTTGAAAAAGATTTGATTTTTAAAATCACAATTAATGACTTGATTCACAAGAAATCACAAGATATGATCCTAGAACTTAAAGTTTGAATCTTTCTTAACAAGTAAGTAACAAACTTGAAATTTTTGAATTAAAACATTAATTGTTGATGATATTTTCGAAAATATGATGTAAAATTAAGATAAAGATTTTTGAAAAATATTTTTAAAATTTTTGAAAATAAATAAGAAAAATGAAAAAGATTTGATTTTTTGAAAAAGATTTTGAAAAGATAAGATTTTTAAATTGAAAATTTGATTTGACTCATAAGAAACAACTAAATTTTAAAAATTTTTGAAAAAGTCAATCCAAATTTTCAAAATTTATGAGAGAAAAAGGAAAGATATTTTTTTTTATTTTTGAATTTTTAATGATGAGAGAGAAAAACATGAAAAATGATGCAATGTATGAAAATGTTGGATCTAAACATGTGATGCATGCAAGAACATTATGAATGTCAAGATGAACACCAAGAACACTATGAATGTCAAGATGAACATCAAGAACTTATTTTTGAAAAATTTTCAAGAAAAGAAAAACATGCAAGACACCAAACTTAGAAATTTTTCATGTATGGACACTATGAATGCAAGAATGCATATGAAAAACAAGAAAAGACACAAAACAAGAAAATATGAAGATCAAACAAGAAGACTGGCCAAGAACAACTTGAAGATCATGAAGAACACTATGAATGCATGAATTTTTGAAAAATGCATAAAAATTTTTAGAAAAAAAATGCAATTGACACCAAACTTAAAAATTGACTCAAGACTTAAACAAGAATCACAAAATATTTTTTATTTTTATGATTTTATAAATTTTTTTTATTTTTCGAAAATCATTTGAAAAAGAAAAATAAGGATTTCAAAATTTTTAATATGAATTCCAAGAATCTTGCACTCTTAGTCTAAAGCTCCAATCTGAGGGTTAGACATGGCTTAATAGCCAACTAAGCTTTAGAAGATACAAATCAGGCATACAACAGCTGAAACTTCATCCAACTTCATATACTTATAAGTGGAAGCCTTAGTCCAAGAAGACATGGCTTTACAGCCAGCCAGGCTTCAACATGCTTCATAAAACACTAGAATTCATTCTTAAAAATTCTGAAGAAAAATATAAATTTTTGAAATTATTTATTTATTTTTTTTCGATAATAAAGGAAAATTTTTTTTTTGAAAGATTTTTGAAAACAAAATAAGAAGAAAATTACCCAATCTGAGCAACACGATGAACCGTCAGTTGTCCAAACTCAAAATAATCCCCGGCAACGGCGCCAAAAACTTGGTATGCAAAATTGTTACTCTGAGGTTGTAAAATTTGTTGTTCGTTCTCTCCCTGGCAATGGTGCTAATAACTGGTGCACAATACCATGGTCCAAACATAACTTCACAACTTCGCACAACTAACCAGCAAGTGCACTGGGTCGTCCAAGTAATAAAACCTTACGTGAGTAAGGGTCGATCCCACGGAGATTGTCTGCTTGAAGTAAGCTATGGTCATCTTGTAAATCTCAGTCAGGCAGATATTAAATGGTTATGGAGTTTTCGAAAATAAATAATAAATAAACAGAAAATAAAGATAGAAATACTTATGTAAATCATTGGTGAGAATTTCAGATAAGCGCATAGAGATGCTTTCATTCCTCTGAACCTCTGCTTTCCTGCTGTCTTCATCCAATCAATCCTACTCCTTTCCATGGCAAGCTGTATGTAAGGGCATCACCGTTGTCAATGGCTACATCTCATCCTCTCTATGAAAATGGTCCGATGCGCTGTCACTGCATGGCTAATCATCTGGAGGCATCACCGTTGTCAATGGCTACATCCCATCCTCTCTGTGAAAATGGTCCGATGTGCTGTCACTGCATGGCTAATCATCTGGAGGTTCTCGATCATACTGGAATAGGATTTACTATCCTTTTGCGTCTGTCACTACGCCCAGCACTCGCGAGTTTGAAGTTTGTCACAGTCATTCAATCCCTGAATCCTACTCGGAATACCACAGACAAGGTTTAGACTTTCCGGATTCTCATGAATGCCGCCATCAATCTAGCTTATACCACGAAGATTCTGATTAAGAGATCCAAGAGGTACTCATTCAATCTAAGGTAGAACGGAAGTGGTTGTCAGGCACGCGTTCGTGGGGGAATGATGATGATTGTCACGTTCATCACATTCATGTTGGAGTACGAATGAATATCTTAGAAGCGGAATAAGTTGAATTGAATAGAGAAACAGTAGTACTTTGCATTAAATCATGAGGAACAGCAGAGCTCCACACCTTAATCTATGGAGTGTAGAAACTCTACCGTTAAAAATTACATAAGTGAAAGGTTCAGGCATGGCCGAATGGCCAGCCCCCATGATCTAAGAACTAGACGTCCCAAGATGTCTAAAAGACTAGTAAAAAGTTCTATTTATACTAAACTAGCTACTAGGGTTTACAGAAGTAAGTAATTGATGCATAAATCCACTTTCGGGGCCCACTTGGTGTGTACTTGGGCTGAGCTTGAAGTTTACACGTGCAGAGGCTTCTTCTAGAGTTGAACGCCAAGTTGTAACGTGTTTTTGGTGTTCAACTCTGGTTCGTGACGTGTTTCTGGCGTTTAACTCCAGACTGCAGCGTAGAACTGGCGTTCAACGCCCATTTGCATCATCTAAACTCGGTCAAAGTATAAACTATTATATATTGCTGGAAAGCCCTAGATGTCTACTTTCCAAAGCAATTGGAAGCGCGCCATTTTGAGTTCTGTAGCTCCAGAAAATCCACTTTGAGTACAGGGAGGTCAGAATCCAACAACATCAGCAGCCCTTTTTCAACCTCTGAATCTGATTTTTGCTCAAGTCCCTCAATTTCAGCCAGAAATTACCTGAAATCACAGAAAAACACATAAACTCATAGTAAAGTCCAGAAATGTGAATTTAACATAAAAACGAATGAAAACATCCCTAAAAGTAACTAGATTCTACTAAAAACATACTAAAAACAATGCCAAAAAGCGTTTAAATTATCTGCTCATCACAGTGCCAGCACAGCTTGTGCATGCGCATATCTAAGGAAACATTCCAACCTGTGCGGACACACACGTCGGGGAGAACTGTCTGTTGGGGGCGCTGGCATAGGTTGTGCGAGCGCACAGACCCTTTGTGTTTTAGTACCTGTGCGTACGCACACTTTTAAAAATTTTCTGGGCGTGCGCACGCACACCTCTGTGCAGACGCACACGCCTTGTCTTTCAAATTTTGCTTTATTTTCAACTATTCTACCTCCCCAACAAGGTTGTAAGCTTCTGTAACGCCTTTTTAAGACTTTTGGGCCTAGTTTTGAGTATTGGAACATGGGATATAACCTAAGGGTCCTCGTAGATGATTATATGATAAATTTGAAACGGAAGTTTAGGTTTCTGGTGTACTGAGAATGGGTTGGGTGGAGATTACAGAAGAATTGGTATATGAGATGAGAACTGAGGGACTATGCGTTCAAAATGGAAATCATGAATCGAGGACGATTGAGATGAGTCGAGGACTCGAAGAGAAATGATGATATTGATGAATATATATGAATTGATAACTAAAAGTGAATTGAGATGAAGGATGGTAACGTCTGGTGATTATGTGATGATGAGGAAATGATTGGATTATATCAGAGTGTGTGGAGCCTATACCTCCGGCGTGGCAGATACTTCTGCCGCATGATTTGTTGGATGTTGAGAGTGTGTGGGGCCTATATCCCCGGCGTAACAGATTGTTCTGCTGCATGATTTGTTGTGGTTGGTTCCTTCTCTGCTGCAGGAAGTTTACGGGGCCTATATCCTCGGCGTAGTAGACTCCCTATTACATGAGTGTACAGGGCACTATATCTCTGGCGTAGCAGAAGAGCTGCTGCATGAGTGTGCATAACACTATATCCCTGGTGTGGTAGAAAAGGCTACATCCAGGAGGATGTGTCGGGTTGGCAATTATAGACCAACAAGTGATATCACGAGCCAATAGGATAGACATTCATCATATGCATCTCTTATGTGCTTGTTTGCTTGATTACTTGAGTTTTCCTAAGTGTATAATATGCTTACTTGCTTCTTGAATTACTTATTATATATTTGGATATTACCTGTGTTTTACTTGCTTGTATTATCTGTGTTTGTATGGACTTTGAGGAGGTTAGGTAGGCGGTGGCGATGGGATCGCACGGAGGGTAGGATGGCAAAAGCTGTGGGACAGCGGTGAATAGTTTAGTTAGTAATCCCCTAAGATTTCCCTCATATGATATTAAGGTTTTAAGTCAAGATAAGATTTATGTGTATATGCTTTAAGGTTTTAGTATGCTTTAAGATGAAACATTATGATGGATATGGAGCTTAGGATTGCCTTCGGCGTCCCGGGGTCTTATATCCTACATCACTGGGCACTGTTACCATACTGAGAACCTCTGGTTCTCATACTATATATTTGTTGTGTTTTTTAGATGTAGGTCGCAATCCACCTCGGTGAGTTGTTTTGGATTGTGACAGAAGTGGAGGATCTTGGATTCTTTTGGAGTCTTTTTGGTTTATCTTGTTTACAGATCTCTCTTTTGTATTTTGTTTGGCTTAGAGGCTTGTATTTGAGAGAATAAACTTGTATAAGCTATTTTTACTGTCTGGTTTCATACGTGGTCTGTATATGGCTAGTCGGCTTAAACTTCGTGAATCGTGGCTAGCGTCTTATGATATTATACTATTATACTATGATGTTTGGTTATTCTATACCCTTTTTCTTATGCTTCAAGTTAGTAGTTTCGTTAGTACGTTGTGCGCTTTTGAAATCCTGTTTTGAGCTGTATACCTTCATCGGGCTTCTAGATATTACAAATTCCTTCTATATATCTTATGTATAAGCTTAGAACTGTCGTAACCTTTGATTAACTTTTGCTTTACGACGCGGGGTAAGGCTTAGGGTAATTAGGGTGTTACACTTGGCAAGAAAAAAGCGTGACAACATGACTTTTTTTCTTGTAGTATTTTTTTTAATAAATCCTCTATCAATATTTAATCTTTATTATCAAATAAAAAACTTAATCATATTAATGATTTAATGTTCTAGTAATAAAAAATAAAGATTTTATCAAATTAGAGAATAAAAGATATATATACACTTCAAAAAAAAATTAAAATGGCACTAATTTTATGGCGGTTTTAGCGAACCACCATTTTTTCCACCAATTTTGGTGATTTTATCGTCTTCCAGAATGTTTATGATCTTTGTGGCAGTTGTAGTTGATTGTAGCGGTTGAAAACTAACACTACCGTTTTTCTTTTGTCTTTTAACCGAAAGGCTGAGAGTGATTAGTCCGGTTACATACGGGCTAGAAAGTGTGGGTGATGTGAATGACAAACCCTAATATCTTGTCGTTGTTCATATCCTGCCACTGTCATTCATCTTCTCGTTGTTGCTTATCCCCTCATTTCAGCTCATATCCTTGCCGTTGCAAGAAACGTCATTGTTGTTGCCTTTAGCAAGTTTCAAATCTGGCTTCGATCTGAAGGTTTGTCGCCGTCGCTTATTTCACCGCCGTTATTCATCTCCTCGCTATCACTCATCCCCTCACCACATCAAGCAACATCGTCTGATTGCCTTCAATGAGCTTCTACGATTTGGCTATGGCTTCAATCTGAGGTTGGTCACCACTGCTCATTTCCTTGCCACCTTTGTTTATCACGTCGCTGTTGTAAGCAATGCCGTTGTGCTGCCTTTAGCGAGCTTCTACGATTTGATTCTGCCTTCTCTGTCACTTCTAATAGTATACTTCATCTTTTTCTTTTGATTTTTCCTTCTTCTTTATACTTTTAGATCTAGTTCATGCTCTAGTAGGAATAATTAGAGAATGCTTGTTCCATGGAAGGAAGCTTTGCGAAAATGATCGATCGAGCTCAAAATGAGGCTAAAAGAGAAATTGCATAAAAGACCGAATTGACCTTGGACCTTCATCTTTGTCTCTCTTCCCTTCTAAGCTTCTGCTCCTAACTATCTCCTCCTTCTATTCGCTCAACCTCTTCGTCAACATGAACGAGAAGGTCAACGTAACCAAGGAGCTCAAAGCCAAGCACAAGAAGGTACGTCTTCTCGTATTCGCTCTTTCCTTTTCCTTTTTCTAATTCTGTTTCGATTTCCGATTTTGATTAACATATGTCGATGATGATTATCATCGCGTATTTACTGAAATTGCCTCTGATTAATGATCACTATTAGTTGGATTTGAATTTCGAACCACTCGATGTGCTATATGTGCATATTGTAAGATTTTGAATGCGAAAGAAATTCATTATTTTGTTTGTTTGAGCTGCAAAAAAATGAGTTACTGGTGGGTTTTTGTTTTGATCTGCTTGTTCTGATGGTTGGTTGGTTTGATTGATCAATTTTTTGTGTTTAAGCATTTTGAGGGATTAGTTCTTCAGAGGTTATTTTGTTTTCATAATTTGGATGCTTCAACAGTATTCAGGCAAAGGAGAAGGCTGAACTGTTAGTTTAATATAGTTTTAGTGTACATTATAAAACTAATAATAAGAAAGTGATCTTGAAATTTATGATTTTCACAAATAGAAATATGAAGAGTTAATAACTTTGATCCATGGTGATAAACTGATAATGGTAATAGGAAGAATTCACTTTGTCTATTCCTTTGTCTTTTTAATTCTTTCTCCAATTAAATTATTGATGGTCAGTAAAGAAGAGAAACTTCATTGATAGGAAGAGAGGACTGAATTTTGATTTCTTTTCATAAAAACTAAATTCCATCAAGTTGGTTACATTTCAAAATAATCATGCAATTTCTTTTATTTTATTATTTAATTAAATATTTATTAAACTAATAAAATAAGACATATCACACACATGGGACATCATATAATAATATAATTTTTTACATTCTCCCACTTGCCTCAGGTGTCATTATTTCAATTGATGGTTTAAGAAAATATTTATCATAATGCTCATTTCTAAGCAATTACTTGCATAGCTTAATTTATCATGGTAAGAATAGAACTAACATGAGTCATAGCGGTTGTACGTCACCTAATCGACATAGTCCCTTCTATGTACTACAAAGTTAGATACATTTTTAACATGAGCCATAATAAGGAAGTATATAACATAATTAGTCCAATAATAATGTCTTCATTGTAAGACAATACCTGATTATTCTAATTCTATTATGTACATAACAAATTGAAAATACGGTAATACAGAAACATTAATTCATTTGAGCTCAAAATATCAATATTCATACAACACAAACAATTAAACATATATTGATCCTATAAACTTATAATACCTATCCTTTCAACATGACTAGTAAATGTTTTGGGTGGTAACCCTTTGGTCAAAAGGATCAGCAACCATAATATTGGTGCTAATGTGTTCTATTGACACTCTTTGTTTCTGAACTTCTTTAACGACAAAGTATTTCAATTCCATATGCTTAGCACCTTTGGAATACTTATCGTTTTTAGAAAAGAAGACTGCTGTAGAGTTATCACAATAAATTTTTAGCAGCTTAGCAATACTATCAACAATTCCAAGCCCTGAAAATAAGTTATGCAACCATTTAGCTTGAACCATGGCCTCAAAGCATGCCACAAATTCAGCTTCCATTATGGAAGTAACAATTACTGACTGCTTCACACTCTTCCATGATATTGCTCCTCCAGCCAAGAGATATAAATAACCAAAAGTGGATTTTCTTGTATATATGCAACCGGCAAAATCTGAATCTGAATATCCAATCCCTTCAAGGTGATCAAATCTCCTATAAGTAAGCATGTATTTCTTTGTCCCTTGCAGATACCTTAAAAATTTCTTTGCAGCTTTCCAATGATCTAGTCCTGGGTTACTTTGGTATATGCCAAGCATACCAACTGCAAAATTGATATTTGGCCTTGTGCAAGTCTGAGAATACATCAAACTCCCAACAACAGATGCATATGGAATTCCTTCCATTTGTTTCCATTCTAAATCATTCTTTGGACATTGCATGAGACTAAACTTGTCCCTTTTTTGAATTGGAATGGGTGATGCTGAGTATTGTGCCATTCTAAATCTCTGTAATACTTTATTAATATATGATTTTTGAAACAATCCTAATAGTCCTTGTGATCTATCTCGAAATATTTCTATTCCAATCACATAAATTACCTCACCCATATCTTTCATTTCAAAGCTATCAGAGAGATATTTCTTTGTCTCGCTGAATAGAACAAGATCATTATATGCAAGCAAAATATCATCAACATATAGAACTAAAACAATGAATTTACTCCCACTAACCTTCAAGTATATACACCGATCAACGATATTTTTTTTAATCCAAAGGACATAATGGTATCATTAAATTTGATAAACCATTGGCAGGATGCTTGTTTAAGTCCATATAGTGATTTCTTAAGTTTATACACCATTTGTTATTTTTCTTCAATGAAAAACCCTGTTGGTTGATCTATGTAAATATCTTCCTCTAAATCCCCATTAAGAAAGGCGATTTTTACATCCATTGGTATAACTCTAAGTCATAATGAGCCACCAAAGCTAAGATAATCCTTAAAGAGTCTTTTCTAGAAACTGATGAAAAAGTCTCTTTGTAATTAACGCCATCTTTTTGAGTAAAACCTTTGGCAACAAGATGAGCCTCGTAGCGTTCAAGATTGCCATGAGAATCACGCTTAGTCTTCAAGACCCATTTACACCCAATTCTCTTGCATCCCTTAGGTAATTCCACAAGACCTCATACTTTATTTTGTTCCATTGATTTAAGCTCATCTTTCATGGTGTCTAATCATTTATCAGCATTATCACCATTAATGGTTTGTGAGAAAGAAATTGGATTATTAGCAACACTCAAGTAATTTTCTGAATCTTGTAAATCAAACATAGTCATCAGAAATAGTAGATCTTCTTTCTCTTTGAGACCTTCTTAATGTCATTTCTTATGGTTGTGCTATTATCAGCTCTTCATTAACCATGGGATTAATGAGCTGAGTTCTTATTCTTCTTGATTGTTATTTAGTCCAACAACAACAAGATCAATAATTTGTTGTTCCTATTGATTGCAATCAGGCTCAATAACATTTATAATAATAACTTTAGAATTAGAAGTACAAGTTGAAGGAACTTGTATTGTTACTTCTTTAATCTCCACATTTTGTGAAGTTGTATTCCCACTGGTCTCACCATTCTCAATGAACTGTGCATTGCCAGTTTCAATTATTCATGTACTATGAGTAGGACAATAAAATCTATACTCCTTTGATTTTTCTAGATGACCAATGAAATATCCACTGATTGTTCTTGCATCTAGTTTCTTTTCTTGCGGATTATAAACTCTTATTTCTGCTTGACATCCCCAAACATGTAGATGTCTTAAATTAGGTTTTCTCCCAGTCCATAACTCAAAAGGAGTTTTAGGAACAACTTTACTAGGAACCCTATTTAACACATACATAGCAGTTTTTAAAGCATACATCCACAATGATATAGGTAAAGATGCATTACTCATTATTGTCCTAACCATTTCTATTAAAGTACAACGTCACCTTTCTGATACACCATTTTATTGAGGTGTACCTGGCATTGTGTATTGATTACATATGCCACATTTTTCAAAGAATTTAGCAAATGGACCTGGGTTTTGTCCTCTTTCATTGTATCTACCATAGTATTCACCACCTGTATCAAATCTAACAATTTCACCTTTTTATCCAACTGTCTTTAACTTCATTTATATAAAATTTTAAAGCATTAACTGCTTGAGATTTATCATAAAGTAGATAAGCATAGTCATAACGTGAATAATGATCAATAAAGGTGATAAAATATTTTTCTTTATTGAACGAATTTACATCAAAGGATCTACATATGTCAGTGTGTATAATTTCAAGAAGTTGGATATTTTTTGTGGCTCCTTTCTTTGTGTGTTTTGTTTGCTTTCCTTTAATACAATCCATAGAAATATTAAGATTAGTGAAATCCAAATTTAGAAGAATGTCATTCTTTATCAATCTGTCCATTCTTTCTTCAGAAATATGACCTAAACGTTATGCCACAAGTAAGCAGAACGTTCATTCACTAAACCACGTTTAGTGCCAACTTTATGATGCAAAGTCATAAGTGATTTAGCATATAAATCATCAAGATTAAATTTATATAAACTATCAGAAAGTATGCCAAATCCAATCATATAGTTGCGTTTAAACAAACAGAAACAACTATTACCGAAATTAAAAGAGTATCCAACAACATCAAGTAGTTTAGATAAAGAATCTAAATTCCTAGAAATACTTGGTACATAAAAATTATCTAGCAAATCTAAATGATGTCCAGTGTTGAGAATCAACCGATAAGTCCCAACAGCTTCTACTCGAGCTTTATCTTTATTTTCCACGTAGACAATATTTTCATTTAGCCTTATGGTTTGGGTTGTAAGAAATCCCTGCATCAATTTAGAAACATGAATTGTACCTCCAGAATCAATCCACCATGTATTACGAGAAACTTCAATTAAGTTTGATTCAATACATACATAAGCATATTTAAGCTTATTACCTTTCTTTTCAAACCAAGCCTTCCTCTTTGGATAATCAATTTGGAAGTGTCTATGTTTCTTGCAAAAATGACACTTGTCTTTCTTCTGGATTTTGGAAAAGGACTCAACAGTCTTTAATGGTCCTTTTTCCTTCCCTCCCCCTTTCCATGCTTCTTTTTAATTTTCTTTCCAACTTATTGATGGTTCAGGTAATGGATTGAGTGATTTTTTTTGTTTTGATTTTCTTGATTTATTATGTCTAGTTTCCTCTTGAACCACTACCAGAAACATGAGAGTTTACCACAGGAAGATACCCACGAACGAGAAATAATGGTAGCAAATTTGCATGACCGTGGTAATCACTTATAACGTCTTGTGTCTCCGTGGCCAAATCATGCGGAGGTTTTTTACATTCTTGTTTATCCATAGCCAACTTGAGTTGTACTCTCTCAGTTGCCATAGATCCAATACTCACCGTAACAAAATCAAACTTCTCCACCTCCAAATTCGGTGGAACTATCAACGAGTTTTTCCCTCCATCCCTTTCAAAAAATTTATAATCAGTTTCTACTTTTCTCAAATTTAAACCCTAGTAATAAATTTAATTTTTCAGGGTGCATGCTTACCCAGTTTGCGATCGTTGGTTTCTTCTCTCTTCTTGCCAGTGCTGTCATCTTCAATTGATAAGGTATGTATTAATTGGAATAGTATAAAAAGAGTACATGATTATAGCTCTAACTAACTGAGAATGAATGTTAAAAGTATAAAATTAATGTGAATTAAGCACTAGAATAGTATAAAATTCATGATAAAAGGAGTACATTTTTTTTAACGTGTTCTTTCTGTCAAGATACAGTTACCGTGCCTAATTCACAATATGCATTAGATGGAAACTTGGAATAGTATAAAAAGACTACTTGCTTATAGTTCTAACTAATCATATACAAACAATTTAACTCATTCTTTCCATTTTTTTTACTATGCACATTTTTTTGTCTGTAGTCTTTCTGTCAAAATGCAGCTCCAATACTTAATGCGCAATATGCATTAGTTGGAATAGTTCAAAAAGAGTACATGTTTATAGTTCTAATTCTATAAACTACCAACTATGGTTAATTGGAATATTAACTAATTTAATTACTAATTAATAATTAAATTCATGTAGGTCCAATAGTTGAAAGTAATATATTTATGTCTATTTTGTATTGTCCCTTGCTTTTAATCCATTACTCCCAGAGTCCCGGTTTTACAGTTTTGCAGATCAACCAATTAATTTCATTATTAACTCTTAGTTTTGATGGCTACCTATGCAAAAATTGTATGTATTTTAATTTATTTTGATAGGAAGGACGATTTGAATAAGGGTATATAAAGTGAATCAAAATTAATGTTTTTTTATGTTTTGTTTAAATTTACCTCTGTTTTGCTATAGTAGATACTATATTATTTGGTTTGTTAACTGTTGGAGTTAATCTATAACAAAAAATTGTAAAGGCAAAATAACATCCTCCTGAAAAATCATGTCTATTAATTTTTTAATCGTTTATTAATTTATATGAATATGATTAATTGCTTTAATTATAAAAAATTGACTAATTATGATTTTATTCATAATAAATTATGTACTATGTAGAAGACAGTGCTGGAATCCTGATGTTAGTTACTATTGGAATTATGCCAAAGTTGGATAAAGTGACACTTCTTTAGGTTAATTTTCATGGCATCATTTTGTTTTGTATATTTCTTTTAGTCAACAATGTAAGTTAATTTTAGACCTTTCTTTTTTGTTATCCCAATATGCATTTTTTCTTTTGTTGCTGGCAATAGATAAATTTTAAACTACCAATTAATATTTTGGAAAATATTATGCAACTGGCAACTGAAGGCTACAAAGTAAGTATTATACCTTAATTTTCCTGATTATCCTCGAAGGAGTCAAATCATGGCCTATGAATTTCTTAGCTTAATTCCTGACCTCTGTCTTGCTTAGCAGATTTTATTGGAGCACACAGAAACAACTGGAGTATTGATGGGGTGTATAATTCCGTGGCAGAAGTTACGTGTCATTTTTACTATTTACCTGAAAATATTTTTGCATGTGGGTTGTCTGTGTAATAAGAAATGCAGAGCTTGATAAACTTATTTTGTCTTGGTACTTTCAGGCTTTCAATTTTCTGTATCATTTTAGCAAAGTCTGATATTTATTTTGTAATAGTTTCATTTGGATCTTTTTTTAACATTAAACCCATTTAGTCTAGGATGTTTGCTTTTCAATACTAAGTATTAGTTAATTTCATATTTTTATACTATGGATAATTGTATAGGAATATGATTTTTTTTAAATATTATATGATGTAATTTTATATTAAGGAGCATTTTTATTATGATATTTTTTTTAATTTAACTTTTATCGTTAGCCACGGAGAAAAGTGTGACAAAAAAGCCTGGCCTGATCAATTGTGTCACAGAAAAGTGTGGCAAAAATAATTATTTCGTTGTGCATCCTTTTATTTTGCCACGAAAAAAAACATGTCTAAACGTGCCAAAGTTGTGGCTAACAAAATGTCTCCACGGATGTTAAAATTGTGGCTATTGGAATAAAAAATATGGCTAATTAAAAACGTGTCGCCCTCTTTAACCACAGATGTTCATTTGTTGCAAAAGCTTAATTACCTCTGTTTTGCTATAGTAGATACTATGTTATTTTGTTTGTTAACTGTTGGAGTTAATCTATAACAAAAAATTGTAAAGGCAAAATAACATCCTCCTGAAAAATCATGTCTATTAATTTTTTAATCGTTTATTAATTTATATGAATATGATTAATTGCTTTAATTATAAAAAATTGACTAATTATGATTTTTATTCATAATAAATTATGTACTATGTAGAAGACAGTGCTGGAATCCTGATGTTAGTTACTATTGGAATTCTGCCAAAGTTGGATAAAGTGACACTTCTTTAGGTTAATTTTCATGGCATCATTTTGTTTTGTATATTTCTTTTAGTCAACAATGTAAGTTAATTTTAGACCTTTCTTTTTTGTTATCCCAATATGCATTTTTTCTTTTGTTGCTGGCAATAGATAAATTTTAAACTACCAATTAATATTTTGGAAAATATTATGCAACTGGCAACTGAAGGCTACAAAGTAGTTGTAAATTACATTCGAGAAGTAAGTATTATACCTTAATTTTCCTGATTATCCTCGAAGGAGTCAAATCATGGCCTATGAATTTCTTAGCTTAATTCTTGATCTCTGTCTTGCTTAGCAGATTTTATTGGAGCACACAGAAACAACTGGAGTATTGATGGGGTGTATAATTCCGTGGCAGAAGTTACATGTCATTTTTACTATTTACCTGAAAATATTTTTGCATGTGGGTTGTCTGTGTAATAAGAAATGCAGAGCTTGATAAACTTATTTTGTCTTGGTACTTTCAGGCTTTCAATTTTCTGTATCATTTTAGCAAAGTCTGATATTTATTTTGTAATAGTTTCATTTGGATCTTTTTTTAACATTAAACCCATTTTGTAATAGTTTCAATTTTCGTTGTGCATCCTTTTATTTTGCCACGAAAAAAAACATGTCTAAACGTGCCAAAGTTGTGGCTAACAAAATGTCTCCACGGATGTTAAAATTGTGGCTATTGGAATAAAAAATATGGCTAATTAAAAACGTGTCGCCCTCTTTAACCACAGATGTTCATTTGTTGCAAAAGCTTAATTGCCACAGTTTTCTTGGAGTTTAGCCAAGGATTTTTCCGTGGCCAAACTCCTTTGTTTTTGGTAGTGAACTAACATACTATGCAACTCATGCACATTCCATTTGTCCTTCATGGTATTATAGTTCATTTGGAAAGGACCATACTCAGACGGTAACGAGTTCAAAATGAATTGCACAAGGAAATTTTCATCTACCTCCATTCCCAATGACTTAAGTCTTGATGCAATATTTGTCATTTCAATGACATGCTCATATATAGTACGAGAACTATCAAATTTTATGGTGGTCAAAGTACCCATTAATATCCCAGCAAGAGACTTATCAGTAGTTTGGGAGCGCTTCCACAAGCTTCATAAATTTTTTAGAATTATCAGACTTGAGAAGAGCTGACTTGATGTTGTTTGCTATGCTCATCCGCATGAACATAAGACTAAGTTTAATTGATTTTTCTCAACCTTTATAATGAGCTTTTTCTTCATTGCTACTAAGAACAATAATACCAGTAGGTTTTTGAACTTGAAGTGCCAAATCAAGATCCAAGACACTAAGTTGAAATTAGACTTGTTCAGACCAATCAGAAAATTCAGCCCAATATTAAACATTTGAATAGACATAGCATGCGAATGCAATGTGACAGGAAGAATTGCTGTAATTAGCACATGCTTTGTAACACCCTAATTATCCTAAGCCTTACCTCATGCCGTAAAGCAAAGGTTAATAAAAGGTTACGATAATTCTAAGGCTTATACATAAATATATATATATATATATATATAAGGAATAATAATTTTAGAAGCCCGATGGAGAAAATAAGCTCAAATACCGAATTACAAAGCACGAACGTTCAAACGAAGCTACAAACTTAAGGCACAAGATAAAGGTACAAGATAACAAAATATAAGAGTATAATGATCATAAGATACTAGCACAGGACGCAGAGTTTATGTTGACTAGTTAACTATAGGTTGTGATATCACATTGTCGGTTCAACTATCAACCCGACACATCTCCATAGAGATGTCGCCCTTCGGAATCATAATGGGAACCCCCGAGATATGGTGCTCGGAACACCGTCCAAGATTTTGTGCCTGCACACTCTAGTGATCCGAAGGGATGCGAGTGGGATACTATTGCTACGGACCTCACATCTCAACGTAAGCGGGATGAACCACCGCACTTACACCGTCGCAGCTACACGACAGGTGGGATCCAACCAAACCGTCCCTACTAGGCGCATAGCGTCTCAACAATCTCAGTATAAAACAGTGATTCAGTGGTTTTCAGAAATCATTTTTCAATATATCATGAATCAATCATTCCATCCTGAGTTCTAGACTCATCTCAACCACTGCCAATTCATAATTCCCATTCTGAACTCATTAGTTCACCGCTTTCACAATTCATTCAGAACTCATCAGTTCACCACTTCCATCGGTTCACAATTCCTTATCAATAATCACCAATACCATACGCTGGCTTCTCATTCAACCAAACCCATCCTCAGTACACTAGAAACCTAAGCCTTCGTTCTCTAACTTTTACCGGAAATACCGAAATAATTCTACCCAAGACCTTCTCTATGTTTTAACATTCAAAAATAAGCCAAAAAGTCTTAGATTGGTGTCATAGAAGTTTACAAGTTTGCCGGAAAGGTGAAACAGTTAAAAAAAAAAAAGATTTTTATTGAAAAACAGAGCAGTATGCGTACGGACAGGGGTGTGCGTGCGCATGCCCAGAAAAATTTTCAAGATGTGTGCGTATGCACAGGGAGTAAAAATTTCAACTCTGTTCATCCGCACAAGGCGTGCGAACGCTCTCAACAGAGTGCACCTTCCAATGTGTGTGTGCGTACAACTTGCAAATTTCGTTGGTTGTGTGTGCGCCCAGGTTGTGCTAGCACTCTCAACAGCAAGCCTTCCCCTGTGTGTGCATGCGCACAAGGTTGTGCGTGCGCACAGGTTCAAAAACCCACAGGGTGTGCGTGCGCACACAAACCAGAAATCATAAAATTCTGTAACATTACAGAATTCATATTTTGATACCAAACTTTGAATGATTATAACTTCTTCTACAAAAATCCATTTCTTACAAACTAGGTATCCATTTAAAGATTTTTTAATGAACTTTAATTTAAAGCAAATTTCAACAAATTTTGAAAACTGAGGCTCAAGTTATGATCCGTCAAATTTCACCAAAAATCTGTTTTTACCAAAATTTCACAAGGTTCTCAATTTTCTAATTTCACAACCAAAACCATATCAACTCCATCCCACATCAGATTTTGACCATTTGTATCACAATCCACTACTCATATTATATAATTCTCAACTCCCAATTATCCATAATTTCACACTAAACCCCTTCTCATCCAACAAACTCATCAACAACATTATATCACTATCAAGCTTCAACATCAACATCATTCATTCTCAATATCAATAATCAACATTATTTAACAACATCAACAATATTACTCATCCAAATTCATCATACATCATACATCAACAACATCAATTCATCATACATCATCAATCAACCAAATTCAACAACCATATCAATCCAAACCTATCCTATGGGTCACTAGCCTAAGTGTCCAGAAATATTATATATTACTTAGAGGAAACCAAAACTATACCTTAGCCGATTCCCAATATGCCCAAAATTGAGTCCAACCAAGCTTTCAATCACCAAAAATCTACCAACTCAATATCATTTCTTACAATATCATCTTCAAGCTATACACAAGCAATATACCCAAAATGAATATCTAGGATCCACAAAATACCAAACCACAAGAATTTTGAAGCAACTCACCTTACCTAAAGGGAATAGGGGCGAAAGACAGCAATGCTCCTGTAAGGCCCACATTGGTTGGGGAGGGGAACGAAGCATGCCTTATAAGGGTGTGGATACCTCTCCCTAGCATGACGCGTTTTGACGAGTGAGTGTGGGGGGCTTCGGCTAGCATCCCTATCGTCAAAGGCAAAACCGTGAGGCCTTGTGTGCCAAAGCGGACAATATCGTGCTAGCGGGTGGTCTGGGCTGTTACAGATGGTATGTAAGGTCCACATTGGTTGGGGAGGGGAACGAAGCATGCCTTATAAGGGTGTGGATACCTCTCCCTAGCATGACGCGTTTTGACGAGTGAGTGTGGGGGGCTTCGGCTAGCATCCCTATCGTCAAAGGCAAAACCGTGAGGCCTTGTGTGCCAAAGCGGATAATATCGTGCTAGCGGGTGGTCTGGGCTGTTACAGATGGTATCAGAGCCAGAACGCGGATCGATGTGCCAGCGAGGGCGCTGGGCTCCCTTAGGGGGGTGGATTGTAAGGCCCACATTGGTTGGGGAGGGGAACGAAGCATGCCTTATAAGGGTGTGGATACCTCTCCCTAGCATGACGCGTTTTGACGAGTGAGTGTGGGGGGCTTCGGCTAGCATCCCTATCGTCAAAGGCAAAACCGTGAGGCCTTGTGTGCCAAAGCGGACAATATCGTGCTAGCGGGTGGTCTGGGCTGTTACAGATGACAACGCCACTGCCTACTACCCGGGGTTATACATCACATTTCAACATTTCCCATTATTATCCATTTAACACATTCATTCATTAATCATATATGCATTTATACTCAGCCATAATCAATAATGGCTTTGCCGTGACCCGGCAATAACTCTGCCATCTGGCTTATGGTTCAATCAAGAACCAGCCATTTATCAATAGATATAGCCCTTCGGCTCATGGCATACACAGTACTTCTACCGTCATCCTCCATATCTCATATAATCATCGTTGATCACCATTGATCATAACTTTTCCCCTTGCTTCACTCGCAAGTTACCACATCCCCTAGCTCCTTTCTCATTACTAGGCATATCATAATGATTTAATACATAAGGGTGAGATCGGAGGCTTAGAAGTATGAGATTTAGCTTTTAAAACTCAAAAATCAACTTTGGGATGAAAACAGGGCCACGCGTACGCGTACTCCACGCGCACGCGTGGATGGCCACAAGACTCATCGACGCGCAAGCGTCATACGTGCGAACGCGCAGGTTGAAAAATAGCCAAACGACGCGCAAGCGTCAGCCAAGCGTACGCGTGGGTGCTCTTGCGCCCCAGGCACAACTCTCTGGAAAATGGCTGGGCATTTGATGCAGCACATCGACGCGCTCGCGCACACTACGCGCACGCGTGGATGGTGCTTTCTCGAAGAATGGCGCGTATGCGCCAAGTGCGCCTACGCACGGGGGGTCATTCTGCTAAAAATTTTCTAAGTTAAAAGCTGCAGAATTCACATATTCAACCCCCAATCTTCCAACGAGCATAACTTTCTCATTTTAAATCGTTTTTCGCCCGTTCTTCGAACGGCATGGACATCCCGGATCCAATTTCACTTCTAAAAAGTTTGGCACAAAACGAAGATCCAGAGTCCAAGTTATGTCCCATCAAAGTATGCCCAAAAACCATGTTTTCATACAAAACCGCAAGGTGCCCTTTTCAAAACAAGCCATTTTCAACCCTTTTTAAAATCAACCAAAACATGCTAGTTTCAACCCTTTTTGAAATTAATCAAAATATACCAAAATCAACATCAAGCCTCCTCAACTCATACATTAATGCTTTGCCACGATTCACAAAACCGCCATATAACCATCTTTACCCATTTCAAACAAATGGCTAAATTACAAACACATTAACATGTCATACATCTTTCCTCATCCCAATTTCCAACAATACTATTTTCAATCAATCATCATTACACATAATCAATATTATACTCACTGTCACATGGTTTCACCCACAAATCAACCTTAATCATTCCTCAAGCATATATCACAACATACATATCTCTCATGCATTATCATACCATCAAGGCATCAATAATCATACTCACATATATGACCACATAATATATCTCAACCAAAATCAAACATACCTCATCTATACAATTTCACCCAAAATTACCAATTTCCACACTTCAACTCCTTAAACCTCATTATTCAATAACCAACCCAATCATTCATATATTCGTTATCTGAAATTCATCCAATCACTTGTGTCATCATACAATGCACACATCAACTTACCTTCCTTACCTTTTTGCGGCCTCCGGCCCAAAATTTACGGCCTCCGGCCCAAAATTTACGGCCTCCGGCCCAATTTCATAATTTAAAGGCATAAACCACAAATCAATATTCATTACCCAATACATCAAATTTTCAATACACCAAGCATTCAAGGCCACACAATTCTCAACCCAATCATTAATTCACATTACATACCAACTATGCATATTAGCACCAACCATTTACACAATCCAAACTTAATCCTAGGGGCATCTAGCCTAGGAAGTCTCATCACACCACACGGTACTTAAATGAAACTTAAACCGTACCTCTTGTAGCCAAATCAATTGAGCCTCTTCTTTGGAAGTCTCCACCAACCTTAGCCCCAAGCCTCACCAAAGCTCCTCAAGCAACACCAATCTCCCAATTGTGCACCAAAACCATCAAATGCACTAACATAACCAATATTACATACATACATCAACCTAGGGCTCATAAAAATGACAATTCACAAAGGTTGGAGGGTTTCTTATCTTTACCCACTGAAGTTTGTGATGAATATCACCCATGGCTCATACTAGAGCGCTCCTAAACAACCAAAATCACAAGGTTTCCTCAAAACCCAAACCAAATTCGAATTTGAAGAAAAAAATGAAAACTGGGCAGAGGACAGTGAATTACTTACCACAAAACTTAGATAGAATTGTAGAGGATGAGAAGAGCGACGCGTGGCCGCAAACGGCTTGTCAATCGAAGTTCCGTAGCTCAAGTTATGGTGGTTTGAAGATCAAAGAGAGTTAGGTTTTCTCTCTTCTCTTCTCTCTTCTCTATTTCAGCGCCCCAACCTCTCTTTTTAGGGTAAAATGAGCTGAAATGCTCATAACTAATATTTATATATGTTGGGTCTTGGGCCCACTTAGGCCCAGTTCACTTGTTTTTGTCCGTTGGCCCAATTTTGGACCAAAACCTTTAAGATTAGCGCTCTAAATCGCACTTCAAATATTTCTACCTCCCCTAATTATAATTCCTCATTTCTTAATCTTATTTACTCATAATCAATTTTCTCAGCTGCAGTACTAGACAGGTCTCAGCCGGTACTGCCGATCAAAATTCCACTGCGCGCTTTTACGCAGAAAACTATGTCTTCCGACTCGGAAAAATTCACTGAATCCAAATATCATATTTAAATCATCAAATTCCAATTGCCAAATATTCCAACCATATTCGCTCCTACTTAACTCATTATTTAATTAATTTCGGTTAGACCGGGTATTACATTCTACCCCATAACAGAAATTTTCGCCCTCGAAAATTCCATCCATCCCTACGAGTACGCGAGCATAGTATTCCTTTATATCAAACGCATAACAGTTCCAAGGTCCTTTTACTCTGCGCGCTTCCGTTGCCGCGCTCTGATTTCTCTATTCCTGAGGGTCTCGGTCGTTCGTTCAACGCCGACCAACAGCCTCGTTCCTTACTTTTACCGTCTCATCAACCCACACCCTATTAAATCTCAAATCATGTCATCAATAATATTGCCATCATCGTTAATCATAGCCATCATCCCACATCACTATAATCAATCAAAGCTTTCTTCGTTTTTAGAATTCAATGAGTTTGGACTAACAAGCTAACAAACTCTTAAGAATCCGCTTTCCTTTACTAATCTATAAAAGCTTTCGAGACACATCTCTTTTGTTGAAGTTACTCAGATCAAAAATCATTTTCAAAAATATAACCAACACTCCTTCAAATTCTTGAAAAAAAAAAAAACTCAACAGCACCTCCCAAAAATTGGAGTTTACCACCCGTCACAGGTTCCCGCAAACTAATCTCAGTACCGCATCAGCATTGCAGTTTAAAGGTTTCCAAACGATTCCTCTGAAACCGATCATTACAAATTTTGATCTAAATCCAAGGTCACCATGACCAAACATCATAGCAATCATCTCTCGAACACGACAACTTGCACTCAATCATCATCTAAATCTGACTACGCACCAATGATAATTTCCTCATCCGTTTCAGAACCATTAAGGCTCACAGCCGCAATTAATTCCAATTATCGAGAATCAGTATCTGTATAAGCTCACTAAACTTTTAAGTACTCAAAGCATAAAGCATTTCTAATCATACCCCACTTTTCCTTATTATTACCATACTATGCTAACGCTTTTAGCAAGCTTCCGCTATGCCACTTTGATTTCTCGTCAAGTATTAGCTCCATCACTTATTTCCTCAAGTACCCAACCACAACTTAGCATGACTGGCATTTCAAATCAACGTTTCCAAATCCATCATTTAGGACCATTTCTTATCTATGTAAATCAAAGGAACTAAAAGTCACAGGTTCAATCCGTTTTACCAAAAATCTAGAAATCAACCAACTACATAACAAACACAACACATCATTCTCAACAAAAAATCATTTACATCACAGGCATTTATCCATTTATATTAAGGCAATTCCTTACTCGGACCATCTGGTTTGCTTCTCCGTTTAATATTAAGCTCGACATTCCCAGTTTCACTGTACAGGCAGTATTATAAAATCACACACTGCCATTTAAGCCTGATTATTGCAATTACCTCAATCTTACTGCCGCAATCGGCCCACATCCTGACTCTCTCCTTGTTGGCAATTTCTTGATACATGCCCTGGTAACCCGCACTTGTAACATACGCCTAACCCCAATCGGCATGGCCTATTTGGGTGATGACTTCCACACCTCTGACAGCTCAAAACATTAGAAGCAGCAGCTGCCCGTTTTCCCTTACCATTCCTTTGGGACTCCTCACTCGTCGCAAAGTTATTCCATCCTTGGGGAAAGTGTTGTATGTATCCTCTCTCCTTAAACTCTCGATCCCTTGGTGCGAATCCTTGGTTGTGCTCTCTATGACTTCCTTCCTCTGCAACCCTCCTTTTCACACACTCTTCAGCAAGTCTACTCTTATTCACCAACTCTGAAAAAGTTCGGACCTCCATTGGTCCCACTGAACTCAAGATGTCGCTCCGGAGCCCTCCTTCATACTTAATGCATTTCCATTCCTCGAAGTCTCCCGGAGCTCCCTGACACATGCGGGAAAACCTGAATAGCTCCTCAAATTTGTCTGTATACTCAGATACGGACATAGCACCTTGCTTCAACTGTAGTAACTCCAATTCCTTGGCTGTCCTGGCGGAATTTGGAAAGTACTTCTTATAGAATTCCACCTGGAAGGCATCCCAAGTGATAGGATCATTCCCCTGTTGTAGGAGACGTCGAGCCCCTTGCCACCAATGCGATGCTTCCCCGTGAGCAGATAGGTAGCAAATTCAACACGCTGCTCTTCAGGCACCAACTGCGCTTGCAGTGCTCGCTCCATGGCCTGAAACCAAGTATCAGCTTCAGTCGGATTGGTGGTTCCCTTGAACTTAGGTGGATTAACCTTTAAGAAAGTTGCCAGTGTCATCGGGCCCTGAACTTCCCTTCCGCCATTGCCATTATTGTTTATCTGTTGCCCAAGAGCCTCCGCAGTGGCTTGCATAGCAGCAGCCATATTCTCCAATGCCGCCATAAGGTTTACCGGGTTATTCGGGTTGACTTCCGGTTCCTGCGTGCTAGTACGATCTCTCTCACGTCCCCGACCGGGTCCACGAGGCGCCATCTGGTTCCTATACACACCAAACAATCGATATCAAGTTGATCAGTCTCAATATCGGAAGTATAGTGCTTCAAAGTACCAAAGGTACACTCATGGACTTCATGCTAGATGTATCGGTTAGATACCCTAACTAGCACAAGCACAGACTCAGAGTATGCATTGAAGCATAAGCAGTTCCATCCCTCAGTTGCTTATTTTTCAGTTGCTTGGTTATAATTGAAACCATTGTTCAATTTTTGACGAAGTTAATTTAAAAGTTGGCATGCGCTATTTTAAATGAAATTTTGGAAAGCTTCCTTGTTTAGTGGAAATCGGGTCGTTTGTAACGCACCACTTATTTCCTTTACCAAATTGTAAGCAAATTTTTACTTCGGATTTTCTTTTCTAAAAAGAGTTTAACTTCCTCTTTCGTACTTGCTATGAATGTTATACACGCTTGTTTGAATATAAACTTTGAGGATTTTTGAACAAGCATTTGATTACTTTCGAGTTTTTATGAACTGCTTTTGGTTAAGTTGTGCATCTAATTATCTTTCTAAAATATTTGAGAAAATATTTTAGCTCTTAGCCAAAGTTGTGTGCATCTTGTTTTTAGAACTCTATATAATATACTTCAACATGAATTTGCATTAAGGCAAAACCGTGAGGCCTTGTGTGCCAAAGCGGACAATATCGTGCTAGCGGGTGGTCTGGACTGTTACAGATGGTATCAGAGCCAGAACCCGAATCGATGTGCCAGCGAGGGCGCTGGACTCCCTTAGGGAGGTGGATTGTAAGGCCCACATCGGTTGGGGAGGGGAACGAAGCATGCCTTATAAGGGTGTGGATACCTCTCCCTAGCATGACGCGTTTTGACGAGTGAGTGTGGGGGGCTTCGGCTAGCATCCCTATCATCAAAGGCAAAACCGTGAGGCCTTGTGTGCCAAAACGGACAATATCGTGCTAGCGGGTGGTCTGGGCTGTTACAAATAACCCCTCAAACACCAAAATATTTACTTCCTTGCCATTTTATGGATCAAAAAGGTGTTCTTCAATGTTCTTCATCACACTCAAAGTGTTCTTCGTGTTCTTCGTAAATTCTTCAAATTCTTTCTCTGTTTTAACCCGTTTTTCAATCTTTTTAGCAACCAATTTTTACCATAATTCATAATAAATTAGTAGCCACTAAAGCCCTATCTTTTCCACTTAATTTCAACACAAAATCAACCCCAATTTGAGTCCTAGGGTTCGTTTTTCTAGCTGCACTCAAGAACATATTTCATAGCTTGAATATCATCAAATTTCATCAAAATTTCATCAAACTTTCACCAAGAATAGCTCATATAAGCAATCAATTTCAAGCATAAACAAAGCATACAACAATAACACAACTCAAACACAATTAATCAAGATTAAATTTGTCAAACCCTACCTTGATTTGCTGCTCCAAATCCGGTTACTCTTTGAAGTGTTCTTAAAGCACTTTTTCCTCCTAAAACACATCAAGAACAACTTTGAATCCATAAAACCTCAACTGACCAAACCTTAATCAACATGTTAGGAAGGGATTCCTCACCTTAAACGTGCTGGAAATTGAAGATTCTTGGCTCACAAGTCAAGCTAAGCAAGAGATCTAAGGAAGAACATCAAGAAAACACATGTTTAAGCATGTTTCCTTGAAACCGAAGCAAAAGGGAGATGGTGCAGCCAACTCACCTTGATTCTAGCCTTGATAAGTCATATGGTTATTTAGAGAAATAATAGAGGATCATTTTGGTAAAATCAGAGTTTTGATTTGAGTTTTAGTTCAGAAGAAATCATGCTTTGAAGATTAAAGTATCATGAAAGTTTCTCTCTTTTCTCTCTTCTCATTTTCGGCCAAAGGGAGTAAATGACCAGCATTGGAGTGTCTTGGGAGTGTATGATGAGTTGTGATTGGTTGGCTTGAAGGTGGATTAAAATAACATTAAAATATCTCAGGTGTATAACTACTAAAACTAGATGTATCGGAACACTTGTAAAAACATCTCTAAAAATTATTTTCTGACCTACTAACATAAATGACACTAGTAACATATTTAATATGAGAATAGAACATGTATGATGAGGCATTAGCATTGCTAAAGTCATCAAAGAGTGCTAGTGCTAAGCTGCACCAGTAAACTGTGAACCCGGTTAAACCGATTCTCTGTTTTTAACTAAAACTGACCAGGTAACCTTATAATATTATTCAAGCATCTTCTAATACTTATATAGTGATAATATTATACTATTATCTCTCTCCTCTCATGAATCAAGTCCGGTTCATCAAACATAGACTATTTACAAAAACTAGAATCAAAACTCTTAACCGATACGGTTCAAAAACTAGGTTCTTCGCAATTGCGTTGTTGGGCTTATCTCCACTAAGGTCCTAAATTAAAGATAATATAATGACAATAAGGATTGAGATTCTTGATGATATAATAGAGGTTCTCCCCTTAATGATCTTCCAGAGAAATCCGTACTTTCAGAAAAGATCTCGCGTACTCGAAAATCAAGGTTGTTACAACAACAGGTTGCAAAATGCAGCCGGGGCCATGTCGTGGTTGTGTTCATCAATAATATTTTTCACTCTCCACACCTTATCATGGACATCATAGTATATTTTAAATTTCACCTTGCAGTCCGTGCGACTCTCTAGCCGCTCCTCCCTTACTCGTTCTGGCCAATCATAATGCTTGTCACTCCTCGTGCCCTAGCAATGACAGAAGAAGTCCCGTCTCACCAAAACACCATCAACCGTCCCACATCCCCCTTGCAAACACCAAACCCCCTTGTCCAGGCAAACTCCTTGTAAGCATTGTAGGCCTCCTCCTCAGAAGTGAAAACTGTATGCAAGAAGTCCTCAGCGGTAACTAACACAGGCACATTGCCGTGAACATCCCCCTGTGAGCGATGCGATTCTTTGTTAGACTCCGAGTGACTTGTTCCCATGCCAAATAAGCCAGTACTGTCGTCGTCATCAGAGGACCCTAAAGAACCACACACACCCAATGACATCTCAGATGACTCTTCATCATTATCGCTTGAGTAAAGGTCAAAATCCATTTGGCCTGAAACTGCAAAACCAGCATATATAAAAGGAAATAAACAAAGCTGAGCAGCAATCACGAACTTACAAATAAAATTAGAATTAATAGAAATAATGAAAACATAGAGAAAACATTAAATATGCACTAATGAATAGGAGATCAAACGCCACTCAAAGTCTTCTGCTCATACGATTAGGAATTCTAAATTAAAAATATAGTCCTAAGATACGAGAAAATGGTTTTCACGAACTCCAATTTAATAGTATGAGTCATAGCCATCAATATCCATGTCAATCGAAGTTAATTTCACACAACTGAATCTCTCAGAATTAATCTACCGTTGGTTATCATGTGTGGCATCCTCATAAAATTTTAGTCTGAAAATTTAAAATTGTAACTTACAATTTTTTCTCAGTTTACACTAATACAATTATATCAATATATTTATACATATATTTAAACTTTTTAACATAATAGCTTAAATTAAAACACTAATAATTTATGAAATATCATTAAATTAAATAAACGAATATACCTAATTCTTCTTCCGAGATTGCAATGTTTTGACCTTTGCTTCCAAAAGGTTTCAACTGCTTTCAGTACGACGTTTGCTAGTTCCTTAACTTTAGGGTATGAACATTAATTATTACAATGATATTGTGTTTTATTATGTTTAAATTTGTCAAAATCCTATTCCAACCGTTATATTTAAAGTAAAACATTTGAAGTAATTGTGAGGTAGAATTTTTTTTTGTTGGTCAAGAGATAGAGTTATTAGGTTAAGTGAAGGAGATGACAGATAGTAATTATGTGAGACGGAAGAATTCAAATGTGTAATTAAAGAATACAATAAGAGAGATTCATACCAGTGTTCACGAATTTCGCAGTTCGTGCAATTGCTAATTACCTCCCAAAACCGACATTACCACAAATATCACAAGGTTGAATCTGCATAGATATAATGAATGCAAACATATCAACAATGAATGAATAACAACTAATATTATAACTTGGAGAAGTAAGAAGTAAGGATAATTGCAGAAGGCAAAAGCTGAGTATTGTTAAATTTATTTTAACAGCTTGCACTTAATACTAAAAATTGTAACTTCCAGCAACCAATTGACTTTAAAGAAAAGAATATCATTAACTAACAGAGAAGTACAAATCAAGAAAATTTAAAAAACAATTACGGTGAAAAAACACAAAAAAAATAAGAGGTCCTTGAGGTGTAACTTTTACGGGCAGCCAATGCATGAGGCTCCCACTTGGCACACATCTACAGTTTTGTGGAAGAGAGACAATTTTTTGAAGGAAATGGTGGTACACAGTTGCACATAATATACACATATTTTGTGTCTCTTCAGGAAGTTTAAACACGAATTTTTTATGTTGGACACAAATTTTTAATCTATTTTTACCTTTAATATTTTATCAATTCCCCAAATCTACCCTCCTTCTCCTAACCATTCCCTTTTTCTCCTTCACTCTCACCAAGAGGCTGTCTTTTGCTTCTCTCCCATGACAACAACTCTCTCTCTTCCTCCCTCCATCCCTCCCTCCCCTATTTTTTTTTATAATAATCTATATCCGGATTATGTTACTTCTATATTTGAGTTGTTAAAAATATCGGTAGTGACTGTGTCAATCGTAAAAGAAAAGTAACAAATTGAAGTGAGGATAATGCATGTGGTGTTACTGTAATATGGTATTCATGATGGAAAAAGAAGAATGATATTCATATTTTAATTTATTTGTGATTTATATCTTGTGTTATGTATTATTACCAAACAAACCAAAAAAAAATATATGTATTCAATGTCTATGTCTATTTAAATATAATATCTATGTCTTATTTTCTTCCACCCATTAACCAAACACAGTCATATGGAACCCAAGTTCTTGGGTTGCCAAGAGATGCTAGAACTTTAGAATCTTGTAACAAAAAAAATAACTATATACTAATATTTAGTACTAGTAAAAGCCATCTAATAATCATGGGGTTTTAAAGGACAAGAAGAACACGTATATATTATGAATTATAAAATAGTAATTTCCACTGAGAACAATTGAAATAGAACTCAAGATACAAGACAATTGGTGGAGCTTTTCTTGTTCAGTGAAGCCAAAACACAAACGGAAGATGGGCATGGAATATGTTATCATGAGACATGAAATCAAACTGGTGGTTGATATTGTTATGGGAAGTTTTTTTTTTAGAAGAATTATTAAGTAGCACACAAGCAAAATATAATAGGGACTATTAAGATATGCAAGATGATGTGGATGCCCATTAAATGGGCAGTTCACTCTTTCCACAGATGAGAATTTACTTTCTCAATACTGAATGAAGTTAATTAACACTACTATTGTACGCTTATAAATAGGCATGAACTGATGCAAATACATACACAGCAATAACAATAATTACTCTCTCTTATATACTATTCTCTTCTTTCTCTCTTACAATAAGTTGCTATATATATTAGTAGATATATATAAATTAGTTTTATTAAATTAATTATATTGGTTAATATTAATATTAGAGTCTTCTATTTACATATCTTTATTTTAGTACACCTTTTATTTTACAACACGTTATCAGCACGAGACTCTGATCAAATTTTTAGGAAGGCTAAGGTAACAAATTTTTATTATGTCAAAGCTCTCTCATCTTGAATTCAATGCTCTTGATATATCTGGAAACAATTATTTATCATAGATACTAGATGCTGAAATTCATCTTGATTCAATGGATCTTGGAGATACCATTAAGGCTGAAAATAATGCATCCCAGAAGGATAAAGCCAAAGCCATGATTTTTCTTCGTCGTCATCTTGACGAGGGATTGAAAAATGAATATCTCACATTAAAAGATCCTGTAGATCTTTGGAAAGACCTTGAAGAAAGGTACAATCATCAAAAAACGGTGATACTTCATCAAGCTCGATATGAATGGACGCACTTGCGTCTACAAGATTTTAAATCTATAAATGGATATAATTCTGCAATGTTTTGAATCACCTCATGAATGAAATTATGTGGGAAAAAGATAACTGATCATGATATGTTGGAGAAAACTTTCTCAACCTTCCATGCCTCGAATGTGCTCCTACAGCAGTAGTATCGAGAAAAAGTGTTTAAAAAATATTCTGAGTTAATTTCTTGCCTTGTTGCTGAACGCAACAATGAACTACTCTTAAAGAATCATGAAGCGCGCCCAGCTGGCGCCGCCCCATTTCCTGAAGTAAATGCGACAAATTACCCCAGAAGAGGTAA
Source organism: Arachis ipaensis (assembly GCF_059453495.1). NCBI lineage: Eukaryota > Viridiplantae > Streptophyta > Magnoliopsida > Fabales > Fabaceae > Arachis > Arachis ipaensis. Next base: position 28,018,032 of record NC_142439.1, on the reverse strand, counting down.
ATGGCAAGGTTTTAATAACAAGAAAAATTATGGAAGGAAAAAGAATTATATTCAAAAGAGAGGATCTCACCAGAAGTGGGATAAAGAAAGAAATATCGGGCAGAATAAATCAACAGAGGATAAGTGTTTCCGTTGTGGTGGAAAGGGCCATTGGTCACATACCTGTCGTACCCCAAGGCACCTAGTCGATCTTTACCAGGCATCTTTGAAAAAGGACGACAAGGGAAAAGAGTCGAATTTCGTTTCAAATGATGCTGAAAATTCCACCACTCATTATGATGTATCTGATTTCTTTGAGGATCCTGAAGGAAATATTGGTCATTTGATCAATGATGAAATAGTTTAATGTATGAGATTGTTAAGTATTCATGTAAATAAATAATGTAAATAACTTATTGTTAAGTTTTATTTTCTATGTATTTAAGTTTCAAATACAATGTATATAAATAATGAAATATTAATGTTTATAAATTTTGAAATCATTAAATGTGTCATGTTTTAAAATAAAATTTCAGTATATGACATTATTTTTATGTATAGTATTTGTTAGAAAAATAATTTCGATCAAGTATTCAATTTAACTGTGCATACTACTCATTTTATTATTATTTGTCTTTGAAGAAAATGGCAAGGATATGTAATGAAGATGTATGTCTTGCGGATAGTGCAAGTTCGCACACTATTCTCAAAAGTGATATATATTTTACCCATCTTGTGCCAAAAGAAGAATGTGTTAATACTATAATTGGCTCCGGCAATGTGATTGATGGCTCCGGAAGAGCTATAATTTTGTTTTTCAGAGGAACAAAATTCATAATAAATAATGCACTATTGTCTACCAAGTCTCGAAGAAACTTGTTGAGCTTTAAAGATATTCGCCGAAATGGATATCATATTGAGACTATGAATGAGAGAAGTCATGAGTATTTATGTATCACAACTCATGATTTAAATAAAAAGGTTATATTAGAAAAATTACCCTCACTTTCATCTGGGTTGTATTATACCAAGATTAGTGCAATTGAATCACATGCCATTATAAACCAGAAGTTTACTAGCCCAAATAAATTCATAACTTGGCACGACCGATTGGGTCATCCGGGAACAACCATGATGAGGAGAATTATTGAAAACTCCCATGGACATTCACTAAAGAACCAGAAGATTCTTAAAACTAGTGAATTTTGTTGTGCTGCATGTTCTCAGGGAAAGTTAATTTTAAGACCATCACCAGTAAAGATTGGATTTGAGTCCCCTGAATTCCTAGAAAGGATTCAAGGTGATATATGTGGACCTATTCATCTACCATGTGGATCTTTTAGATATTTTATGGTCCTAATAGACGCATCTTCGAGATGGTCACATGTGTGCTTATTATCCTCTCGCAACCTGGCGTTTGCAAGATTATTGGCTCAAAATTCGATTAAAAGCACAATTTTCAGAAAATCCAATTAAAGCAATTCGTCTTGATAATGCTGGTGAATTTACTTTCCAAGCTTTTGATGCTTATTGTATGGCTAATGGAATAAGTGTTGAACATCCAGTAGCTTATGTTCACACACAAAATGGGTTAGCAGAATCACTTATTAAAAGCCTCCAATTAATTGCTAGACCCTTACTTATGAGAACAAATCTTCCAACCTCGGTTTGGGGGCATGCTGTTTTACATGCTGCAGCACTTATTCGTTTGAGGCCAACGAGTTACCATCAATTCTCTCCTATGCAATTAGCTTTTGGCCAGCAGCCAAATGTTTCCCATTTAAGAATATTTGGGTGTGCGATATATGTTCCCATTGCACCACCTAATCGCACCAAAATGGGACCCCAAAGAAAATTAGGGATATATGTTGGATATGATTCTCCCTCTATAGTGAGGTATCTTGAGATACAAACTGGAGATGTATTTAAAGCCTGGTTTGCGGATTGTCATTTTGATGAATCAAAATTTCCAACATTAGGGGGAGAGAATAAGCTTCCTGAAAAGGAACTTAATTGGAATGTGTCATCGTTGATGCATTTAGATCCTCGATCAGGGCAATGTGAACTAGAAGTTCAAAAGATTATACATTTGCAAAGAATAGCAAATAAATTGCCTGATGCATTTTTCGATACAAAGAGGATAACCAAATCTTATATACCAGCAAAAAATGCCCCAATTCGAATTGATGTCCCAGTAGGACAAGTAGCCACTGAAGCAAATTCGTGCTAGAAGCGTGGCAGGCCTATCGGTTCCAAAGATAAAAATCCTCGAAAGAGAAAAGAGGTAAATATTATTCCTGTTGAAAAAGACATAGTAAAGACACCTGCAGTTGTCCAAAATTCTGATATAGTTTTAACGCCAGAAGACGTTCAGGTACCTGAAAATTATGAAAATGACGAGATCTCGATAAATTATGTCTTTACAGGAGAGAAATGGGACCAAAATAAGACAATTGTCAATGAAGTATTTGCATATAATGTGGCATTAAATATCATGCATGAAGGTAAGGATCTTGAGCCAAGATCAGTCGAAGAATGTCGACAAAGGAATGATTGGCCAAAATCGGAAGAAGCCATGAAGGCTGAATTAGACTCACTTGCAAAACGTGAAGTCTTTGGACCTATAGTCCGTACACCTGCAAATGTAAAGCCTGTTAGATACCGATGGGTATTTGTGAGAAAACGAAATGAGAAAAATGAAGTTGTGCGCTACAAAGCCCGACTTGTGGCACAAGGTTTTTCACAAAGGCCCGGTATAGATTATGAAGAAATGTATTTCCCTGTAGTGGATGCGATAACATTGCGTTATTTGGTCAGTTTATCTGCATATCATAAACTGCATATGCATTTAATGGATGTGGTAACAGCCTATTTATACGGCTCATTAGATCGAGATATCTATATGAAAGTCCCTGAAGGACTAAAGGTATCTAAACCATCTAATGAATATTCACAGGGGTTATACTCAGTTAAATTGCAAAGATCTTTATATGGTCTGAAGCAATCTGGATGAATGTGGTATAATCGTCTTACTGAGCATCTGGCCAAAAATGGATTCAAGAATGATGATATATGTCCGTGTGTTTTCATAAAGAAATCTGCATCTGGATTCATTATAATTGCTGTGTACGTTGATGATTTAAATATCATTGGGACTCCTGAAGAGATTCCAACAATTATAAAAACTCTAAAAGAAGAGTTTGAGATGAAATATCTTGGAAAGACTAAGTTTTGTCTCGGCCTGCAGATCGAGCATACAAAAGGTGGGATCTTTACTCATCAAACAACATACACAGAAAAGATCTTGAAAAGATTTTATATGGATAAGTCACATCCCTTGAGTACCCCAATGATCGTAAGATCTTTGGATGTGGAAAAGGATCAATTCTGTCCTAAATACGAAAATGAAGATATCCTTGGTCCTGAAGTACCATATCTTAGTGCCATTGGAGCACTAATGTATCTTGCTAATAATACGCGATCCGATATATCATTTGCTGTGAATTTACTAGCAAGATATAGTTCCTCTCCAACCAGAAGACATTGGAGTGGAATCAAACAAATCTTTCGATATCTTCATGGGACGGTTGATATGGGATTGTTTTATCCCTATGGATCCAAGTCACAATTAGTTGGCTGTGCAGATGCTGGATACTTGTCTGATCCACATAAAGGGAGATCTCAAACAGGATATCTGTTCACATATGGTGGTACAGCTATATCATGGAGGTCCACAAAACAAACGATAGCAACAACCTCCTCTAATCATGCCGAAATACTAGCGATTCATGAAGTAAGTCGCAAGTGTTTTTGGCTCAGGAGTTTGATCCAATATATTCTGTCATCATGTGGACTGATTGATCATAAGATAGCTCCAACTGTCCTGTTTGAAGATAATACAGCATGTATTGCTCAACTTAAAGGCGGATACATCAAAGGTGATAGAACAAAGCATATTTCTCCCAAATTCTTCACTCATGATCTTCAAAATCAAGGGACAATTGATGTCCAACAGATCCGCTCAAGTGACAATCTAGCAGATTTATTTACAAAGTCACTTCCAAAATCCTCCTTTGAAAAATTGGTACATGAGATTGGGATGCGCCGATTTCGAGACATCAACTGATGTCGACTAGAGGGGGAGACTGTACTCTTTTTTCCTTGATCAGGTTTTTTCCCATTGGGTTTTTCTTGACAAGGTTTTTAATGAGGCAGTCCCCATCACAAAGGATATTGTACTCTTTTTCCTTCACTAAAGTTTTTCCCATTGGATTTTCTTTAGTAAGGTTTTAATGAGGCATATTCCTAAATGGTCATCCAAGGGGGAGTGTTAAGATATGCATGATGATGTGGATGCCCATTAAATGGGCGGTTCACTCTTTCCACAGATGAGAATTTACTTTCTCAATACTGCATGAAGTTAATTAACACTACTATTGTACGCTTATAAATAGGCATGAACTGATGCAAATACATACATAGCAATAACAATAATTACTCTCTCTTATATACTATTCTCTTCTTTCTCTCGTACAATAAGTTGCTATATATATTAGTAGATATATATAAATTAGTTTTATTAAATTAATTATATTGGTTAATATTAATATTAGAGTCTTCTATTTACATATCTTCATTTTAGTACACTTTTTATTTTACAACAGGGACAATGTTGTTTATGATAAGATTATATGTTTGCAAGTGATTAGTGGCAACAAGACACTCAGAATTTTTGAGAATGTGAGTTTTTTATGAAATGGGAAGAAGATAGTGTGGAAAAGCGGCCAAATGCATGAAAATGGGAACACTTTAATATAAAGAAAGTACATTTTACTCCATTAGATTTCTACTTATTTAACTTTAGTCCCTAACCATATAGTTCAAAGGGGCAAGATGCATTTTTCTAAAGTCTAGTTAATTTGAGATGTGCTCTAGTTAGCTCGATAGAATGGCAGGTGAAATCCATCAATTTGTATAGTTCGAATTGCATGTTTTTTAAATTCTAACTGAAATTGCAAAAGTTCAACAATTCAACAGGAGATCAAGAAGCATATTTCTAAATGTTCCAGTTATGTTAAGTAAAAAATATCAGCAAAACTTCAGCTACACATATCCAATAATTTCCCTTTCACATCACGCCTGTTCTACCAAGGAATATTAATGAATTTATGTATAAGAATTCCATTCCAATAGCTAATCTATTTCAGCAAAAATGGTGTGTGGTTAATTTACAATGCAAACACGAAAAGCATAATTATGGCATCATGCCTTATGCAACAGATAACAGTGCACTATCTTATGTGAATTTGCAATGCAATGAGAAATAAGGAACATACCAGTGGTTGTAGACTGCCGATGAGAAATCGAATCAGAAGGAGATGATGACTGCGAGTTCCGATCAGGCCTCCGAAGCCAAGAGCTTGATTACGGTTTTGCTGCTGCTTTGGGATGATGCAGTTACGGCAAAGAAGCTTCTGCTCACTGCATCTCAACGCAATCCAGCCCACCTCTACCTGTTCCGCTCAGAGAAGCCCCCTGTGTCCACTGCCATCGAGTACACTCCTATGGTTTCCGTCGAACTGGTCGTGGTGGAGCAAAATCCTCTCACCATTACTCACACTCTCACAGGTAGGTTGAAGATCCGGTGCTAGTAGCTCAATTGCAGTTGTTCCAAGTCTTCTTTCCTAACACTATCAATGGATTTCTTAACCCTACCCAGCCCCAACACCCGTCCAGCCCGAAACCAGATCCACTACTGATTCTATCCTTCAAAAAAGTCTTGCCAGCCCATAAATACAAACAGAATTTCTTTCCTAAAAATTGTCAAGCCGAGCCGCAATGGAAGGTGTAAGCGCCGCTGTCCGTAAGCCTCAGCCTGCATCTAGGAGAATATCCCACATGGGACACGCGTCGCTAGATCCCCAATAGTAAAAGAATCTCTATAAAACAACATCTGTACCATAGTGTGCACCTAAATTTTTTACTATCCTACATAGTTTTACGACTATAAATTTTATACATTCTAAAAGTTAATAACTTTTAAAATTTGTATATTTATTTTTAAATATTTGTATTAATTTTTAAATTATTCTACTAAATTTATAATTTTAAAAATAAAAATACAAAAATTAATCTTTTAAAAATAATAAAAAAATGACTTATGTCTATTGACCCGTTAGTAGATAATTACTTTGTAAATATTCATTTTGGTTTTTTTTTTTTTTTTGTGACTACATTTTTATCTTGATTTTATCACACATAATAACAATGTATTCATTTTTAAGTATACTGAATTTAATTTAAATTTATTTTATATATTTTTTACATTAAATAACTAAATAATCTTTTATTTATTTTTATTTTTAAATAACTTACTTATTCATTATTAATTATGAACGTCAAATTACGATTTTTAATAAAAAAAAAATTAATCTCCACATACAAGCTTTTTTACTATACAAGTCTTACAAGTCCTCAATATTCTTTATCCCTAAAACGAGCCTCTTATGGCACGTATGTTTCACGCGCTTCCTTAACAGATTTTTCAATCAATCAACGTGCGAATATATAACTTCCTTTTCCGAAAGGATTTCATTTCCTTTTTTGAATTCCTTCTGTGTTTTCTTACCTTCTCTCTTCGATCTCTTTTGTGCGTTTTTCTCTCCTTTCTCCTTCGCTGTTTACGTAAGTTTTTCTCTCTGTTCTTTTTCTTCGTTTTTCTCGTTTTCCATTATTTCTGAAATCAAGCTCTAAAATTGTTTTGAAGATAATGGATGATTCAACTTCAGATTGTCGGCTGAACCAGAGCGAAGTGGATTTTGAATTTGAATCCAATGAAGTTCCTAAGATGTGGTTTAATTCCAGTTAATAATTGAATTTAAATTTGAATCTAGTTAGTAGTTTATGATTGTGTAGCTGAATAATGCGTGAACCTTATCTGTGAAATTTGCTATTCATTATTTCTTGTTTGAATTGAATCTAATGGACTAGTTCTAATGAATTTTCTGCATTTTATATCAGACGTTTGGGTGTAAATCAGGAATATTTGGGTGTATTTTCAGAAAATTTGGGTGTATTTACAGTTTATGACTTTCATCTCACTAAGGGTGAATTGTCTTATTGTTTTAGTTGAATTATTTTAGTTTCTGCTTAATGATGATTCTTGAATCTGATTTTTGTCATTTTTTATGATGGTTTTATAGTGGTATTTGCATTCTATAGTTTATGCCTGTTTTAATATGGTATATTTTGCAGCTCTTCTGTGGTGTTTGTGAGCAGTTTGTTCTCCACATACAAGTGTTTTTCTCATACAAGTCTTCTCCTCCTTTTATTGTTTTGAATCCAATCAAGTGGCTGAGGTGTGGTTCAATTCAGAAGAAAAAAATGTAACATTATTAGAGGAAATATTTTTCTGTACAAAAATGCTATTTGTATACTAAAATCAGCCACCAATATATTTGTGCATAAAAATACATGTGTGGTTTAATTTATTTTCAATGTATATTTGTATTCTTGTATATATTTTATACTGGTGGTTGACTTTGGTGGATGATTTTAGTGTACACGTAGCATAACTCATTTTTGTATTTACAGAAAATTTGGGTGTAAAATGACGATATTTGGGTGTAACACGAAGATATTTGGGTATAAAACGAAGATATTTGGGTGTATTTTTATTGTGATAAGTTTTGCATAATTCAAAACTCTTTCTCTTTCTCCTCCTCATCTTTTGCTGCTACTTCTTTTTTTTTTGCATCATCATCACCATCTTCTTCTTTTTTCCTTATTCATCTTTTCCTTCTGTTTTACCTTCTCAAGTTTCTTCTTGTTTTACTCTCTTAACAAGAATAAAAATAAAAAATCAAACAAAGAAGAAGAAGAAACACATAATGCTCCAAAATTACTTGGAAGAGGATGAACTTACATTTATTTAACTATAAGAAAGAAAGAAATAAAGAAAAGAAGAAGAAGAAAAAAAGGCAGCATTAGAGGAAACATTTTTCTATACAAAAATGCTATTGGTACACTAAAATCAGCCACTAAAATCATACACCCGTGTATTTGTGTATAAATACATGTGTGGTTTAATTTATTTTCAATGTATATTTATATTCCAATATGTATTTTATATTGGTGGCTGACTTTGGTGATTGATTTTAGTGTACACGTAGCATAACTCATTTATGTATTTGCAGCAAATTTGGGTGTAAAACGAAGATATTTGGGTGTATTTTAAGAAATTTTGGGTGTATTTTTATTCTGATAAGTTTTGCATAATTCAGAACTCTTCTTCTTCCTCCTCCTCATCTTCTGCTGGTTCTTTTTTTTTTTCATCATCATCACCATCTTCTTCTTTTTTTTTCTTATTCATCTTTTTCTTTTTGTTCTACCTTTTCAAGTTTCTTCTTATTTTACTCTCTTAACAAGAATAAAAACAAAAAAATAAAACAAAGAAGAAGAAGAATAATGCTGCAAATTACTTGAAAGATGGTGAACTTACATTCATTTAACTAAAAAAAAGAAAGAAATAAGGAAAAAAAGAAGAAAAAAATGCAGCTTTAGAGGAAACATTTTTCTGTACCAAAATACTATTTATACACTAAAATCAGCTACTAAAATCATCCACCAATGTATTTGTGTATAAATACATGTGTGGTTTAATTTATTTTCAATGTATATTTGTATTCCAGTATGTATTTTATACTGGTGACTGACTTTGGTGGTTGATTTTAGTGGACACGTAGCATAACTCATTTTTGTATTTGTAACAAATTTGGGTGTAAAACGAAGATATTTGGGTGTAACACAAAGATATTTGGATGTAAAATGAAGATATTTGGGTGTATTGTTATTCTGATAAGTTCTGCATAATTCAGAACGATAATAAGTTGTGGTTTTCATCGAGGAAGAAGAAGAAGAGTCGTTCATAATTGTAAAGGAGCGCTTTGGAAACGTGATGCGTGTGTTAACACGCTTTTGTGGGTGAGCGTAGCTTCTATTGGGTTTGGCCTAACTTGTAAGACTTGTAAGCCAAAAAAAAAATTTGTATGTGTAGCATAACTATATAAAAAAAATCCTACAAAAAGAAAAAACATGGTTGAACAAACCTGCTATTGTGCATTAATCTGCTAGGTAACAAATTTTTTTTGTTGAGCTTCTTTAAATTACATTTTTTGACATAGTCCGGGTCAGACTAAACAAACCTTAACTGGACTCGGATTCTATGGACAACCACAATCCAGACCCCCAGCCCAATTGCAGAAACTCGCACCATCTTCGTCCTCCTTCAACGGCGATTGACGACCCTTCTTCGACGACCAGACCATCGTATCCATGGCTGCCTTTGATGACTGCCGCAAAGACAGATTGATTCCAATTACAGCTGCTCTAACTGCCTCCCTCCCCATGGATCCTCTTCCCACGCTGACACTTGATGACCAACTCTACTCCTTATGCCATGTGGAAGGTGATGACACAACGATATCAATGTAGCTTCTTCCAATTACAGCTGCTCTAACTGCCTCCCTCCCCATGGATCCTCTTCCCACGCTGACACTTGATGACCAACTCTACTCCTTATGCCATGTGGAAGGTGATGACACAACGATATCAATGTAGCTTCTTCTCAGTGTGCCTTTGCAGTTCGTGATGAGAAGTCTTGATTCGTTGTGCCTGGAAGCTAAGCATATTGGGTTCAGGATCGCTGCTCCTGCTTGCTTTTTTCCTTCTTTTATTTGGAGATAATTACTCCTGGTTGTTGATGATTATTATCTTTCAGAGGTTTTTACTAGCCTTACCGGCGTGGAGGCAACAGAGAAAGGAACTAATGAAGGAGAACGAAGGAATGAACGAAACGAGCACAAAATCCAATAACGCTAACACCGTAGCCAATCTCCTTCTCCTCAAAAAAAAAAAAAAAACAAAAACAAAATTCTTCCCTTTTCCCGGATCTTCACTGCATGTAACGGATCTTCGGTGCATCAGCTGCGCGGCTCAACAGCCGAGCCATCTTCCTTCCCACTTATGATTCTGCTTCCTTGCAGCCAGGCCATCTTCTCCTTCTGCCGTATGATTCTGCTACGTGTCAACATCTCTCCCTCTCTTTAAAATAACATATGTACCGTATAATTTACCTTAATATAAACAACAAAACATTTGCTTAGTGCTTACACTATTATCATGTCAAAGTAACAAATTAACATTTTTATTACCCCAAAAAAAAAATCAACATTTTACAAATAATTTCTATCAAATCTGCATTGATGGAAAGGAATAAATTATTTTCCATCTGATATGCAAAACGCAAGTGTACTTCTGCAGTTTTATGTTGACCTAACTAAGTTGCCATTGGTAAATATTGAATCCAAACATAGAGAACCAAAATTCTTGAGCATTTTTCAATTTCTTGTTCATCTCGTTGATATAAAAAACTTGGGTTGCATCCTAAAAAAATTGATCACTTGCCAGATCTCATTGACCAAAATTGATTGCCATATCCATACAATAACTATCCTAAAACAAATCTGCTTAGCCAACATTTTCCCCTACTGCTTACGAAATTGTCAATACTCAATAGGGGGACAATAATTCTCATGGATACTCCAAAAGAGATCGGCACCAAAAAACTGATTTCACTATCATTTCCTTTCCATTTTCATATGGCATTTGGGCATATGTATCTGCTAGAGGTTTGTTTTGTCCCCCTTGAATTATATGACACAAATCTTTAAGTATGAAAGAATACTTTAACGTACCTAACACCCACTACTAATGTTGATATGTGCCATCAGATCAAACTTAATGAAACCAAACCAATTGGAGCTGAGAAAGCTGAATGCTATGTAGTTCAAACGTTAGCTACTTCTGTACTTTCCAATAAAACAACTCTTTCAGCAATTCAGCTCCTCATGCAGCTAATCAACAATTTTAGGGACATACCCTTCCCTTTTGAGCTCCTCATACAGCAAATCCATTATGCCATATATATCCGTGGCACTTACGTGCAGACCATCACCAGCATGAAACTCGTGCAATTGATTCTCAATTTCAATCCAGCTACAACCAGGAGTTTTACTGACACCCTTTTGTCTCATCAACAATCTCATCCTTGCTGAATCTTCCAACATTTTTGAATTTGCATATATTTTTGATGAGATGATATAGTTCCCAGAATTTGAAGGATCCAACTCCAGAAGGAGCCGCATAACCCGTTCACCTATATCTACATTTTTCAGCCTTTGACACGCACCATGTAAAGCTCCTAATGTGACCTTATCTGGCTTTTCAGGCATTTTCTCAATGAGATCCCAAGCTTCATACAGATGACCAGCGCGCGCCAAAAGATCAACCATGCAAGAGTAGTGCTCAATTTTCGGCACTAATCCGAATAATGTGCTCATCATATCAAACAATCTATAGCCCTCATCAACCAGGCCTGCATGCACACAAGCAGAGAGCAATGCTACAAATGTTATATCATTGGGACAAGCACCACCACCCTCATCCAACATGCACTGAAATAGTGACAGTGCTTCCTTTGCTTTGCCATGAGAAGCAAGTGCGGCGATCATTGCATTCCAAGAAACTTCATTTTTCTGTGGCATGTCATTGAAAACTCTCAGTGCACTGTCTAAACTCCCACTTTTAGCATACATGTCAACCAATGCAGTAGCCACAAAGATATCATGTTGAAATCCTCTTTGTGATGCATACTCTTCAATCTGTCTCCCCAAATCCAAAGCCCCAATTGTGGCGCATGCAGACAGCACTGTAGTCAAGGTAATTTTATTTGGAACAATTCCCTCCTCCTTCATGCAATGAAATAAAGAAACTGCTTTATCTGCCATTCCATTTTGAGCATATCTGACATGTATAAATCATAGAATATATGAAAAACATAAAATTGATATATAGGAAAACCAATTCAAAAATTAAGATTCATTCATATTGAAAAATTGTCTGCAACCATTCTTAAATCTGCTATCCACCTATATAAAAATATTATCATTATATTTGTTTTCATTGCAGTCTACCAAGTTATCAAACTATGAAAAGAAATTGAACGTGAATGAGAATATAATATACAGATTACAGAATTTGCAGAGAACATAGTTAGGTACCCAGATATCAGAGCATTCCAAGTAATAGCATCTCTTCTAACCATTCCATCAAAGATCCTCCGAGCAGACTCCAAATCCCCACACTTTCCAAACATACTAATCAAAGCAGACCCAACATACGAATTCACCTCCATCCCATTATCCACAACAAACCCATCAACCCAACTCCCCAATTCCAAGTCCCCAATCTCCCCGCACGCCCCGAGCACACTCACCAAGCTCATCTCGTCCGGCACAAACCCCTCCCTCCTCATCTCCCCAAACACCTCCACAGCCTCCCTCGCAAGACCTGCCTTCACGTAGCCAGAGATCATCGAATTCCACGACACCAAATCCTTGTCAGGAATTTCATTAAACACCTTGCGTGCAGACGAAGGCTGCCCACACCTGGAGTACATCGTAATCAAGGAGTGACAGGTATGGTGATCGGAGCAGAGGCCGAGCCTGAAGGCGGAGGCATGGGCCAAAAGGCCATGGCAGAGGGCCGTTAAGTTAGCACATGAGAGGAAGACGAAGGGGAAGGTGAAGTTGTTAGGCTTAATGGACAAAGCACGCATACGGTAATAGAGTTGGAGGGCAAACGGGTAGTTGTGCCACGTGGCAGCCAGAGCGCGAATCATGATGTTGAAGGCGTAGTCATTGGGGTGAGGAGTGATGTGAGAGAAGAGGTTGAGTGCATAGGGGAAGTTGTTGAGGTGGATGAGCTTCACGAGGAGGTGGTTGGGTTTGTGGAGGTGGTTGACGATCATTTGGGCGTGGACTTGTTGGAGGATGCTGCTGCTGCTGCATTGTTTCAGGAGCTCCAGGAGATGGAATTCCACTGAGTTTGTGGCGGTGCCGATAGTAAGGTGCCGGCGGCAAAACTGCATGTGTCACCCCCACCAAGAGTTGTTTTCCTTTTACGTTCGGATACTACAAATGAACTATGCTTTGTGATATAAGGATTTACTTTGTCCAAAAAATGGATACTTCCTATGAATATATTCTGATTTGAAGATGTTCCATCTGTTAGATGATTTAATTAAATATATTCTGGTCAAATATATCAAATTATCTAACGGCTCGTAATATTATCTTTATATGAAGATGTCTTTATGAAATTCTATGTGTACATTTAATTATATAAAACAAAAAGTATATTATGAAAAAACTCATATAGGGATTTAATTTTCATGGAGGGTAACTGTCAATTATAAAAGAGTATTGTCAAAACGAAATTTCATAGTAGTTACTTAAAAATTATTTAAATATCTTAATTTGATTAAATAATCGTATAAAATTTTTTAAAAGTGTATCAAAATTAAACTCATAAATAATTATATAACAAATCAAAAAGTAAATTATTCGAAACAAAATAAAGGTAATTTATAATTTTTTTTATTTGTATACTGTTATCATATTATGAAAGCGTTGATGATTAATCTTCCTTTTATTAACATGATCAAATGTCTATTATTTTCTCTGTGTTACTAAATAATTGGCTCTTTATGATATAGAATGCAAGTTTTTTCAATTCATGCAATGAATAAGAACAAAACTAACTTTAAAAGAAGCACCAAACAATATCAAGATTCTGGAAACCAAACTGCTCTAGCTATTAGTTTACTAGTTTACTAATTCAACTGGTTCAACCGTGGTTTAACTAGAATAACTGTTTTATAATAAAATATTAAATAAAATATAAATAAACACATCAAAACATAATTATAGGCTAATATGAACTTTAAAATGTCATCCAAATTAAAAGTACTGCATCCATACCTAAAAATTACCAGCAACCCAATAACAAAAAAAAGGACAATCTCAATCACAAGGATCAAAACAACAACAATTTAACAAATTAACAAGAACAAGACCCAAATAGAAAATCCAGCAAACCAATAACAAGAAACAAGCACAATCTCAATCTCAAGGATCACAACAACAATTTAGCAAATTAGCAAATTAACAATTTGAGAAGAACACAGCAACCCAATAATCTCAAGGACAATAATAGGTACACCACAACAACAATTTAGCAAATAAACAAGAACAAGACCTGAATAGAAAATCCAGCAAATTAAATCGCAGCAACCTAACAATTTAGCAAATTAAAACAACAGCAGCCCAGGAATTTACCAAATTATCAACTTAACAAGTTCAAGAACAGAAAATCACAATAAAAACAAAAAAAATTAAAGACAACAGAACAACAACATAACAGAATCAAGAACTTGATCAACAATCCTAAACAACAGTAATAACAACAATAATTGAAGAAGAAAAATCACAGATTAACAATCCTAAACCAATTAAAACATCAATTACAGTAAAATACCTTCTAGAGCACAGAGGTGGGGGAGCACGGAGGGCTGGACGCGGCAGAACTGGAGAAGAAGTGGCCTGCACTGCCGCGGAACTAGAGAACCCGGCCTGTACCTCCGCGGAACTGGAGCCGCGGAGGGTGGAGCGTCGCGGAACTGGAGCAGAGGAGGGTGGAGCGCAGTGAAACTGGATAAGAGGAGGATGGAGCGTGGCGGAACTGGAGCAGAGAAGGGCTGTAGCGCGGTGGAACAGAGCCGACACGGCGGAACAGCGGTTGCTCGACGGAGGAACGACGCGATGAGGACGGCGGCTTCGAGCAGTGGCGGAGACGAGCGCAATGGAGACAGCGGCTTCGAGCATATGAGACGGCGGCGGTGACCCGCAGTGACACGGCGGTGGCTGGACGGAGCAAGTGATGTGATTTTTATTTTTCTTTTGCAGAGGGAGTGAAGGAGGAGAATTGGAGAGCTCGAGAAGAAGAAATTAGGTTTGCGTTAGTTTTTGTTAGGTCTAATTATTCTATTGGTTTGGCAAAATTTTCAATTAGATTTCTATATTTTTTTTTCTTTTAATTGGTCTCTTTATCAAATTTTTTTTTAATTGAGTCCTTATATTTTTTTTTCTTTTATTTGAGTTTTTATACTAATTTTTTTTAGTTGGATCCCTATACAATTAAGACAATTACTACTAAAAAGGACCTAATTAAAAAAAAATTGATACAGAAACCCAATTAAAAAAAAAAGTATAGAGACCTAATTAAAAATTTTACAAAATTATAGAAACTAATAAAATAATTAAACCTTTTTTTAAAGGGAACTATCAAAATCTTATTAAAAAATAATCCTAAAAATCTAATAATAAATAAATTTTTGAAATATTTAAAAACATAATAAAAATAATTAAATATTAAATATATATTTTAAAAAATTATTTTAGAGATTAGATTTTGATTTAATTTTTGTAAGTATTACTAAAAAAATTATTTTTATTTTTAAAATTTGATAATTTTATATCGAACAATTTTTTTTAATTTTGTTAGTATGAATAGTCGTAATTTTTTGAAAAAATAAAAGAAAAATCTAAAGATTATATTTTATTCTGAATTTTTTTGTAGATTTTTTAAATATTTATTCAAATATTGCTACAAAAATTCAGATCAAATAAGTAAATTGCTTGCTAAATAGAAAAAAATTATTTATAAAAAATATAATACTTATTAGTTATTTTTGTGGTATTTTCAAAGCATTAAAAGATGTTTTGTTAATAATATCTTTCAAAGATTTTTTTTGGTCAATGTTTGAATCTTTTAAATATCAAATTAGTAAATAACTATTTTTTTTTTATGGTGAAACACATCATTTTGTGTCAAACTGTGAAAATTGGTCGAATCCCAATTCGATTCAACTAGATAATTTGTGGCCAATTCAGCCGTCCAATAAAGATTTTTGACAAAGACAGTTATGCTTACTAGCTAAACCATTATATTTATCAATTCTCGATTTGGTCCGATCAACCAATCAGTTCAATTCAATTTTAAAACATTGAACAATATAGGTTTTTTTTAAATATATTTAGAAAGTGAATAATCAAAATGCATATCTTATATAAAGTTGCCAAGTTACCTAACCAAGTGTTAAAAATTAAATAATTAAAAAAACTCAACTAGATAAAATTGAATGAAATATTATATGCATATTCAACTACCATGTATTTGTGATAAATGTAGATGTTATTTTTTTTTTTCCAAAATGGAGGTAATTGCATTACTTTGAGAAAGTGCTACAAAATTTAATGTGAGACCAAAAAAATAGCAGTGGATTTCTCTCAATTGAAGCTATTAGTGGCTACAGTAATAACCAATAAACTAAAGAAAGGGAAATACATTAGGAAATTAGAAAACTTGTCTTCTATTCATCTCCTGATAAATCTTTCTTACTGAGTTCGAGATCTGTTGGACAGGGGTCTTCTCGTTTTCAAACACTTCTTTATTACATGCATTCCACAATGCCCAACAAAGAGCCGTGAAGATACTGAGAGCATCGTCACCTTCTCTCCCACTTCCAGCACCTAATAGTATATGGGTCCACCACTCCACAAAGGGGAAAACACTTTGCAATGATGGCACCATCTTCAAATCAACTGCTCCCCATACCTCTTGAGTAGGGCCACAGCATCGAAGACAGTGGATGATGATTTTCGGGGATAATCTACATCTGGGACACAAAGGTGGAGTCGACTGGAAACACTGGTAGATGAGGCTCAGTACAGGTAAACTTTCATGCACAGCTCTCCACAAAAAGATTTTTATCTTTGTTGATAACTGTAAGCCCCAAATTTTTCTCCAGCTTCTTGAATTTTGGATGATTGCAGGTAGTTGATTGATCAGCTCATGCGCAAAGTCATACGCAACCACATATCCAGATGTCACATCATATTGCTTCTTGGAGTTCAAGGCCCAAACCAGAGAGTCCATGCCGTTACTATTCAGCTCTATAGAGAGGATGTGGGTACTTATTTCAGGGAGAAAGATTAATTCGATAAGCTCTTTGTTCCTTCTTCTTTCTGTGGTCAATAAGTCCTTTACTCTATTAATTGTTGAAAATATATTGTTGTTGGATTGATTGCTAGGACTAATATGATATGGGTATGGGGGCGGCAACCAGGGTTCTTGCCAAACATTAACATCATCTCCTGACCCTATACTCTACAATAATCATTTTTCACCATTTTTCTACCTTCTAAGAGACTTTGCTAGCCCCAGAAAGGGTTAGTCCCTTTGTCTGCAATCAAAGAAGATTTATATCTAAAATACATATCCTTTAACATTTTGCTAAGTAGTGCATTAGGATTAACGGCCAATCTCCAAAATTGTTTTTCAAGCAGAGCCAAATTTTGTGCACGCAAGTCTTTGAAACCCGATCCTTCTTCTCTTTTGGGTCTTGTCATTTTATCCTAACTAATCCATGACATTCTCCTTACAGTGCCTCTCTGACTCCACCAAAAATGTGTTAAAATTCTGTGAATCTCATCTAAAAGTGAATTAGGTAGCTTAAAATAAGATAGAGTATTGATGAGCGGATAATTTATACCCTTTTTGGCATTGTTTTTACATAGTTTTTAGTATGTTTTAGTTACTTTTTATTATATTTTTATTAGTTTTTATGCAAAAATCACATTTCTGGACTTTACTATGAGTTTGTGTATTTTTCTGTAATTTCAGATATTTTCTGGCTGAAATTGAGGGACCTGAGCAAAAATCTGATTCAGAGGCTAAGAAAGGACTGCAGATGCTGTTAGATTCTGACCCTCCTGCACTCGAAGTAGATTTTTTGGAGCAAAAGAAGCCCAATTGGTGCGCTCTCAATTGCGTTGGAAAGTAGACATCTTGGGCTTTCCAGAAATATATAATAGTTCATACTTTTCCTGAGATTTGATAGCCCAAACTGGCGTCTAAACGCCAGCCAGAGACCATTTTCTGGCGTAAAACGCTAGAACTGGCACCAGAACTGGAGTTAAACGCCCAAATTGGCACCCAAGCTGGCGTTTAACTCTAGAAATGGCCTATGCACATGTAAAGCTCAATGCTCAGCCCAAGCACACACTAAGTGGGCCCCAGAAGTGGATTTCTGCACTATCTACACTTAATTACTTATTTTCTATAATCCTTAGTAACTAGTTTTAGTATAAATAGCACTTTTTACTATTGTATTCGCATGGTTGGAAACACTCTTTTCACTTTTATGTTACATTTTGGAGGCTGGCCATTCGGCCATGCCTAGACCTTTTTCTTTTATGTATTTTCTACGGTGGAGTTTCTACACCTCATAGATTAAGGTGCGGAGCTTTGCTGTTCTTCATGAATTAATGCAAGTACTATTGTTTCTCTTTCAATTCACGCTTACTTCTTCTCCAAGATATACTCTCGTACTTAATTCAGTTAAGTCAGAATGAAGGGGTGACCCGTGACAATCATCCATTATCTTCGTTACTCGCTTAGCCAAGATCCGCGTGCCTGACAACCACAAGCGGTCTACATGATGTTCAACGTAGTCATTGGACGACAGCCGGAGTATATTCTCTTGGGTTTCTAATACACGGACCGAGTCCGTGAGATTAGAACCTTTGTGGTATAGGCTAGAACCAATTGGCAACATTCTTGAGATCCGAAAAGTCTAAACCTTGTCTGTGGTATTCCGAGTAGGATCTGGGAAGGGATGACTGTGACGAGCTTCAAACTCGCGAATGTTGGGTGCAGTGATAGTGTGCAAAAGGATAGAGAGATCCTATTCCGACGCTAGTGAGAACCGATAGATGATTAGCCGTGCGGTAGCTGTACTTGGTATTTTTCATCCGAGACGAGAAATCCGACAGTTGATTAGCCGTGCATAAACCATACCTGGTATTTTTCATCCGAGAGGATCATACAGCTTGCCATGGAAGGGAGCACGCATGATTGGATGAAGATAATAGGAAAGCAGAGGTTCAGAAACAACAAAGCATCTCCAAACGCTTATCTGAAATTCCCACCAATGAACTACATAAGTATCTCTATTTTAATTTACGTTTTATTTATCTTTCAATTATCAAAACTCATAACCATTTGAATCCGCCTGACTAAGATTTGCGAGATGACCATAGCTTGCTTCAAGCCGACAATCTCCGTGGGATCGACATGTAAGGTATTACTTGGACGACCCAGTGCACTTGCTAGTTAGTTGTGCGGAGTTGTGAAAAGTGTAATCACAATTTCGTGCACCAAGTTTTTGGCGCCGTTACCGGAGATTGTTCGAGTTTGGACAACTGATAGTTCATCTTGTTGCTTAGATTAGGTAATTTTATTTTATGTGTAAGCTTTTTATTTTTAATTTCAAAAAAAATAATAATAATTATTTGTTCTTCAGAATTTTTAAGAATGAATTCTAGAGTTTCATGAGATATGTTGAAGCCTGGCTGGCTGTTAAGCCATGTCTAATCTTTTAAACTGAGGTTTTCACTTTCCATTGTAGAAAGGACATGTCTGTATTTGTTATGCTAAAGCTTGGCTGGCCATTTGGCTATGTCTAATTCTTTTGGACCGAAACTTTAGACTAACATTGCATGAATCCTGGAATTCTTATTAAAAAATTTGAATTTCTTTATTTTCTTTTTCCAAAATAATTTCGAAAAAAAATACAAAAAAAAATTTAATATAATCATAAAAACCAAAAATTTTGTGTTTCTTGTTTGAGTCTAGTGTCAAATTTTAAGTTTGGTGTCAACTGCATATTTTTTATTTTCTTAAAATTTTTGAATTCCATGCATATTGTTCTTCCTTGATCTTCAAGTTGTTCTTGATAATTTTCTTTGTTTAATCTTATGATTTTCTTGTTTTGTGCTTTTTGTTGTTTTTCATATGCATTTTCGAATTCATAGTGTCTAAACATTAAAAACTTCTAAGTTTGGTGTCTTGCATGTGTTTCTTTTCTTAAAAATTTTCAAAAATATGTTCTTGATGTTCATCATGATCTTCAAAGTGTTCTTGATGTTCATCTTGACATTCAAAGTGTTCTTGCATGCATTATTTCTTTTGATCTTAAATTTTTATGTCTTGTTTCATTTTGTTGTTTTTCTCTTTCTTCATTAATTCAAAAAATCAAAAATAATATCTTTTTCTTTTTTTACTCATAAATTTCGAAATTTTGGGTTGACTTAGTAAAAAAATTTTAAATTTAGTTGTTTCTTGTTAGTCAAGTCAAAATTTCAATTTAAAAATTTTATCTTTCCAAATCTTTTTCAAAAATCAAATCTTTTTCACTTTTCTTCTTAATATTTTCAAATTTCTTAAATAAATTTTCAAAATCTTTTTCTTATTTTTATCTCATATTTTCGAAAACTTTACTAACAATTAATGTTTTGATTCAAAAAATTTCAAGTTTGTTACTTTCCTGTTAAGAAAGATTCAATCTTTAAATTCTAGAATCATATCTTTTAGTTTCTTGTTAGTCAAGTCATCAACTTTAATTTTAAAAATCAAATCTTTTTAATTTCCTTTTCAATCTTTTTCAAAATAAATTTCAATCATATCTTTTTCAAAATTTAATTTCAAAATCTTTTTCTAACTTCTTATCTTTTCAAAATTTATTTTCAAATCTTTTTCAATTAACTACTTGACTTTTTATTTGATTTTAAAAGTTTACTATTTCTTATCTTTTTCAAAACCACCTAACTACTTTTCTCTCTCTCTCTAATTTTCGAAAACCACTAACCACTTTTTCAAAATCCTTTTTAATTAACTAATTGTTTTAAATTCTAATTTTATTTTATTTCTTTTAATATTTTTGAATACTAACCAATAATTAAAATAAAAATAAAAATAAAAATATTTTTCTTTTCTTTTAATTAATATTCGAATACTCTCTCTTTCTCTCTCATCTCTTTCTATTTATTTTATTTATTCACTAACACTTCTCTTCTACTCATAATTGGAACCCTCTCCCTCTCTCTGTGTTCGAATTCCTCTTATTCTCTCTACCTCATTCTTCTATTCTTATACTCACATAAAGGAATCTCTATACTGTGACATAGAGGATTCCCATTCTCTCTTTGTTCTTTTCTTTTTCATATGAGCAGGAACAAGGATAAAGACATTCTTGTTGAAGATGATCCTGAACCTGAAAGGACTCTGAAGAGGAAGCTAAAAGAAGCTAAAGCATAACACTCTAGAGAGGACCTTACAGAAATTTTCGAAAAAGAAGAAGACATGGCAGCCGAACCCAATAACAATGGTGGAGATGCAAGAAAGATGCTTGGTGACTTTACTGCACCAACTTCTGACTTCTATGGAAGAAGCATCTCAATTCTTGCAATTGAAGCAAATAATTTTGAGCTTAAGCCTCAATTAATTTCTCTAATGCAGCAGAATTACAAGTTTTATAGACTTCTATTTGAAGATCCTCATCAGTTCTTAGCTGAATTCTTGCAAATCTGTGACACTGTTAAGACCAATGGGGTTAATCCCGAGGTCTACAGACTTATGCTTTTCCCCTTTACTATAAGAGACAAAGCTAGGATATGGTTGGACTCACAACCTAAAGAAAGCCTGAACTCTTGGAAAAAGTTGGTCAATGCTTTCTTGGCCAAATTCTTTCCACCTCAAAAGATGAGCAAGCTTATAGTGGAAGTCCAAACCTTCAGACAGAAGGAAGGTGAATTCCTCTATGAAGCTTGGGAAAAATACAACCAATTGATCATAAGGTGTCCTTCTGACATGCTTTCAGAATGGATCATCTTATGTATATTCTATGATGGTCTGTCTGAATTGTCCAAAATGTCATTGGACCACTCTGCTGGTGGATCTCTTCATCTGAAGAAAATCCCTGCAGAAGCCTAGGAACTCATTGAGATGGTTGCAAATAACAAGTTCATGTACACTTTTGAAAGAAATCCTGTGAATAATGGGATGACTCAGAAGAAAGAAGTTCTTGAGATTGATACTCTGAATGCCATATTGGCTCAGAATAAAATATTGACTCAACAAGTCAATATGATTTCTCAGAATCTGACTGGAATGCAAGCTGCATCCGGCAGTACTAAAGAAGCTCCCTCTGAGGAAGAAGCTTATGACCCTGAGAATCCTGCAATGGAAGAAGTGAATTACATGGGAGAATCCTATGGAAACACTTACAATCCTTCATGGAGGAATCATCATAATTACTCATGGAAGGAACAGCAGAAGCCGAATTAAGGCTTCAATAATAATAATGGTGGGAGAAATAAGTTTGGCAATAGCAAACCTTTTCCATCATCTTCTCATCAACAAATAGAGAATTCTAAGCAGAGCCTCTCTAACTTAGCAACCATAGTCTCTGATCTATCTAAGACCACTATTAGTTTCATGACTGAAACAAGGTCCTCCATCAGAAATTTGGAGGCACAAGTGGGTCAGCTAAGTAAAAGAGTTGCTGAAATCCCTCCTAGTACTCTCCCAAGCAATACAGAAGAGAATCCAAAGAGAAAGAGCAAGGCCATCAATATACCCAAAGTGGTCGAACCAATAGAGGAGGAAGAGGCAGTGATTTCCAGTGAGGAAGACCTCAATGGACGCTCACTAACCACTAAGCAGTTCCCTTATGAGGAACCAAAGGAATCTGAGGCTCATACAGAGACCATAGAGATTCCACTGAACTTACTGTTGCCATTCATGAGCTCTGATGAGTATTCTTCCTCTGAAGAGGATGAAGATATTGTTGAAAAGCAAGTTGCTCGGTGATGAGCGGATAATTTATACACTTTTTGGCATTATTTTTAGTATGTTTTTAGTAGGATCTAGTTACTTTTAGGGATGTTGTTGTTAGTTTTTAATTAAAAATCATATTTCTGGACTTTACTATGAGTTTGTGTATTTTTCTGTGATTTCAGGTATTTTCTGGCTGAAATTGAGGGACTTGAGCAAAAATCAGATTCAGAGGTTGAAGAAGGACTGCTGATGCTGTTGGATTCTGACCTCTCTGCACTCAAAGTGGATTTTCTGGAGCTATAGAACTCCAAATGGTGCGCTCTTAACGGCGTTGGAAAGTAGACATCTAGGGCTTTCCAGCAATATATAATAGTTCATACTTTGCCCGAGTTTAGATGACGCAAAAGGGCGTTGAACGCCAGTTCTATGCTGCAGTCTGGAGTTAAACGCCAGAAATACGTCACGAACCAGAGTTGAACGCCAAAAACACGTTACAACTTGGCGTTCAACTCCAAAAGAAGCCTCTGTACGTGTAAACTTCAAGCTCAGCCCAAGCACACACCAAGTGGGCCCCGGAAGTGGATTTATACATCAATTACTTACTTCTGTAAACCCTAGTAACTAGTTTAGTATAAATAGGACTTTTTACTATTGTATTTTTATCTATCTTGGGACGTTTAGTTCTTAGATCATGGGAGCTGGCCATTCGGCCATGCCTGAACCTTTCACTTATGTATTTTTCAACGGTAGAGTTTCTGCACTCCATAGATTAAGGTGTGGAGCTCTGCTGCTCCTCATGATTTAATGCAATGTACTACTGTTTTTCTATTCAATTAAACTTATTCCGCTTCTAAGATATCCATTCGCACCCAAGAACATGATGAATGTGATGATTGTGTGACGCTCATCATCATTCTCACTTATAAACGCGTGCCTGACAAACACTTCCGTTCTACATGCAAACAAGCTAGAATGAGTATCTCTTAGATATCTAATACAGAGGACCGAGTCCGAGATATTAGAATCTTCGTGGTATAAGTTAAAACCCATGAATGGCCATTCCTGAGATCCAGAAAGTCTAAACCTTGTCTGTGGTATTCCGAGTAGGATCTGGGAAGGGATGGCTGTGACGAACTTCAAACTCGCGAGTGCTGGGCGTAGTGACAGACGCAAAAGGAGGGTGACTCCTATTCCAGTATGATCGAGAACCTCCAGATGATTAGCCGTGCCGTGACAGAGCATTTGGACCTTTTTCACAGAGAGGATGGGATGTAGCCATTGACAATGGTGATGCCCTACATAAAGCTTGCCATGGAAAGGAGTAGGATTGATTGGATGAAGACAGCAGGAAAGCAGAGATCAGAGGAACGAAAGCATCTCTATAGGCTTATCTGAAATTCTCACCAATGAATTACATAAGTACCACTATCCTATTTTATATTATATTTAATTTTCGTCCACTATAATCCCTTAATACAATTTAATCCGCCTGACTGAGATTTACAAGGTGACCATAGCTTGCTTCAGGCCGACAATCTCCGTGGGATCGACCCTTACTCACGTAAGGTTTATTACTTGGACGACCCAGTGCACTTGCTGGTTAGTTGTACGAAGTTGTGAAACAGATATAAGATCATGAACGTGTGTATTGAGTTTTTAGCGCCGTTACCAAGGAATGGAATGATCACAATTTCGCACACCAAGTTTTTGGCACCGTTGCCGGGGATTGTTCGAGTTTGGACAATTGACGGTTCATCTTGTTGCTCAGATTAGGTAACTTTATTTTAATTTTAACCTTTTTGTTTTTATTTCTTAATTCTCGAAAAATACAAAAAAATTCTTCTTTTTTCGTTTTTCCCAATTAATTTTCAAAAAAAAAAATACAAAAAAACTTACAAAATCATAAAATCAAAAAATATTTTTGTGTTTCTTGTTTGAGTCTAGAGTCAATTTTTAAGTTTGGTGTCTTGCATGTGTTTCTTTTTTCTCAAGAATTTTTGAAAATTCATCATATGTTCTTCATGATCTTCAAGTTGTTCCTGGCCAGTTTTCTTGTTTGATTTTCATATTTTCTTGTTTTGTAACTTTTCTTATTTTTCATATGCATTTTTAATTTGTTAGTGTCTAGTTATTGAAAATTTCTAAGTTTGGTGTCTTGCATGTTCTTCTTTCATTAAAAATTTTCAAAAATAAGTCTTGATGTTCATCTTGATCTTCAAAGTATTCTTGGTGTTCATCTTGACATTCATAGTGTTCTTGCATGCATTGTGTGTTTTGATTCATAATTTTTATGTTATGAGTCTTTTTCATGTTTTTCTCTTTCTTCATTAAAAATTCAAAAATAAAAAAATATCTTTTCCTTCTTTTACTCAAAATTTTCAAAAATATGATTTGATTTAGTCAAAAAGTTTTTAAAATTTAATTGTTTCTTATGAATCAAATCAAATTTTCAATTTAAAAATCTTATCTTTTCAAAATCTTTTTCAAAAATCAAATCTTTTTCATTTTACCTTCATATTTTCAAAAACTTTTTAAATTTGATTTTCAAAATCATTTTCTTATTTTATTTCTTAATTTTCAAAATCTTTACTAACATTTAATATGATTGATTGAAAAATTTCAAGTTGTTACTTGCTTATAAGAAAGATTCAATCTTTAAACTCTAGAATCATATCTTTTTAGTTTCTTGTTAGTCAAGTAATCAACTTTAAAATCAAATCTTTTTAATTTTCTTTTCAAATCTTTTTCAAATTAAAATTTCAATCATATCTTTTTCAAATTCAATTTCAAAATCTTTTCTAACTTCTTACCTTTTTAAAAAAATTGATTTTCAATTCTTATCTTTTTGTTTCAATCATATCTTTTTAAATTTCAATCATATCTTTTTCAAAAACAATTTTCAAAACTTTCTCAATCAATCTTATCTTTTTGTTTCAATCATATCTTTTTCAAAACTACCTAACTAATCCTCTCTCTCTTATTTTCGAAAATTCCCTCTCTCCTTTTTCAAAATTCCTTTTTAATTAACTAATTGTTTTAATTTTAATTTAATTTCAACTTTAATTTTCGAAATCTAACTTTCAATTTTAATTTTTATTTTGATTAAATTTCGAAATTCTCTCTCTCATCTCCTTCAATTTATTTATTCATCTACTAACACTTCTCTTCCATCCAAAAATTCGAACACCACCTCCCTCTCTGTGTTCGAATTTTCCCTCTTCTCTTCTTTACATTACATTCTTTTCTTCTTCTACTCACACAAAGGAATCTCTATACTGTGACATAGAGGATTCTATATTTTCTTTGTTATTCCCTTCTTTGTCATATGAGCAGGAGCAAGGACAAGAACATTCTTGTTGAAGCAGATCCTGAACCTGAAAGGACTCTGAAAAGGAAACTTAGAGAAGTTAAAATACAACAATCCAGAGACAACCTTACAGGAATTTTCGAACAAGAAGAGGAGATGGCAGCCGAAAATAATAATAATGCAAGGAGGATGCTTGGTGACTTTACTGCACTTAATTCCAATTTACATGGAAGAAGCATCTCAATTCCTGCCATTGGAGCAAACAATTTTGAGCTAAAACCTCAATTAGTTTCTCTGATGCAACAGAACTACAAGTTTCATGGACTTCCATCTGAAGATCTTTTTCAGTTCTTAACTGAGTTCTTACAAATCTGTGATACTGTTAAGACCAATGGGGTTGACCCCGAGGTCTACAGGTTTATGCTTTTCCCGTTTGCTGTAAGAGACAGAGCTAGAGTGTGGTTGGACTCTCAACCCAAAGATAGCCTGAACTCTTGGGATAAGCGTGTCATGGCTTTCTTAGCCAAGTTTTTTCCTCCTCAAAAGCTGAGTAAGCTTAGAGTGGATGTTCAAACCTTCAAACAAAAAGATGGTGAATCCCTCTATGAAGCTTGGAAAAGATACAAACAATTGACCAAAAAGTGTCCTTCTGACATACTTTCAGAATGGACCATTCTGGATATATTCTATGATGGTCTGTCTGAATTAGCTAAGATGTCATTGGATACTTCTGCAGGTGGATCCATTCACCTAAAGAAAATGCCTGTAGAAGCTCAAGAACTCATTGACATGGTTGCTAATAACCAGTTCATGTACACTTCTGAGAGGAATCCTGTGAGTAATGGGATGCCTCAGAAGAAGAGAGTTCTTAAAATTGATACTTTGAATACCATATTAGCTCAGAACAAAATATTGACTCAGCAAGTCAATATGATTTCTCAGAGTCTGAATGGAATGCAAGCTGCATCTAACAGTACTCAAGAGGCATCTTCTGAAGAAGAAGCTTATGATCCTGAGAACCCTGCAATAGCAGAGGTGAATTACATGGGTGAACCTTATGGAAACACCTATAATTCCTCATGGAGAAATCATCCAAATTTCTCATGGAAGGATCAACAAAAGCCTCAACAAGGCTTTAATAATGGTGGAAGAAACAGGTTTAACAATAGTAAACCTTTTCCATCATCCACTCAGCAACAGACAGAGAATTCTGAGCAGAATCCATCTAGCTTAGCAAAATTAGTCTCTGATCTATCTAAGGCCACTTTGAGTTTCATGAATGAAACAAGGTCCTCCATTAGAAATTTGGAGGCACAAGTGGGCCAGCTGAGTAAGAAGATCACTGAAACTCCTCCTAGTACTCTCCCAAGCAATACAGAAGAGAATCCAAAGAGAGAGTGCAAGGCCATTGATATAACCATCATGGCCGAACCTACAAGGGAGGGAGAGGACGTGAATCCCAGTGAGGAAGACCTCTTGGGACGTCCAGTGATCAACAAGGAGTTTCCCTTTGAGGAACCAAGGGAATCTGAGGCTCATTTAGAAACCATAGAGATTCCATTGAACCTCCTTATGCCCTTCATAAGCTCTGATGAGTATTCTTCTTCTGAAGAGAATGAGGATGTTACTGAAGAGCAAGTTGCCAAGTACCTTGGTGCAATCATGAAGCTGAATGCCAAACTATTTGGTAATGAGACTTGGGAAGACGAACCTCCCTTGCTCATCAATGAACTGAGTGATCTGGATCAACTGACATTGCCTCAGAAGAAACAGGATCCTGGAAAGTTCTTAATACCTTGTACCATAGGCACCATGACCTTTGAGAAGGCTCTATGTGACCTGGGGTCAGGAATAAACCTCATGCCACTCTCTGTAATAGAGAAACTGGGAATCTTTGAGGTACAAGCTGCTAGAATCTCATTAGAGATGGCAGACAACTCAAGAAAAAAGGCTTATGGACAAGTAGAGGACATGCTAGTAAAGGTTGAAGGCCTTTACATCCCTGCTGATTTCATAATCCTAGACACTGGAAAGGATGAGGATGAATCCATCATCCTTGGAAGACCTTTCCTAGCCACAGGCAGAGCTGTGATTGATGTGGACAGAGGAGAATTGATCCTTCAACTAAATGAGGACAACCTTGTGTTTAAAACTCAAGGATCTCTCACTGCAGAGTCAACCAGAGCCCCCACAGTCAAACTCTAAGTTTGGTGTTGGGAGGCCACAACCAAACTCTAAGTTTGGTGTTGAACTCCCATATCCAAACTCTAAGTTTGGTGTTGGGAAGTCTCAACAATGCTCTGAACATCTGTGAGGCTCCATGAGAGCTCACTGTCAAGCTATTGACATTAAAGAAGTGCTTGTTGGGAGGCAACCCAATTTTATTTAATTATTTTTAATTTTTATTTTTCTTTGTTATTTTATGTTTTCCTAGGTTCATGATCATGTGGAGTCACAAAACAATTGCAAAAATTAAAAATAGAATAAAAAATAGCAGAAGAAACAGCACACCCTGGAGGAGGGACTTATTGGCGTTCAACGCCAGAACAGAGCATGGAGCTGGCGATGAACGCCAGAAACATGCTGCATCTGGGCGCTGAACGCCCAGAACAAGCATCAATTCGGCGTTTAAACGCCAGAATTGCATGCAAAGGCATTTTACATGCCTAATTAGTGCAGGGATATAAATCCTTGACACCTCAGGATCTGTGGACTCCACAGGATCCCTACATACCTCCACTCACCTTCCCTCCTAATAATCCTATATCACCTCAATTTCTCTTCCTCATTACCTCTTCACCACTCACATCCATCCATACACATCTCTCCCTCTCCTCCATTCTTCTTCTTCTTCTTCTTCTTCTTCTTCTTCTTCTTCTTCTTCTTCTTCTTCTTCTTCTTCTTCTTCTTCTTCTTCTTCTTCTTCTTCTTCTTCTTCTTCTTCTTCTTCTTCTTCTTCTATTTTTTCTTCTTTTGCTCGAGGGCGAGCAACATTCTAAGTTTGGTGTGGTAAAAGCATAGCTTTTTGTTTTTTTCCATAACCATTGATGGCACCTAAGGCCAGAGAAACCTCTAGAAAGAGGAAAGGGAAGACAGAAGCTTCCACCTTCGAGTCATAGGAGATGGAGAGATTCATCTCAAGGGTCTATAGCTCAGTGGTAGAACATTTGACTGCAAATCAAGAGATCCCTGAGATACCTCAGGGGATACATTTTCCTCCACACAATTATTGGGAGCAACTAAGGGTGGAACATCAAGAGCAATCCATCATCCCTCATGAAATTAGAGAAGATCAAAGAGCTATGAGGGAGGAGCAACAAAGACAAGGAAGAGACATAAAAGAGCTCAAGGACATCATTGGTTCCTCAAGAAAAAAAGCCACCATCACTAAGGTGGACTCATTCCTTGTTCTTAAATTTCCTGTTTTTCGATTTTTATGCTTTATGTTTGTTTATGTTTGTGTCTTATTACATGATCATTAGTATTTAAGTGTCTATGCCTTAAAGTAATGAATATGAATCCATCACCTCTCTTGAATGAAAAATGTTTTAATTACAAAAGAACAAGAAGTACATGGTTTCGAATTCATCCTTGAAACTAGTTTAATTATTTTAATGTGGTGACAATACTTTTTGTTTTCTGAATGAATGCTTGAACAGTGCATATGTCTTTTGAAGTTGTTGTTTAAGAATGTTAAATATGTTGGCTCTTGAAAGAATGATGATAAGGAGAAATGTTATTTGATAATCTGAAAAATCATAAAAATGATTCTTGAAGTAAGAAAAAGCAGTGAATACAAAGCTTGCAGAAAAAAATAACGAAAAAAATAGAAAGAAAAAGAAAAAGCAAGCAGAAAAAGCCAAAAGCTCTTAAAACCAAAAGGCAAGAGCAAAAAGCCAATAACCCTTAAAACCAAAAGGCAAGGGTAAATAAAAAGGATCCCAAGGCTTTGAGCATCAGTGGATAGGAGGGCCTAAAGGAATAAAATCCTGGCCTAAGCGGCTAAACCAAGCTGTCCCTAACCATGTGCTTGTGGCGTGAAGGTGTCAAGTGAAAACTTGAGACTGAGCGGTTAAAGTCAAGGTCCAAAGCAAAAATAAGAGTGTGCTTAAGAACCCTGGACACCTCTAATTGGGGACTTTAGCAAAGTTGAGTCACAATCTGAAAAGGTTCACCCAGTTATGTGTCTGTGGCATTTATGTATCCGGTGGTAATACTGGAAAACAAAGTGCTTAGGGCCACGGCCAAGACTCATAAAGTAGCTGTGTTCAAGAATCAACATACTGAACTAGGAGAATCAATAACACTATCTGAACTCTGAGTTCCTATAGATGCCAATCATTCTGAACTTCAATGGATAAAGTGAGATGCCAAAACTATTCAAGAGGCAAAAAGCTACAAGTCCCGCTCATCTGATTGGAGCTATGTTTCATTGATAGTTTGGAATTTATAGTATATTCTCTTCTTTTTATCCTATTTGATTTCCAGTTGCTTGGGGACAAGCAACAATTTAAGTTTGGTGTTGTGATGAGCGGATAATTTATACGCTTTTTGGCATTGTTTTTAGTATATTTTTAGTAGGATCTAGTTACTTTTAGGGATGTTTTTGTTAGTTTTTAATTAAAAATCACATTTCTGGACTTTACTATGAGTTTGTGTGTTTTTCTATGATTTCAGGTATTTTCTGGCTGAAATTGAGGGACTTGAGCAAAAATCAGATTCAGAGGTTGAAGAAGGATTGCTGATACTGTTGGATTCTGACCTCCCTGCACTCAAAGTGGATTTTCTGGAGCTACAGAACTCCAAATGGCGCGCTCTTAACGGCGTTGGAAAGTAGACATCCAGGGCTTTCCAGCAATATATAATAGTTCATACTTTTCTCGAGTTTAGATGACGCAAAAGGGCGTTGAATGCCAGTTCTACGCCACAGTCTGGAGTTAAACGCCAGAAACACGTCACGAACCAGAGTTGAACGCCAAAAACATGTTACAACTTGGTGTTCAACTCCAAAAGAATCCTCTGCACGTGTAAACTTCAAGCTCAGCCCAAGCACACACCAAGTGGGCCCCGGAAGTGGATTTATGCATCAATTACTTACTTCTGTAAACCCTAGTAACTAGTTTAGTATAAATAGGACTTTTTACTATTGTATTTTTATCTATCTTGGGACGTTTAGTTCTTAGATCATGGGGGCTGGCCATTCGGCCATGCCTGAACCTTTCACTTATGTATTTTTCAACGGTAGAGTTTCTGCACTCCATAGATTAAGGTGTGGAGTTCTGCTGTTCCTCATGATTTAATGCAATGTACTACTGTTTTTCTATTCAATTCAACTTATCCCGCTTCTAAGATATCCATTCGCACCCAAGAACATGATGAATGTGATGATTATGTGACGCTCATCAGCATTCTCACTTATGAACGCGTGCCTGACAAACACTTCTGTTCTACATGCAAACAAGCTAGAATGAGTATCTCTTAGATATCTAATACAGAGGACCGAGTCCGAGATATTAGAATCTTCGTGGTATAAGTTAAAACCCATGGATGGCCATTCCTGAGATCCGGAAAGTCTAAACCTTGTATGTGGTATTCTGAGTAGGATCTGGGAAGGGATGGCTGTGACGAACTTCAAACTCACGAGTGCTGGGCGTAGTGACAGACGCAAAAGGAGGGTGACTCCTATTCCAGTATGATCGAGAACCTCTAGATGATTAGCCGTGCCGTGACAGAGCATTTGGACCTTTTTCACAGAGAGGATGTGATGTAGCCATTGACAACGGTGATGCCCTACATAAAGCTTGCCATGGAAAGGAGTAGGATTGATTGGATGAAGACAGCAGGAAAGCAGAGATCAGAGGAACGAAAGCATCTCTATATACTTATCTGAAATTCTCACCAATGAATTACATAAGTACCACTATCCTATTTTATATTATATTTAATTTTCGTCCACTATAATCTCTTAATACAATTTAATCCGCCTGACTGAGATTTACAAGGTGACCATAGCTTGCTTTAAGCCGACAATCTCTGTGGGATCGACCCTTACTCACGTAAGGTTTATTACTTGGATGACCCAGTGCACTTGCTAGTTAGTTGTACGAAGTTGTGAAACAGATATAAGATCATGAACGTGCGTATTGAGTTTTTAGCACCGTTACCAAGGAATGGAATGATCACGATTTCGCACACCACTCGGTATCTAGGAGCAATCATGAAGCTGAATGCCAAGTTATTTGATAATGAGACTTGTAGCGGATGAACCTCCATTGCTCATCAATGAACCAAATGCCTTGGTTCAACAGAAATTACCTCAGAAGAAACTGGATCCCGGAAAGCTCTTAATACCCTATACCATAGGCACCATGACCTTTGAAAAGGCTCTGTGTGACCTGGGGTCAGGAATAAACCTCATGCCACTCTCTGTAATAGAGAAACTAGGGATCTTTGAGGTACAAGTTGCAAGAATCTCACTAGAGATGACAGACAAATTAATGAAACAGGCTTATGGACTTGTAGAGGATGTCTTAGTGAAAGTTGAAGGCCTGTACATCCCTACTGAATTCATAATCCTAGACACTGGGAAGGATGAGGGTGAATCCATTATCCTTGGAAGACCCTTCCTAGCCACAGCAAGAGTTGTGATTGATGTGGACAGAGGAGAGTTAGTCCTTCAATTGAATGAGGACTACCTTGTGTTTAAGGCTCAAGGATCTTCTTCTGTAACCATGGAGAGAAAGCATGAAAAGCTTCTCTCAATACAGATTCAAACAGAGCCCCCACACTCAACTTCTAAGTTTGGTGTTGGGAGGCCACCATTAAGTTCTGAGTCTCTGTGAAGCCCTCTAAGAGCTCACTGTCAAGCTATTGACATTAAAGAAGCGCTTATTGGGAGGCAACCCAATGTTATTTAATTATATTTATATTTATAGATATTTGTTTTCCATTGTCATGTTATGTTTTCTTTAGGTAGATGATCATGTGAAGTCACAGAAACAGCTGCAGAATTAAAGCGGAATCAAAAACAGCACACCCTGGAGGACAGGCTTACTGGCGTTTATTAAGGATAGCAGAATGGGCGTTTAACGCCCAGTTTGGCAGCATTTTGGGCGTTAAACGCCAGAATTGGCAGACAAACTGGCGTTTAACACCAGAAAAGGGTGTCTGGCTGGAGACTGGTGTTAAATGCCAGAATTGGCAGACAGACTGGCGTTTAACGCCAGAAAAGGGTGTCTAGTTGGCGTTAAACGCCAAAAAAGGGCATCAGCCTGGCGTTTAACGCCAGAAAAGGTAGCAGAGATGGCGTTAAACGCCAAAAATGGCACACAGAGGACATTTAAACTCCAGAAAGGTGCAGGGACCAAAATTCCTTGACACCTCAGGATCTGTGGACCCCACAGGATCCCCACCTACCCCACCTCTCTTTCTCTCCTCTTCACACCTTTCCATAATATTCTTCCCCAAATACCCTTGACCAATCACATCAACACCTATTCCCCAAATACCCTTCACCTATCAAATCCTACCCTCTTCCCCACAATCTCTTCACCACTCATATCCATCCACTATTCCTCAAACACCCATCATAAAACCCCACCTACCTCACCATTCAAATTCAAGACATTTCCCTCCCAAACCCAACCCCCTCATACATGACTTCCCTCTCTCTCTCTTACCCTATAAATATCCCTCCTTACCACCTTCAATTTCACACATCATAAACACTTACACCCCCTTGGCCGAATTCATCACACCCCTCCATCTCCTCTATTTCTTCTTCTTCTCCTTATTTATTTCTTCTTTTGCTTGAGGATGAGCAAATCTTTTAAGTTTGGTGTGGGAAAAAGCTCTGCTTTTTCCTTTCCATAACCATTAAATGGCACCTAAGGCCAGAGAAACCTCTAGAAAGAGGAAAGGGAAGGCAATTGCTTCCACCTCTGAGTCATGGGAGATGGAGAGATTCATCTCAAAAGTCCATCAAGACCACTTCTATGAAGTTGTGGCCAAGAAAAAAGTGATCCCCGAGGTCCCCTTCATGCTCAAAAAGAGTGAATATCCGGAGATTCGACGTGAGGTTCGAAGAAGAGGTTGGGAAGCTCTCACCAACCCCATCCAACAAGTCAGAACCTTAATGGTTCAAGAGTTCTATGCTAATGCATGGATCACTAAGAACCATGATCAAAGTGTGAACCCAAACCCAAAGAATTGGCTCACAATGGTTCGGGAGAAATACTTGGATTTCAGTCCGAAAACTGTAAGGTTGGCACTCAACTTGCCAATAAAGAGAGGAGATTCTCATCCTTTCACTAGAAGAGTCAACTTTGATCAAAGGTTGGACCAAGTCCTCATGGACATATGTGTGGAAGGAGTACAATGGAAGAGAGACTCAAAAGGCAAGCCGGTTCAATTAAGAAAGCCTAACCTCAAACCCAGGGCTAGGGGATGGTTAGAGTTCATCCAACGCTCTATCATTTCTACTAGCAATCGATCTGAAGTTACTGTGGACCGGGCTATCATGATCCATAGTATCATGATTGGAGAGGAAGTAGAAGTTCATGAGATCATATCTCTAGAACTATACAAGGTGGCTGACAAGCCCTCCACTTTGGCAAGGTTAGCCTTTCCTCATCTCATCTGTCACCTATGCAATTCAGCTAGAATTGTCATAGAGGAAGACATCCTCATTGAAGAGGACAAGCCCATCACTAAAAAGAGGATAGAGCAAACAAGAGAGCCCACTCATGGACCTCAACAAGAGCATGAGGAAATCCCTCATCAAGAAATCCCTGAGATGCCTCAAGGGATGCATTTTCCTCCACACAACTATTGGAGGCAACTCAACACCTCTTTAGGAGAATTGAGTTCTAACATGGAGCAACTAAGAGTGGAGCACCAAGAGCACTCCACCATCCTCCATAAAATCAGAGAGAACCAAAAGTCCATGAGAGAGGAGCAACAAAGGCAAGGAAGAGACATAGAGGAGCTCAAGCACTCCATAGGATCTTCAAGAGGAAGAACTAGCCGCCGTCACTAAGGTGGACCCGTTCTTTAATTTCCTTGTTATTTGTTTTTCTGTTTTTTGGTTTTTATGCTTTATATTTTGTCTATGTTTTTTTCTTTATTACATGATCATTACTGTCTAGTGTCTATGTCTTAAAGCTATGAATGTTCCATGAATCCTTCACTTTTCTTAAATGAAAAATGTTTTCTGAAAAAGAAAAAGAAGTACATGAATTTCGAACTCTATCTTGAAAATAGTTTAATTATTTTGATGTGATGGAAATACTTTTTGTTTTCTGAATGAATGCTTGAACAGTGCATATTTTTTATAGTGAAGTTTATGACTGTTAAAATTGTTGGCTCTTGAAAGAATAATGAAAAAAGAGAAATGTTATTGATAATCTGAAAAATCATAAAATTAATTCTTGAAGCAAGAAAAAGCAGTGAAAAACACAAAGCTTGCAAAAAAAATGAAAAATGGCAAACAATAAGGAAAAATAAAGAAAAATAAAGAAAGAAAAAGAAAAAGCAAGCAGAAAAAGCCAATAGCTCTTTAAACCAAAAGGCAAGAGCAAAAAGCCAATAACCCTTTAAACTAAAAGGCAAGGGTAAAAAGGATCCAAGGCTTTGAGCATTAATGGATAGGAGGGCCCAAAGGAATAAAATTCTGGCCTAAGCGGCTAAATCAAGCTGTCCCTAACCATGTGCTTGTGGCGTGAAGGTGTCAAGTGAAAAGCTTGAGACTGAGCGGTTAAAGTTGTGGTCCAAAGCAAAAAGAGTGTGCTTAAGAGCTCTGGGCACCTCTAACTGGGGACTCTAGCAAAGCTGAGTCACAATCTGAAAAGGTTCACCCAGTTATGTGTCTGTGGCATTTATGTATCCGGTGGTAATACTGGAAAACAAAATGCTTAGGGTCACGGCCAAGGCTCATAAAGTAGCTGTGTTCAAGAATCAACATACTGAACTAGGAAAATCAATAACACTATCTGAATTCTGAGTTCCTATGGATGCTAATCATTCTGAACTTCATAGGATAAAGTGAGATGCCAAAACTGTTTAGAAGCAAAAAGCTACTAGTTCCGCTCATCAAATTGAAACTAATCTTCATTGATATTTTTGAAATTTGTTTTATTTTCTCTTCTTTTTATCCTATTTTGTTTTTAGTTGCTTGGGGACAAGCAACAATTTAAGTTTGGTGTTGTGATGAGCGGATAATTTATACCCTTTTGGCATTGTTTTTACATAGTTTTTAGTATGTTTTAGTTACTTTTTATTATATTTTTATTAGTTTTTATGCAAAAATCACATTTCTGGACTTTACTATGGTTTTGTGTGTTTTTATGTAATTTCAGGTATTTTCTGGCTGAAATTGAGGGACCTGAGCAAAAATCTGATTCAAAGGCTGAGAAAGGAATGCAGATGTTGTTGGATTCTGACCCTCCTGCACTCGAAGTGGATTTTCTGGAGCTACAGAAGCCCAATTGGCATGCTCTTAATTGCGTTGGAAAGTAGACATCTTGGACTTTCCATCAATATATAATAGTCCATACTTTGTTCGAGATTTGATGGCCCAAACTGGCGTCTAAACACCAGCCAGAGACCCTTTTCTGGCGTAAAACGCCAGAACTGGCACCAGAACTGGAGTTAAACGCCCAAACTAGCACCCAATCTGGCGTTTAACTCTAGAAACGGTCTATGCATGTGTAAAACTCAATGCTCAGCCTAAGCACACACCAAGTAGGCCCCGGAAGTAGATTTCTGCACTATCTGCACTTAGTTACTTATTTTCTGTAATCCTTAGTAACTAGTTTTAGTATAAATAGCACTTTTTACTATTGTATTCGCATGGTTGGAAACCCTCTTTTCAATTTTATGTTACATTTGGGAGGCTGGCCATTCAGCCATGCCTAGACCTTTTTCTCTTATATATTTTCTACGGTGGAGTTTCTACACCTCATAGATTAAGGTGCAGAGCTCTGCTGTTCTTCATGAATTAATGCAAGTACTATTATTTCTCTTTCAATTAACACTTACTTCTTCTCCAAGATATACTCTTGTACTTAATTCAGTTAAGTCAAAATGAAGGGGTGACCCGTGACAATCACCCACTATCTTCGTTACTCGCTTAGCCAAGATCCGCGTGCTTGACTACCACAAGCGGTCTACATGATGTTCAACGTAGTCATTGGATGACAGCCGGAGTATATTCTCTTGGGTTTCTAATACACGGACCGAGTCTGTGAGATTAGAACCTTCATGGTATAGGCTAGAACCAATTGGCAGTATTCCTGAGATCCGAAAAGTCTAAACATTGTCTATGGTATTCCGAGTAGGATCTGGGAAGGGATGACTGTGACGAGCTTCAAACTCGCGAATGTTGGGCGCAGTGACAGTGTGCAAAAGGATAGAGAGATCCTATTCTGACGCTAGTGAGAACCGACAGATGATTAGTCGTGCGGTAGCTGTACCTGATATTTTTCATCCGAGACGAAAAATCTGACAGTTGATTAGCCATGCAGAAACCGTACCTGGTATTTTTCATCCAAGAGGATCATACAGCTTGCCATGGAAGGAAGCACGCATGATTGGATGAAGATAATAGGAAAGCAGAGGTTCAGAAGCAACAAAGCATCTCCAAACGCTTATCTGAAATTTCCACCAATGAATTACATAAGTATCTCTATTTTAATTTACATTTTATTTATCTTTCAATTATCAAAACTCATAACCATTTGAATCCGCCTGACTAAGATTTCCAAGATGACCATAGCTTGCTTCAAGCTGACAATCTCCGTGGGATCGACCCTTACTCACGTAAGGTATTACTTGGACGACCCAGTGCACTTGCTGGTTAGTTGTGCGGAGTTGTGAAAAGTGTAATCACAATTTCGTGCACCAAGTATACACAGGGATTCGTTATCCAACAGCCTTAATAAGGACATGTCTTTCACCTGCCGATAATAGATTTCTTTTCCAAAATTATACCTTCTTTTGTACTTTGTCTTTGATCGCTCCAAAAGTGGTTTTTTAGATCTTTATACAGTTGATGGGAGGCGTAAGTATTTATCTTGGGCCCTTATATGACCAATATTCAAAAGTTTTACTAATTGATGTCTAATGTGGAGCGGAATGTTATGACAGAAAAAGACTGCTGACTTGCTTAGGTTGACTTTTTGTCCACTAACCATTTCATAGTCATAGAGTAGAGTCAAGATATTAGAACATGATTCTTCTAATGCTTTACAGAATAAAATGGAGTCATCTGCGAAGAGAATATGGTTAACATTCAAACTTCTTTTGTGAATTTGAATTCCCTAAATAACCCTATTTTGCTCTACCCTGTGTAGCAAATATGAAAGTCCTTCTGCACAAAAGAGAAAAAAATATGGTGATAGGGGGTCCCCTTAACAGATACCCCTAGTTGGCCTAAAAAAGCCAAAAGGTTGACCCTCTGTTGAGTTGAGAAATTAACTAACTCAATTGATAATGACAAATATTGATCTAATGAGTTAAACACCCAATTAACTAACCCAATTATTTTGACAACTAACCAGCAAGTGCACTGGGTTGTCCAAGTAATAAACCTTACGTGACTAAGGGTCGATCCCACGGAGATTGTCAGCTTGAAGTAGGCTATGGTCATCTTGTAAATCTCAGTCAGGCAGATTTAAATGGTTATGAGGTTTTGATAATTAAAATATAAATAGAACATAAAATAAGATAAAGATACTTATGTAATTTATTGGTGAGAATTTTAGATAAGCGTATGGAGATGCTTTGCTCCTTCTGAACCTCTGCTTTCCTATTGCTTTCATCCAATCAGGTGTACTCTCTTCCATGGCAAGCTGTATGTTGGGGGATCACCATTGTCAATGGCTACCATCCGTCCTCTCAGTGAAAATGGTCCAAATGCGCTGTCACCGCACGGCTAATCATCTGTCGGTTCTCACTCATGTTGGAATAGGATCTATTGATCCTTTTGCGTCTGTCACTACGCCCAACACTCACGAGTTTGAAGCTCGTCACAGTCATCCCATCCCAGATCCTACTCGGAATACCATGGACAAGGTTTAGACTTTCCGGATCTCAAGAATGGCCGCCAATAATTCTAGCCTATACCACGAAGGTTTTAATCTTAGATTAGAAACCCAAGAGATACACATTCAAGCTTGTTTGCGTGTAGAACGGAAGTGGTTGTCATGCACGCGTTCATAGGTGAGAATAGTGATGAGTGTCACATAATCATCACATTCATCATGTTCTTATGTGCGAATGAATATCTTAGAGAAGAAATAGACTTGAGTGAATAGAAAAACAATAGTACTTTGCATTAATTCATGAAGAACGGCAGAGCTCCACACCTTAATCTATGGGGTGTAGAAACTCTACCGTTGAAAATACATAAGTAATGAAGGTCCAGGCATGGCCGAATGGCCAGCTCCCTAAACGTGATCAAGAGATCAAAAGTGATACAATGATAGTCTCAAAAATGATCCAAAGATGTAAAATAAATCACTAAAAGTACTTTTTATACTAAACTAGTAGCTAGGGTTACAGAAAATAAGTAAATGATGCAGAAATCCACTTCCTGGCCCACTTTATGTGTGCTTGGGCTAAGAATTGAAGCTTCCATATGTAGAGACTCTTCTTGGAGTTAAATGCCAGCTTTGGTGCCAGTTTGGGCGTTTAACTCTAGCTTGTAATTCAGTTCTGGCATTTAACGCCAGAATAGGACAGGAAGTTGGCGTTTAAACGCCATTTTGTGTCATCAA